>NW_022145613.1:1060000-1542500 GCF_000002235.5 Strongylocentrotus purpuratus | reverse complement strand
CTGACATTGAGGGTAAGAATACATAATGGTCATTTACATCTTAACCAACCTTATACAATAATTACAGCGTCTTAAGGAGGTATTGTTGACTTTATACCGAATTCTCTGAAAGACGGCATCATAAAGAGTATTGGAGGAAAAGTGTAAAGACACTACCTCTTAAGCATACTCATTGAATAACACCAGCATAACAACGTTTTTATCACTATTGAAACAAAAATAATCATCACTTCAGGTTTAGTTTGAGAGATGGAACAACATGGTTCGTCCTCGAATATCTTTTGAAGTATACATATCGGTTTATTTCATTAATATCGGTATATTTCAGAGGGCTTTTTGCACACGTGCTAGTCATAATCATCCGTTTGGAACGAGAAGGACGTTAACTCATATCATTTTGGAGAGCTAACGCTCGTCTGGCTCCAAAAAGACACGTTGTATCATATCATGTGCCATGAGGCCCAGCCGCTCCTCCAACAAAAACTGGAAAATAGTGACCTAGTAGTATGTCCCGGTATCTGAAGTATGAAGTCACTTTTTCGTTATTGAAAAAGGGATAAGATTAAATAACGGTTGTGTGCACGGTTACAAGTGAAACGATTAAATAACGGTTGTGTGCACGGTTACAAGTGAAACGATTAACTGTTATGAGAGGAAGATAGAGTCAATTTTTGAGTTTCAATTTTGTTGTACTTAGTACTTGAATTTAGAGAGATGCTCGATTGATCACGTTTTTTCACACGAACCGAATACATTGAAAATTGTTTGTTCATAATGGAGGCCGTCCTCTCTATTTAATTGTCCGCAGGACCCGCGTCTTTTATATTAATCTTTGTATTTGAAAAGATTTGTAATGATAGCTTGACAAAGAATTCCAAGAAAATCCCTCACCGCCAAAACAATGCACTTCGAGTAAGTTTTAACTTAAAAGAGTTAGTGTACCTACATTTACATTGTTTATGCTGATGCATTTTTTTTTTAATTTGAGAATACATCATTAGGTAATCGTCCCTTGTGGAAAGTTTTCAAATATTGAATATCAAAAAAGTATAAGGTATACGGGAAGTTAAATTTTGTTCTCGTTTGACAGCAAATTCGTTGGATTTTGTACGAGAGATTTTCTTTTCTACGTTAATTTTGCGCGGTTCATAATCGTTTCTTTAATCGCTTCACATATACTTCGGAACGAGGGTTTAAGTCTTTAGAGTAGGCCTAAATGGATTTTATGGAATAATGCATTGCAACCATATCCATCAAGCGTTTTATACGCCTTTAGAAAATAGTATGTGGTTGCTAAATATACAACGATCTTCGCATATTGAAGTTAAAAAATTGTTGGCAAATTTTATTTCTTCCCGATTTTTTTTTCTGTTATAAAGAACCTGTATTTCCTTACCACTAGACCATAGCCCCGTCTTATAAAAAGTTGCGACTAATCCGAATAAATCGCAAGTTCCCCAATCAATCGCAAGGTTGCAGTCACCTATTTATTATAGTTGCGATTGAAATCAATCGCAAAGTATTGCCAAATAGGTCACGATTAATATCAACTCTTTATAAGACGGGGCCCAGGTTTCTAATTCAACTGTTACACAGCTCATATCATGAAGCTCATAGTTGTGGATATCTATTTCTGATAAGAATACTAACGTTAGTACTTGAGTTAAGTCACATCTCATATTTTGCATGATGTCAGCTTACAAAGCAATCTTGTTTGATAACCAGTTTCGATAGTTTCTTGTCAATTTCTTCTTATCTGAGTTCAACTTTCTTTTATTTCCACTTGATATGCGCAAAAAAAAAAGCAAATAAATAATTCAGACTAAAATAATAGATAAAAAGCCTTGATTGAAAAAATTAATTCGCACGCGTATGTTTTATTAAAGTAAACTGAACTGAATTATGAAACTTAATCTGTTTAATCTCTCTGAGGAATATCTGAAGAAGAGATTCTCATTCACCTCAGACAGGTCTACTAACACACGTGTAAACCATACCCTCTTACGTCGTGATCAGTCCTGGCATTGTTTATAAACAAATTGGTCTGACTCATGAACAAAAGAAGTCATCCAAAATCGCTCTTCTGTATGCTTCGATGGGGACTGCACTGAGAAGGAAGATGAATAGAGGGAGAGAGGAGAGAGAGAGGTGGAGGGGGGGGGAGAGAGAGAGAGAGAGAGAGAGAGAGAGAGAGAGAGAGAGAGAGAGAGAGAGGGGGGAGTGTGAAAGAGATAGATGTTGTTTAGTTTAGACAGAAATGGTGCCTAAACTAAAGAGAGTAAGATCGAGCAAAGAACAAACGTGACCCTAAACGGATGGTTAGTTTAAATACATTAATATAAACATGAAGGAGATGTATCATACAAACCCGTGTGAATAGCAAACATTTTTCAAATAGAAATAAAACTTAATCCTTTCTCTGAAAAAAATCTTAGTCTTTTTATAGGATGATATTTTACACTGCTAAGGTTCGAGGTGTCTTGGTAATAAGAAGGACTATTTGAAAGAGTAGACTATCTTAGCCAAATAGGTTAGTCTGTCATCGCTTCTAGCTCAGCTTCTTGAATCCGCTCTTATTTTCATTTCGACGAAATTCGGCCCATCTGTGAAATAATTGTTTCCCCGAAAAAAAAATACAAGTTCTCTCATCCACGCCACTTATTTTGTCATCGCTTGCCATCTGAGTTGGGCTAGGATTCGGGCTACTCTTAAACACACAATATTCAGGCCAATACAAATAGAAGAACAACGTTTTATGCACTAATGAAAGCATCAAACAGCGCTCAGAATGTGCATGGGGTAGTTTGCTGAACGAGAGTAGGGGTGAAAGACCGCGATGAGTATGGGTTGAAATAAACAAAACATGAAGTTTGACTCTCTTTTAATTACAAACAGTTCCAGAAACGATAATAATCTGGATAGGTGGATCAATTGGGCTGTAGCCCCCCCCCCCCCCCACCCCCGTCCTACGAAATAATACAGAAAACTGCCCCTTCCTTGAACGCTTACGGAACTTCTTGAAAATAATAGTCCAGGAAAGAGCATCATGCTGGGAGAAGATCGCAATATTATCATTATACAACCCCCTCCTCGTCATCCTGCATATACACATGCAGGGAATCACGCAATCGGTTTTGGCACATAAAGACAGTATACTGAATTCTCTATGAAATTAATTTCGTGTTCAAGTCCAGAATACATTCGACATATAAAAACACTTCCTATATTGAAAATGGAAATTAATTTGGGGGTTTTCCTTTTATTTCAACCTCTATCTTAATGCCGACTGTTGATTATGTAGGACAGCACTGAATGTTAAAAAAGAGGGAGGAAAAGAAACACGATTTAGCATACCCTAGCCCTCCCCATCCCTCCCTCCTCTTTCTCCTAATAGTTATCCGAGCTAGATTCGAGGCACTCTCTTAAAAACACAAAATGTCGATCAATATAAACAAAAGTGCGCTTTCATGATCTGCACTCGATCAAATAACATCTATCGACTGAAGTATTTTGAATCATATCGTATAATGAAATCATATAAAATGTTCACCCTTAATCACATCAGGTTAATACTAGCAACATACTTGTTTTTATGTAGTATATGTATACAGGGGAGCCTTTTGTCTGTGCATCGTACATTTTACCTGAAATTAACGTCAATTTTATTTCATAATCTCATAATACTTGACCTTATCTTATTTATCATATTCTATCGAGTAAATGTGCCGAAAATAATTTGTGTCAAAATTCGAGTAAGAACAATAATGTTTCACAAGAAAAGGCAGCGGTGTAATTTTCCCATGTCTGCGCACTCTCAATTTACACGAAGTTGTGATTTTTTACATGAACATTTCGAGGCTTAAGCATAATTTTTTTTATTCTATTAGATATGTGACTGACATAAAGTTTATTATAACTGATGAATAACGTGCAAGTAAGTGAGAGAAACGAAGAAACCATGCTTATATAAACAATATAGATGACAAGAAGTCTCCAGATCCATGTCTATTTATTTATAGGTTCAGTAATAAATGAAACCCCGGTCAGGCTACTGATTGTTTCTTTTATAAGGGTAAATCATGAACAATAAAACCTCAGGTAAGCACACACTTAAAGGTAATACAAAGTTTTGGTATGGGGTCATGAATTTGGTTCAAATGAACATATTGGAAGCACATACGATCCTACAATATTCAGTGATCGTTGTCGCGGTCGAAATCGACTCTAAAGTTATGAAATTGCAAAAAATAAACACTTTATGTTGAATAGCTCCCTCTCAAGGTCGAGATATTAATCAAGCTATGAAACAATGTTTATTGACTAAAGTCTACCGATTAGCTATTCACGTTCGGAAATTATATACCACAACTACATACTCTGAGATTTTCATGGTTGCAGCTACCATTGTACGGCCGTAGGAGCTATTTGAAATTTATCAACATTTACCGGGAGCACCGGTAAATCTTTATATTCAATTTTTCTCGAAAGCAGAAGTGTTTTAGGGGCTAAAATTTTTGATGTTTTTGATACATCCACAGGGGCATCCAAATATATTAAAATGGTAAAGAATCACTACCCACCCATTTTTCAAAATTTCCCAAAACTTTGTAATACCTTTAAAGCTGCTAACAGTGATGAAAATCTAACTTATTTCTCAAAGCCGGAAAACGTATGCTCTCCATAACTGTCAGGATTGTGCGGTTCATCCGGTTTCATCCACCAATGAGCGTGCCTGCGTGCGTGCGTAAGGGGCGCGCACATTTTGCTGGGAGGGAGTTGAGTGAGCGAGAAGTCTGTTTCTGTCTTCAACTTTCTACTTCCTATAGCTTGCCTATAAATTGGCCGGTCATTGGAGATCGCATCCCATTTTCATCTGTGAGAGAAGTGACGACAGAAATCACTGAAAGCCTACCATCTCATAAAACAACCTGATTGAAAGGAAGATACTGAGATAGATCGATAGAAACATTTTAGTCGCGGATTCGTATCAACGGATTCAGCGTTGGAGAGGTAGCAGGACAGAGGATCTTGAAAAGACACGATTTTAGACAGTAAGTTGAAAGCCTCATTGATTTATCCAAAAGTTTTAAACTATGTATTCAGAAACAAATTATTACGTTATTTTGTCGATAGTGTATTTGAGTGTTGGACGATGGAGAGTCGCATTCGATAATCATGAACCATTTAGTTATTTTTAGCTATTTATTTTTTCAAGAGTAATAATTTTATTTTTTATAATTTATTCATTCATTTATTGCAACCATGAGTTGGATTTCATACAGTAAAAAAGGCAGGCATAAAAATGGTTCACAATTTAGTTATATGTATATATACTTTGTACAATAAAACTGTATAAATTGACACTTTAAATACATAGATATGTAAAAAAAAAAATTGTTCGGTCAAGTTTTTCATTATAGCATAACCTTCCCGCCGAGAATTGTGGTTGAGACATGTTTTCTTCAAGATAATGATTTTGTTCCAGGCGAGAAAGCAATAATGTAGAGTTATCAACTGTTGGTGGGTATGTAATTATTTTTTGTTATGCTTGGTCACGTATCGACACGATGAAATACTCCACGTACATAAAGAATGGCTCCGAATTATCTTCTCAAAAAATGTTCGCTGGCGTGAGAGAGCTCCGCACATTATAAAGAAGTGAAACATTATTTCAAAAAATCCCTCCCCGCAATTCGCTCGTATTCCTCATTGGGGAATTGCCCATTTTGTGTTTGCAATGAGAATTTTTGATGGATGTAACGACGAACAGGAAATAAGTGTGAGAAATAACGCATGCCCTGCGCTTTCATTGAAATTTTTGCACGGCACTAACTTCAGCCAAAGCTGGTCAAAATATCTTGTCTGCCTTAAAAATAGCTCTACCACTCATTCTCGATCATCCCTCTCCTTAAAAGTTTCATTATTTCAGAATGATAGTGATATTCAGATTATCAAAAAGTACATTAATATTCATATTCAAATTAGCAAATAATGCATTGATATTCATATTCAGATCAGCAAATAATACATTAATATTCATATTCAGATTAGCAAATAATACATTAATGCATAGATGCATACATGGGATAAAGGAGTCCGTCATGCCCGAAAGGAAAAATAATCTTGAACAAAAAAACAACAAAAGAAAAATAACTTTTTGGTCCACCCCTCACCCTTCCACAATCCTGAATCCGCCACTTCTTCAATAAATACCAATGACCTATGTGTCCTGTTTATACCATTGCTTGTTTTTCTCACTCTTCTTTTGAAGATTTATGTCAACATATTCAAAAATATACTATCAACTTGCTTTAATTTTGTCTTTGTTTTGTTGTAGTTGTTATTGTTGTTGTTGCTGAAATATCTTTTCTTTGCCATTTTTTGTACCAACAAAATATTTTAGCCGTGTTTTCTTTTATTGTTTATGTAGGTTTTCAACGTTTTGAGATAAATTAAAAATATAATGTTAAATTAAGTAGAATTGAACTTTTCCCATATTTTGTACTACTGATCGATCGCATTCACGTGCTCATTCACTAAAATGCAGTGCCTAATTTACATTTTAAATTAAAAAAATAGGATTTTACTTTTCATCCTGTATTTCGGATCGGGTGCCATACTTATGATCTATATTGATTTTCACCGCCTCATCTTTCCTCATTTATTTTGATCAACTGACTGTACCCATCCCTACTTTCACGAGAGGACTACCTAGTTCTTTTTTTTTCCTCAACGATCTATAAACTCCATGTGAAGATCCTTCTCCACTTTCCGAAACCGTGATTTTGTAATAAAGTTTGGTCTTTGTCATTTTACGCCCTTTTGATTATGAAAAGTACAATGATATAATAATTTGGGGCTACATGCATATTCTTGGCGTTTTATTTCTCATAATGCTGTGCTAGATTCGATAGCCTTGACTTACTGACTAAAGTGCTCAGGACGGAGTGTCCCCTCGCGCTCCTACGGGTGGTCTGCCTCCATTCATTTCTGTCCTGGGCTTGGTGTTGGGCAGCCTCCAGGCTTAATCCAGAGTCTTGGCGGATTTGGTCTTTCAACCTCAGGGGAGGACGTCCTGGTGGCCATGGCACAGTAAAGTCATTGGTGTGGACTTGTATTGGTAGGCGTTCCTGTGGCATACGTACCACATATCCAAACCATTTCAGGCGGCGGTTGGATATTTCCTCATTTATTGTCTTGGAGATTTTCAATGACTTTCTGATGTCTACGCTTCTGATTTTATCTAGAAGATGGACTTCTGCTATTGTCCGCAGACATCTCATCTCAAAGGTCTCCAGTTTATCCCGGTCAGTTTTCCGTAGCGTCCACGTCTCAGACCCGTAGGTGGCTATAGGCTACCTAAACGTTATTTTACTTGTTCATTGTAGCGGCTAACAATTTTCTTTTCGAAAAAGACTGATGGCCGATGTTTCCCTTCCGCGTAATACTTAAGAAGATCAGACGTTATCACTGTTAACTTATTGCAGTCGATCAAATAACAATTATTGCCGTAGATCAGAAGAGATATGGATGTGCAATAAAATTATCAGATTATTGGTCGTTGTCGGTCTTATTGAATAATAATAATAATAATAATAATAATATTGGATTCTTATGTAGCGCACGTATCGACCTTGCAAGGTTCTCAAGGCGCTTCAACATGACCCGGCTACGCTAGGCTGCCGATTTCGACGCTCACAGCATTTAAGGAATTCCTTCCTACTGGTACCAATTTAACACCTGGGTGGAGAGTGGCAAGTGTAGATTAATGGCTTGCCAAAGGGCATTAGTGCCGAGATACACCAAGAGATATGTTGTTTTCTTTTTTGCTCCTAATTATCAATAATTGTAAACGTGATCCCGCCAAGCTTGTACATCTCAAGCTTTCACAGTGATGTCGACTCGTTCACAAATCATCCATTCCACCCACATGTTCTTCCGCTAATGCCCTTTATCCACGATTAAGTAATATCCACAAGTACTTTAAGTGGACCCATAAATATATCAAGGGACGTTTTTATATTCATTAAGATCGGGGGCGCTAAGATAAACACCTCTGAAATGTATTGACTTTTTGTTTGAAGAACGACCTGAGGGTTTAATGATGCGAGGATGATGCGTGCATTAGGCGGGGTCTGTGCCGACACCGGCCGTCTCAGACACTCCTTCAAAACAAGTAAGCTGTGAGATGCATTCTATATGATGATGAACATAATAGTGGGAAAGGTACATAACAAAGTGGAATTCAAGCGCATGCGTTTAAAAGCGGAACCATGGCGTTCTCTTACCAAATAACCCATTAAAAAAAAAAAAAAATAGTTTCAAGTTCATTATGATTTGTCGTGAGTCCTTTTGCATAGGCCATGAACATTTCAAGAGCGTTGCCTTTTTTGTTTATCTTTCAATTGGTTCATAAAGATAATACACGTGACTGTGTAAAAACAGTACTATAGGGATAAGTAACGAATTATTTTAAAGGTAAAGACCAGTTATGGTCATGCGATTGCATTGTGAAAGAAATGTTGTGGAATCGATCATAAAAGGTTGATCATCTAGCATCTAGCATCTGCAAGGTTCTGGAATCATCAAAATGATAAGAAATTTGGCCCATTCTTCGTAAAGTTACAAGCACTATACACAGAAAGATGTATATGGGACTACCCTATATCTCTCACAGACCATGAGAGAAACAAATTTACCAAATATATGAATTAGTAGGCGGTTTCCCGGCAAATTTTTTATCATCATGTATTAGTCAAAACATATTCTTTCACATGATTGGTAATGAGAGCTTCCATTTCATTTTTTGAAATTGGGGCGTTTCCAATACTGGTCTTTACCTTTAATCAATATAATCAAGTAAGCTTCATCGTAAGGCATTTTAAATGTTATGTCACATTGAAAACTATAAATACTACTAGCTTGGTATTTGATACGGAGAACAATATTTCTTTGTGCAATTCACGATGTTCTATATTCGTTGATATCACGTTACAGGATTTCTGAGACTTCATACATTTCATATTTTGCTAAAACATGCAAAATTGACACACACAAAATTGCTCTTTCGATCCTTATTATTATCAATATAATTCTTCTCTGTTTGTAATTAATATGAGCTTCGTATGATAATGTTCTCTCTTTTTGTTGGCGAAGTTTTTGTTGTTAATGTGCTTTGTATCTAATGAAAAGGCTCTATATAAAAGGAATATTATTATTATATATTATGATAATATGATATAATGATATCATTATTTCATGATTATCATTACTATCTAATTATCATCAGTATTACCATCGTCATCAACAAACTTATTATTAGTGAATTAGAGTGATTTCAATTCTTATGTCTAAACATTAATTTATACATTTGTCTTATGCTCATATTGTTATTATTTTGTACCCTTATTATTACTATTATTATCATTATTATTATTATCATTATTGTCATCATTTTAAATAAACATGTAGATATATACGTATATATATATATATGTGTGTGTGTGTGTGTGTATAGTGATAGAGAGAGAAACAAAGCGAGAAGTGTGTGGGTAGGTGTTGTTGTGTATGTGTATTACAAAGCTATCGTCGTTAATATGTGGTATTCCATTATTGTTTTAATAGTTAAAATAAATAAGCCTAAATGTCAGCTGCAATAGACCAACTCGAATAAAATGTATTCAATTAGAAGAAATGAAAGTAACAAAGCATTTCATTAGATATCGAGAGAATATTTGAAAA
The DNA here is from genome assembly GCF_000002235.5 of Strongylocentrotus purpuratus. Taxonomy (NCBI): domain Eukaryota; kingdom Metazoa; phylum Echinodermata; class Echinoidea; order Camarodonta; family Strongylocentrotidae; genus Strongylocentrotus; species Strongylocentrotus purpuratus. The sequence continues at coordinate 1,532,759 of NW_022145613.1, read as the reverse complement.
TAATTGTTAAGGCTTATAAAATGCTTTATAATTCGGTCAGGCTTTGTCATAATTGTAATTTAAAGGCAAAGTACAGCAAACTAAAGTAATACGTCAGAAAATTGTTTGTATTGGTTACCATCGTTTCAGCATGTAACTGTATCAGCAATATTAGACTAATCATTGCTTGATCGTCATTATTGTTTCCCACTCATTGAACGATGTTTAATTTACCGTGTTTTATGAGGTCTATTTTTAAACATCGTTTTGGAATTGTTTGATACAGACCGAATGTAGCCTTGTCGGGTTCATTACTGTGTGAAGATAATAATTGCGGGATGTGATATTTTCACGGCACGCTACTAATTTGCGGACATTTAAAGTCAAATTATCAGGTAACGTCTAAATGGAAAGCTCCATAAAGATGTATCAACAAAGGTTCATTGATGAAATTCTATCTATTCTCTCTCGGTCCCATAAAACATGACTTTTTCTTCTGAATAAAGAAAATGATTACTTTGGTATTCATTTCTTAGAATTGCAAATGTCAAAATGTTGTCGATAATTTCTCTTCATGGTAATTCTATTTGACGCATATTTGATAATGAGGTTCTTGAATCAATAACACCGAGGTGAAAACCTTGTGATGAAAAAGCACACTTTCTTTAAAACCCAGAAAATAGTTTGCATTGTGACGCCTTGGAGAAGAAAGTGAGAGAAATGAGATAATTTCTCTTCATGGTAATTTTATTTGACGCATATTTAATAATGAGGTTCTTGAATCAATAACACCGAGGTGAAAACCTTGTGATGAAAAAGCACAAATTCTTTAAAACCCAGAAAATAGTTTGCATTGTGACGCCTTGGAGAAGAAAGTGAGAGAAATTAGAATATAATTTGGAGACAGGCAGAGAGATAGAGTCTAAAAGACAGAGAGGGTGATTGAGAAAGAAAGATCGTATATTAAAGAGAGACAGAAACAGCGAGATGGGTACATTTAAGATAGGGAGAAGGACAGATCAACAAATGAGACAGACAACGACGTAATGGAAAGAGGGAAGGGGTAGAGGGAGATGGAGAGGGGAGCAGTCTTATCACTAATTAATCTAATCATGTTCATGGCTTGTCCCTGAATGTCTTCTACTTCTGTTACTTATTTACTTTACTTTTATTTATTTATTTATTTATTCAAGTTTTTAATTTTCTTTACGCCAATACATTTTCAGTTGTTGGCTAATGGAACGTTTCTTTTGGTTGATTGATTTACTTTCACTTACATTATTTATTTTTTAACTCCTGTTTATACAAAAATCAGAATTTCGATCTAGTTACTCCATAAAGTATATAATTTGGTATTTAGTAGCATCTAAACTAACGAGCAAATGCAGACAGTACACTAAGCCACAAAGATCGACTTGTCAAAGAGCGAATCGAATTGCAATAATTCACTCACCCCCTGCTGATCCCAACCCGTGGGACTGCATGCGTTGACTTGATTATCTTCATTATTAAAATCCCTCGGTATCCTTTATTGCAATTAAATTCATGTCCAGTCATTTATCGACGAGATTACCGCACCGCTTTCACGTCCAAACGGCATGACGCAAGGTATTAAAGGGTAGGACAATGACTCACAAAATGAAAATCAAATGAAACGTTTATCGATATGATTGAATAAAATGTATATTGCAGGCAGTAATTATTGTCATACACTCGCCTGCAGACACTCTCATTTTTAAAAGCTAACCGGAGAAGTTGAAATTCTCGTCTAGTGCAAAACACGATAAACTTTTGCTAAAGGTTTTCTTATATTTTCTCCCAGTTTTGTAGAAAATGATATAAGCCTACTTAGGAGAACTCTTTGAAGATAAAAATATTGATATTTGATCATTAGTATAGTGTGGAATTGATGATGGAGATGATTAAATAATTAAAGAATTTCTGTTTATGCATCTTGATAGCTTTGATTAAAATTGATAATAATGTAATTGTATATCAAATATATATTCATTTAAAAAAATGTTAATATAACCCTAACTGTACACATTACCTACTGAAATCGTGGTATTCGTCGGCTGATTAATAACACTCTATTGGAGAAAAAAAGCTGAGACAAATACATGTAGTAACTATTCAAAACTGACTAGGATTCGCGCGATCTATCTCAAAGGGTTCGATCATCAAATATCCAAGGAAACACATAAAAGGAGAATCTAGTTGATATAGGACTGAATATGAACATCTGTGTTTTCAAAAAATCGCACGTTTTATAAATTATATCATTCATATATAATATGTATATATAGCCTATATTATAATAATCAAACGAATTCATTACATTCATAAATGAATGAATGAATCAATCAATGAAAACATACGTTGATAAATAGTTCAATTTATAATCAATGATAAATAAGGGCAACCATGCCCAACTAAGTTCGGCAAACAGAGTGAAAGATCACGATATTTATAGAGCTATCGATTGCTCATGTTCCCCCACTTTTGTTGAGATCGGATAAGTGGGCAATATTTCGTCACCTGAGATTAACAGAGCAGCTTTATAGCGCAGGCTTGCGTGTCTCTCAAATAATATAACACCGAATCGTTTAATGGATTGTAGAGTGGCGTTTGCTGGCAACGTTTTCCAACTAACTTCTTGTTCAGAGATTGGAGTCCCTTCTGAGTTGAATTGACGCACGCACCTACTTACTCTGGACACGATGCTTAGTGAATATCTACCACTCCCTTGAGATACAATCCTACGTGGCTACTTTGGGTCCAATCTCGTTTCTTTAATGACGAAAAATTCTCCAATTGGAATCACATGACATCAAACAAACATATTTTGTACCAATAGTCTATATTTGGAATCGTTTAGGTGTATTGTGTTGGTACGATTAAAGTGATTGGATGCAAATTTAATCCCAGTTCCGTTACAGTCATGATGATAGTGATGTAGGTGGTGAGATACTGTAAAATACATGTAAATCATTCGGGGATCAACAATACAAACGACAGAAGTATAGATTTATACATGGGATGGTTATAATACAGGATGATGTGTAGAAATCTAGGTTCGAGCATGCTTGTTGACGGTAGTATTGAAATTATACTACTGTATGTCAAATAAACTCATGTAGTAGCTTACACGACTGAGGTAGGATCGAAATTTCTGTTTGATCTTTAGTACACTCTTCAAACTCCTAGACGTAGAAGTGCTCGAAACTTTTAGAAGTCGTTGTACGCGTAGAAGTTATAATAGTCGGGGGTGATATAATAGTAGTTTTAGAAAGTGGTTTATGGGAGCAGAAACATCCATATTAGGATCTTTTAAATAGTTATAGTAAGAAGCAGCAGAAGTCGTGGGGTTGGTGGAGTAATAGTAGTAATAGGGACTTTTAGATTTGCGTGGACTGATGCGTGTGACGTCCATTCAAGGCAGTGCATTAAAAGGACGTCGATCGTAGCAATCCCCATTGTCTTCGTGCGAATTTAAAAGTCCCTAATAATATGAAGGAGGACGACGACGTGAAGGACGTCGGGGAATGGAGGAAGGCGACACGGAGGAGGAGGAGGAGGTGGTTGAAGAAGAGAAGTAGTACTATTATTAGTGGTAGTGGTAGTTGTGGTGGTGGTGGTGGTGGTGGTGATGGTGGTAGAATTAGTCGTAGAAGTAGAGGAGGGAAAAGATCAACATGAAGAACAATAACAACAGCCACAAAAATAAGATGGAAGAGAAAGGAAGGGGAGGAAAAAGGCAGAAGAAGAGGGCGAAAAGAGAAAGAAGAATCAGGAGGTCCATCTACTTAGGGCCACTATTACATGTGCATGGTGGGGCCCTAATTAGACACATAACAGGGATCTAAACCCCCCCTCCCCCCCCCCCCCCCCCCCCCCCCCCTCTCATCTGATTGTACTCCAGTAACGAAGAAATAACTTTCATGATTGTCCAGGAGCTCAGATTTTGTATTTCTTGCTTTTTATAAGATCTTATTATCGATGAGATCTGTCATTATTTCCTTCCCCATCATTCCCTCGTCCGAATTAATAAGGATGAAGAGGGAAATTAAAAGAGAGAGAGAGAAGAAAAAAACAGTAAAACTGTGTCACGACAACAATTTGCTTCTTTAAAACGCCTAGGTTATCATTTATCTGACGTAAGAAGATATCAAATCTCAGTCACTGCCCTACATTTTGTTGTGATGTTGAAAAAAAAGAAATCTTCCTCCCCCTTATTATACCCTTTTCTTTCTATCAAGACTCTTATCCATCATTTTTTACAATTCCCAGGCTATGCAAGAGCTATATTCCGGAGCATTCAAAAATAAATTCTTTTTTCACAGTTTATCTTGATGACTTGTTTGATTCCTTATTCTTTATTTGCCAATTTGAGGTGCATATTATGCAGAATAGGAAATCGTAAAATGAATTTTAATTTTCAAATTAACTTGCATTTATTGGTATAGTTTTTATTCATTTCAAAAATGTTTTAGCCTTTTGTGCCGTTTCGCATCGTTGCGATATGATAAAAATGTCAGTGCTTGTTTACATTTCATTAGTTTGGGTAATTTGGTATTGACAATTGGTGTTACAGTTAAACGTTACAGTTTTAAGTTTTAAAGTGTAAATTGTTAGGTGAATTTCTTTCGTTACGTTGAATTATCTTCTACGTTACTTCCCATTACTTGATTACGTTAATAGTTTCGCCCGTTAAGGTTTTAATGATACAATAATTATTCATGCCGCGTGTTTGTGCGATCCCCTGCCCCTAATCATACATCCTGTGGTCGTAAATCATTCTGAATGGCCGGCGGTCTCATAATCCCATTTCCCTTTTTACTTCCATTTTTTTAGCCTTTAATATGTTTTCAATTTTTATATTCAATCTCTCATAATTTGTACATATTAGTGCTTAATAGTTTGTTGAGCTGTTTTTTGTAGGCCCTACGTGAGCAAACAAAAGTGTTTTATCTCTTTGTATCCTATTTTTATTTCCGTCCAAACTGTTTTCTTTTACGTTTATACTTACTAGAAAGCTTTGGACTTATTTCATATAAGAGATATAAAGAACGTATACAAGACACTGAGAGTTTCATCTCATAATAATAATAATAATAATAATGGTGGCTTCTTATATAGCGCATATGTCCGTCACGTTGTGACGCTCCTGGCGCTGCCCCGATTATTACCCTGGCTTTAGCAAGGCAGCCACTGCGGCGCACTAGCATTTCAAGGACGTAATTCCTGCCAGGTACCCATTTACATCACCTGGGTTGAGTGTGGCAAATGTAGATCAATGTCTTGCCAAAGGACATTAGTGCCGCGGCGGGACTCGAACCGCGGACCATAAGATCGACAGTCCGTCGACGTATCCACTCGACCACGACACCTCATCAGGGAGATTGTACAATATGCTCCACAACTAGAAGAGCCCTTACCAGAAGAAGTCAATTATTTTTTATACTCTTGTCATTTTGTGTAAATCTTCCTAGCGCATCATATTATTTTTATATACAATGGAATCGTGCATTTTCGTCGCATCCTTTGAACCATGTTATTCCTAGTTCATTCTAACATAAAACCATGTTAATATCATCCCATCGAGCCTTATTTATATTTTTGTCAAAATACCGCCTGAGACCTGATTAGCAAAATGCGACATTTATTTAAAAATTGAGTTTTTTTTAGTCCTCTCATCCTAGTCCTCTTCGATCCCTTTCTCTCTTTCTCTCTCTCTCTCCCTCTGCCACACATACACAAACACACGCGCGCGCGCACACACACACACATACACACATTTTTTTTCTCTCTCTCTTCCTCTCTCTCCCCTACAAACTTTCTCTTTCTCTCTCCCTCCCTCCCTCCCTCATTCTAATTTTGTCTCCCTCCCTCCAACCCCCTCTCTCTCTCTCTTTCTCTCTCTCTCTCTCTCTCTCTCTCTCTCTCTTTCTCACTGTCTCTCTCCATCTCTCTTCCTCTCTTTGTTATTGTAGAGTTGGTAGTGTTAGTTTGTGAATGTTGTATGTCATATTCGTATTACTCTCAGTTATCATCTAAGGACCTGTCGTGGTATTAATGATCAAAGTGCATCAAGATTAATTACATGCGGTCGATAGTCCTCAGACGGCGATACGCCGAATATGTGACATATTTTTAAGACTTCGTCTGAGCTTTGTAACATACCTAATACGACATGAAATACCTCCGAACGCCCTCAGGATGTTTGTAGTAATACAAACGTTGATACTTATGATCTATGGAATTCATCCACCCGAAGTAAAAGTATCCTTTCAACGTCATACTAACTGGTCATACTGTGTCAAGCACCTGTCTTCTAAGTATTACGAAAATAGACCCTAAGAGTTTGGTTCATTACTTTTTGATTAGTTTGAAAATAGATCTATTTTATTGAATTTACTTCTTTGTTGCTCTTGGTGTTGTTGTTTTATCCATCTATTTTTTGGGGTTCACAGTATGGGATAACGTGGAAAATTTGTAGAGAAGTAACTGGTGACGTTTGCACCTTTAGTATGGTTGTTTTTTTAGCCATCCATTATCCAACCTGGATTCTTCTATCCAGCGCTTAGCATTATCTTGCCTCTTCAATCGCATTGACACATTCGATTTCTATCTTTCTCTGGAACTGTTGTTCTACTTTCCTTTGTAATCTGTTAGCCTATAAACACTTGAAAAGGGTGTCTTTTACAAAAAACCTCACGCCAAACCTCGCGATATTTGGTTGTTTAACTTCTCCAAAGCACCATCTAGATACACGCTGGTTTACTTGACCGATTTATGATCAGGATACGCCATTACTAGCTTGTGGTTCTGATTCCACATTTCCTTCACTTTACGGATTAAATGCCATTCATTTGCTATTCATACTCATCACGATGATACATATTATATACCTATAACACCAAATCATCATGTTAATACCAAATTGCATTTGCTTTACAGCCACGTTCACATCATTCACATCATCACTTACATAATGTTATACTTTGCAAAGTTCATCGTTATAATCCATATTCATTCTTATCTAAATGATGCATGTTTTATTACCTTTGCCCAATCATAACAAAAATGATGCACATTAAACTGTTATGAATGATGATAACATTTTAAGATAACGTACTTTACCAGCTAATCTTCATAAAACATGTTCCAACATACTACCTTTAAATGTTAACTCCACGTTAGGCCCACCATCGTGTATCTGTTCACGTTATTTCCATTTTCCATATAATTTATAGCTCAATTGTTCATGTGTTTTCTTTCCGCGTTGTAAAATGAAAATCTATCAAAGTTTGCTAATATCATAATCGCGCACTTCTGGCTTACAAGAAAGGAATATATCTGCCTAGCAATTCTCGCAAATCGTGAAATATTCATCACACGATTAGAGATTCCTATAGCTACACCCAAGGTGCTGCTTTGTACCATCCTGTTCGTATGACCTCTTTGATTTCACCGGTTTCCTCAAGGGGTTAAAACGATTTCACACCTTTTGTATTTGACTTTATTCTAGAGCAAACTATTTCCTCGCAATCAATCACTCGTTCTTAGCCCAGAGCGACTGGGATGAAATCACAAGATCTTTCAACATGTTGGATCACAATGGCCCTATAATCTAGAGATACATGAATACAACATGATAGCCTAGGAACATGACGCCGAAAATGTTTTACTTGTAATTTGAAACAGTGTTTCTTTACCATTTGTATATGTATTTAGTCGTTTAACTAAGTTCATTGCATACTTCTTCTTCTTTTGTTAATCTTCAAAGGGCTATGCAGCCTATCACGGATATTATGTAGAAAGATTACCAATTAGTATGGAGGCACACTAAAAATCGGGTTTACACCCTACTCTTTGCAATAAGTGCAAAAAAAAGGGGATGGCGAATTTCAACACGTGAGGTTTTTGTTAAACTATAACAACATGAATAGGCTAAGATATAAACAGATTTTTTATTATTTTTTAACTGGATGATTATTGTTGAAATATGATAAAAAGCTATTTTGTGGCTTAGTCAAGATAAGTTGCTAGTCGTGTATTCTTGTCCGTACTGCATTACGCGGCAGGGCATTGGCATTGCTTTCAGCCCCTCCATACTATACGTACGCGTTCACCTAAAAACGAAACCGCTTGTTGTAACGAGGGCGGTCGGTGTGCGAAGGCCGTAACCCTGAGTGCTCCCGCGTAGTAGAAGGTCTGTCCGTTGCTGGGCGAAAACTCGCTATCAAGGACTTTTAGATTTGCACGTCGACATAGTGGACTGTTACGTGTGACGTCATTTTAAGGCACTGCACGTCGACACAATAGACTGCTACGTGTGACGTCATTTTAAGGCACTGCACGTCGACACAATAGACTGCTACGTGTGACGTCATTTAAGGCACTGCACGTCGACACAATGGACTGCTACGTGTGACGTCCTTTTAAGGCAATGGCAGTGCCCGACAGTGCCTTAAAAGGAAGTCACGCGTGGCAGAGTCCACGTTCTCGTCGTGCAAATCTAAAAGTCCCTACTATGAACTAGACGACGATCCATCAGATCTAGCTTTTTGCTAAGGTGGGGGGGGGGGTTGACCCCGTGGCGGATAATAAAAATAGGTGTTGATTTCATTCCGTATGCCGTCGTTTAGCTCATGAAGTAAGTGTCTGTCTTTGAACATGACGTCGGATTAAAACCTTTTATTAAATTATATAGGATGAAAAGTCTAGACCAATGTTTTATAAATACAGAGAGTGGTATGGCAAGGTCTATGCTACATAAAGTGGTAGCATGCAAAAAATTAATTACACGAAAGACGTCATGTCAAGCGATGAATTGCGTAATTCATTTGCGCACAGGGCCGTAGCTAGAGCGTATTTCTAAGGTAATTATTCGAATAAAGTGGCGCCGTTTTGCATGCGTAAACAGAGATGCTATAGCAAGGAAGCCATAGTGCCCTGCCTCACGAGGGGTTGGGAACCACATCAAACATTCACGTCTCTGTGTTCCCTAGAGAAATGTTAACAAGGTCTCATCAATATGATGCATTTATCAATGTAATCCAGAGATTAATTAATGTACCAGCGGGAGTGCATCTCACGTTCCAGTTACCATTGATGTCAGTTCCAGGGGCGGATCTAGTTTTTTGCCAGGGGGGGGGGGGGGAGGGGGTTGACCCAGTGGTGGATCCAGGATTTTCCAAAAAATCGCGTCGCTTTACTGTTTTACTTTTTTCTTCTTCTTTTTCTTTTTTCTTTTTCTTATCCCCCTTTTTTTGTTTTCACTTGGCCGCCCAAGAGGGGGGGGGGGGGTTAAACCGCCGAACCCCCCCCCCCCCTAGATCCGCCCCTGAGGTCAGAGTACAATATCGGAACCAACAAAGCGAATCAATGGCTAAATTGGTCATGACATTTCAACTAAACTATTGAAATCAGCAGTGCCACTTACGGGAAATTTTACAATCGATAATTGTTTTAAGTATCTGTAGAATTACGATAGAGGAGATCGACCCCTTGATAGCTAACCTCGGTTATTCAGACAGCAAGGATACATTTAAAAGGGTCCTGGGAACATTTACCTAGTAGTTTTGACGGGGTAAAGGTGCATGATAAAGATCACTATTGGTTCGGACATTTAGAGGAACCACTTATTCATCTGAACGATGGTTCATGACATCAGTAAATTCACTGTATTATAGATGTCAGAAGAGGGACTATCTTCGGAAGGATTAGTCGATATTATTACATCAGCATTTCGGTAAGGGCTTTGCTTCTCGTCTAGAGTTGTTCTCACAGATATATCTACTATTTTATTATTAAATCGTATAAAGTTCAGCTTAGATATATATTGAAAGGTATGTGGAAGTTGATTGTTGTAGAATCATATTATTGCTTTCTATTAGTATGACTGAGGAAGAAAAATCCCGGACAATGTAAAGAATAATGACGTCAACGCATAGTTCTAAAAATGGAGTATTTAAGGAAAATATAATATACTAACAGCAGGATGAAATGCTTGCATAATCTTTTCCATACGAGCAATATCGAAAATAAGTGAGATTTTTACCTGTTTTACATTCCAGCAGTGATTCAATGTTCTGTATTGTAAACATTGTTCGTCTTCAATGATATAATCATGCAATGCAGGTCACAAACAATCGAATTAGTCTAGATCTGTTAGTAGTAGCTTCATCGGACTTATATTTCGATAGTAAATGTAATTTAAATAGGTTTCCTTTAAATTTTAGTCAGAAAGAGATGTCTTTTAGATAGGCAAATCGAGGGAACGATTTGCAAATACAGTGTGTATTTGTCTTTGAATACGATTGATTTCATTAGAGTAATTTAAAAAAATAAATCAAGATGCGATCATATCTATATGGGCTGACGACAGTATGTTACGTGCCAGCTGATATCATAAAGCTTGGAAGACCTTGGTTACCACAGGTCTTTTTATTATGAAGCAGGCAAGAGAGCGGTGTCATTTGACTATAATTTCCCGCCAAATTCTAGTGGGAGCAGGACAAATTGGTTAGAGCTCTCGTAAAAGTAGGTCATTGAATTCCTTAGTGTTTTCGACTAGGCGCCGCCATCAATGAACATTTCCTAGTACCCAGATCGTATAGACTGATCTAGTGTAGACGTTAAAATAGGCTACTGTATGATTACATCTTGTCCCGTTAGATCATTAAGAAATTATCTGATATCTTGATTTATTGGCAGCGCACAACACGTTCCCATTTGCACTCCACTATTTTTACACACACTTCCCCCACGCACGCACGCAAACACCTACGCAAACACACTTGGAGCATACCGATGTAGGGTGAGGCGCGCGTATATCGCACATTTCATTGAAACAACAACAAGGAGACCCTTTTTGCACAATGCCATTCTTAAAATATATGCACGTATTTTTGTAACAGGTCTTTATTTTTACATTTTATCAAAACTGCTATACGTCAGTGTTAGGTCTCAGTTACTCCGCCACAGCGTCTTCAAAGCGACCGATTCATGGCCATTCAGGGATTCAGGGTAATGTAAAATTGTGTTGAACCTGTTGTTGGTCTGGTGTCAGGCTCGTTGGTGTATCCGGGGCACCAGATATAAGCCCTTGAGCCTAAGCCTTTTTCAACCCACAGATTCATTTTTTTACATCTTTGATTAAAAACGTGGATTATTTAATTCAATCCATCACAACTTGGGATCATCAGTGGAAGACTGGACACTGTTTTCTCAAAATGCTTTTAATTTCAGAACCCTTGTTTTAATGATATTAAAAAGGACATATCTTATCAAGGTATTAAAAAACTTAGCTCGAAAAATTGCATGTGATGGAAGAGTGGTAAAGATGATGAGATCGAAATTTGTTTTTTCTCATTTCCATCACCGATGGCTTTCTCGTTGCTCCTTTATTATCCTGTCTTTACTGTGCTTCTAGCACAACGAGGCAGTTTGAAAGAAATCGATACAGGCTTATCCTAGTTCTGAAGAGAGTGAAAACTGTAGACGAACAGCCCAAAAATATCCAAGCGGTCATCCTAAACATAAATGCTCTCTTTCATTGGTGAAGCATTATAATCTAAATGGGCATCGTTATTATCGGCAAATATTAATTTTAATGGGTCACATTTTTGAAACAATTTACAGTAAACGTATTGTAGTAGAACGAGTTATAGTAAACATATTTTTTAAAATAGAATGTCAGACATTGTGCATGTATCCAAAATGTATTCATGTTGTGCCAATGTTGTCTCACATCGTCCATGAGTCGGCTACATGATTTCGTTATGACCATCATTAATGATTAGGACAGCTTTTTCTTTTATAGCGCCGGTATCAGTCGGTTCTAGGACACCTACCCCCTGGACATCCATCCTCGGATAACCACCCCAGTCAACTACCCCTAGGACAACTACCCCCTAGGGCAACCACCCTCTATGACGACTACCCCCGGGACAACTACCCCCAGATAACTACCCTCTAGGACAACTCCCCCCTACGCCATCAGTCATGACAGTGTTGGGATTACTGGTTGCCCTTGCTCTATACAAAGCGGCAAAAAAAGAATGCATCACCTGCGATCCGCAATTCCAACGACATAATGGGCGCAATTGCCATTGGTTTCTGTTTTATGAAGTAAACATTTTCCCTGAGGATATCAACAAAAATATCATAAATTTAGAGTTACCGTGCAACCGTTGTCATGCTTGATGCAGGGAGAAATTTGCATACGACGGCTTCCCAAACGATCATACAGCTGTGTTAGATAAACGCGTGAATGCTCTCGTATCATCACAAATTGGAAGCATTTTCCAGTATTCACATCGAGTAATGATAGTTTTTCTAATCACATTTTCACAGCCATGAGAGAGTGTGACCTTATAGAACAACTTGAAATTTAAAAGAGATCTTGTATTCGAAGAGGAAAGACTTTTTTAGCATGTGTCCTGGGAGAGATGTAAACTCAGTCACGACGAACCCTTCCAACAAGATGAATTCCTCAGAGATTTGTGTGCTTCCAATAGATAAAATAGCTTCATTTGTTGTTTTGCTGATTTTAAATGCACCCCTAAACCTCCTGTATTAAAACCATGTTAGGTTTGCAGGATACATATATGTTTTCGTTCTTCCATAGAGAAATCGGCGAAGTTAACGGAGGAATTATTAGGAAAGTTCTTAATTATTAATTTTGTATTGATTTTTTTTAAATATAACTTGAAGCGGATTAAACACACTTTTCTAGTACTACGGCACATTTTCAAACAAAATTATTTGATTTTATCTGGTGAACCACTCCCATTTAAATCTGCACGGAAGCTTGCTTCATTTCATCATATCAACTTGATGCATAAGAATGAAGTTCATAACTCGAAACTTTCAGCCTGTCATTTTAAAAATGATGATATTGATTAAGTTTAGTTTCCTATTTGGGTCAAACTTTACAAGCTATTTTATATATACATCCTTGTTTTTAAGGCGTACATTTTATGAAACAACTATTAGATTATTCATTTTTCTTTAGAACATACTAGTAGCGACTTCAAGTCAAGTGTTTATCCTTAAGGAGTCCATCCTATCTCAATCTACCCTAGAAAGCTCTGCCACCTTAAGTGATAGAGCTAAGAGTTTCCGTCAACAGAACTTAAAATTAAGAGCGCTGGTTAAAGCTCTCTCAAGAGCGTTGACATGTAAGAGCATGATTTATCATTTACCTCTCAGCTTGTACTAGGCACACGAATGTAATGTACCTGTTTCTTTATTGTCATGATAACAAAACATACATAATTCTATTAATACTAAGAAAATAGGAACTTAAAAAGATAAAGACATCCTACGACCTTGTTTCAGACCGACAAAGATCGCAAAGTAATCAACCGGAAGTGCAATTTCTGTGAAATGATTTAATCACGTTTGGTGGTTGGAGAATAAACGTGTGAAATCGAGAAGCGGGCGGGTGGCGCTACACAAGCCTTGATCGATTGAAATATCCTTAACGTAGGAGTCGGGGTGTTTGGTTTACTGCAGACGAAAAGAAAAGATTGGTCAACATTCCTTTGTGTGAGCAGCGTCTAGAATATCGTCTTTGATTAAATAAAAATAGTCACAGGAGAGCGAGCGTTAAAGGGTGAAATCATCCAAAATTTAAGCTTGCACACTTCATTAACGGCGCAACATCAAACTTTGTGGCTTTTCATTCAATGGATATCTTGATGTTTTGTTCAGATTATGTGGTCAAACTATGTTATAATTATTTCCGTAATCAAATAGATTATATAAATTATATATATCGAGGAACCCTTTTTGTTTCCCGTTAAATTATTAATGTAGGCCTGCTATCGAACTATGGGTAATGGGTAATAGTCATGCTATGGGTTTGATGTTACCGACATACCTACAAATATGACAAGTGACCTGTATTTGTTGTGTACCTTTACATGTTTTGGCGCTCATAATGGAAATGAATATTAAGCTAAATAAAGTTCACTTTAAGGCTGCCGAGGAGTCTCTGGTCCCGATTTTTTTTAAAACAATATGGAGTGTGAAATATGACGTGCGAACGATTTTGACAGATTATTTAAATGTGCTGTCACACAATGTGTTTAATAAATGCTTCATGGGGTTCCGCAACGTAAATCACAATTAATAATGGATGGCCATATGACTATTGGGATATCAAATAGGGCATCTTTAACAATATATCTTACTTTACTCGAAATAATTCATCCCCCTCTCCATCTCTCTCTGACCCACTTTCCCTCATTTTTTCTATTTTTCTCTCTCTCTCTCTTTCTCTATTTCACTCGGCTTTCTATACCGCCTTATTTGATTTCTATCACTGTTTGTCTTTTGAATTATATTACCTTTAATTGAATTGTCTTTTATTTCACCTTTATCTCTCCATATTTTTTTATTGCTCTCTCCTCTATCTCCCCCTCCCCCTCCCCTATCTCTCTCTCTCTCTATTTTATCTCTCTCCTTTGCTCTCAGAGTTTTCGATTTTTAAAAATGCTTTCATTGTATTTTTGGTACCTACATCAAGATCCCGAAAACTTATACCTTTGTAGATACGGATTCCCTTTTTGGTGTGTAAAACGAAACCGTTTGAACTTGTTACCATGGTCACTCCACTTCTCGTCTGTCATTGGTGCTACTTTCATTCACTTACGCGCGTTTGTCCCACCATCTAAAGCAGACGTGATTATGACATTTAGGATAAAGGTTTAATGCGCTTCTAAGCCTGTAAGGACCAGGGGGTAATCGTTCTCCCAGCAGGGGTAACGATGAAATGTGATAAACAAGATTTGCGCTTTTAGGCCACTGTACGAAATAAAGGAAACGACAAGTTTCAAGATGTAAAGCTTCTTGTCAAGTTTCCATTATCATTCATATCACCCAGACACCAATATTATGGACATATTGATAATAATTATTAGTTCTGATTCGGAACTACAGAAAGCTTCAAATATAGAGTCTTTTTTATTTTTTGAAAAAATTTAATGTATTTTTATCAGTTGCCTGTTTTTCTATTTTCACGGTGGGAGCTGTTAAGTCTATAGTCTATAGAAAATTATGGAATGATAATAATTAAAAGGCCGGAGATCCTCAATCATCTACCTTGGGTAAATGCCTGGTCCACGACCTAATGTTAGTACATTTGACCTGCGAAAAGCCAATGCTGAAGTCAGCTGAACATTTTCTTTGCGATTTTGAAAGAAATCTAATGGCTGAATGTAGTTGTTGTTGGGGCATGTTTATTAAATGATCACATTGCGATTGGGGCGGTTACTCCATATCTACCTTAGATTAGAAGAAAGATAGATCAACCGATCAGTCATTCATATACTATTATGTTAAATCGGGTGTAAGGAGTAATCGAAAATCAATAGCTTAGCATTATGACTTCCATCCGTTCATTTTAAACTATATACGTGTATTTCCCCCATCAGGTGGATTTACTATCTCAACGAAGGCTTTGAATCTACTTGCTCATGTACAATAGAATTTTTTGCTTCGTAATTCCCCGTGTACGAACGCAGGTGGAACCACAATAAGTGCTCTCAGCAGGACTTCATTAGCTTGGCGTAAAGAGATCATTACTATTCGTAAGTTAGGTTTAACTGATCTTTATCGTCTGATCTACAGATTACGTATTTAAATAATGAGACACTTACGCTTGCAGAGTGCAGAGTACACATAGAGTTACTTGCTCCGTCGATCTCCCTTTCTTTCTTTCTCTCTCTCTCTCTCTACATTTCCCTCTATCTTTCTCTCTATTGCTTCCACTCTTTAAGCGTCTTTTCTCTCTTTCCCTTCTCTCTCTTTCTCTTTCTCTTTCTCTCTCTTTCCTTCTTTCTCCTTATTTTTCTTTTTTTTCTTTGCCATTCTTACTCTCCTACTTCATCAGATAAGTATAAAATACCCTGTTCTCTTACCCTAAGCTTCTTTTTAATTCCCTTTTCCGTTATGTAATTGATTCACTCAGCTTATTAATCCTCCTCCCTTTCTTCCAAACCGTCCTTCCTTTTCTCTTCATTTCTCCATTATAGTTTCATTATGTTTCCCTTTTATTGACGTTTCATTCATTGTGGCCTTTTTTCTTCTAACACACTAGTCACTTCTCTTTTAACTCATATATCGCTCCTTTTCTTTGACTTGCAGTGTCATGAATCTTTGATTTTTATTAGTTTCACGTAACATCAGGAACATGTATTAGAAGAAAAACAAGGGCCGGCTTGCCCACTGAGATTATACATTCTTTTCTTTCTTTTTTCTTTGCTAAAGTCGATTTAAATTCTTTTATCAGAAGCCGTAAAACATCGAAAAGGATATAGCTGATTATAAAATTGTAAAAATGTTGAACAATCTACTTTCTAAACGCCAGTAAACACATGCTAGAAAATGGGGCAAGTTAAACACACCTATAATTTTGGCTTCAAAAATTTAAGTTGAACGCTTCATTTCAACCTTGCTATATTACGTTAGGTATCATTTACTGTTTCTGAGTTGATTTTGAACAATTTGTTGTTACAACTTTAATTTATTTATGTTCTAAAATAGCAAAACAAACACATCAGTTTTTAATACCATTTCAATTTCATCAAAGATGAGACATCTATCCACGGTTGTAGGCTTTATGCTTTCAGCGTGGATAAACAGATAAAAGTAGAAATTAACTGGAATTAATGAGCTTTTAGGCAACAAACTGACTTTCTTTCAAAACTACGGATAGGGGGAATGCATTTATTGAAGATAGAAAAGAATATTATCGCCTTTAGCATTACTGACACATTGTACTTTAAGAAAAAAACAAAAGCACTGTGGCCATGTAATCTAAAGATATCCTTTCCTCTTACTATGGACAGAGGCCAAGTATGAGAGCTCGAGAATATCTCAAAACAGGAAATGTTATTCTTAAAATCCAAAAATATGAATTATAAGTAAAAGTTCACGTAAGTCCCCAAGAAGGGAATAACAATTGTTAATATGGTAGAATAGACAAGCTAATATAAACGTTGCCTCATAGTAAGAAAGGCGAAACGGTTCTTGTTATATTGATGTGTCTTTTTTTGCTTGGTTACCTGGACAAGCATAATTTAAATTGAGTCTCTCGTCATCGCTTTTAATATTTAATAATACATTTTCATTAATTTTGAGCCCGTTACCATACTTTTCCATCATGTCCATTTTTTCCTCCTGGATATTCTTTATAGACATTAATCTTCTCACGTTACGTAAAACACTCAACGCTCGCCGCATTTTTACTATGGATTTATGAGGCAAACGCCAACAAGTACAACCAACGAGACAGAACCGGAGTTGAATTTCCAAACAATTTACGGCGCACTTCCTTGGGTGATGCAGTTCTTCGTGATCAATTTGAAAATTTGCTAATTTTAGTTGTCTGCATTAATTAAGGTAGAAGGAACGTTGTAATTAACAGGGCGACGGTGTCTTTCATTGCTTCATAAAGAGGGACCTAAATCATAAAAGGGTTTGCAAATACTAGCAAATGGGATGACCATTATGCCTGTATTTCAATATCATTCGAAATAATTCTCGCTACTCTGTTAGTATTCGTGTTCTCTGCCTCCTCTCTCTTTCTCCCTCTATCTCTCTCTCTCTCTCTCTTTCAAATTTTTAAAAATCAAGATTAATTTCTGCTTTCACTTGAAGTAAGTGATATAGCACTATACTTTCAGTATAAGAAGCATAGATAGTTTTTAACATTTCGTGTTCTGAAATTGTGGACGAAAACAGTGTTCTGAATTTTAGACGAATGAAAAGCATTAAAATGAAAATACCAGATAAAAATTCTTAGACAAAAAAATTTCTTCGGAATACCATCTTCTACCCAGTGTGCTTTTGTTCTTCAAAATGAGTTTATAGTATACAATTTACAGGTTACGCATTTTTTCAGTTACCAGTACACAAGCGTCGCATGGTAGTCGTGATGTAATATGAAGTTACCGTATTCAAGCGTCGCATGGTAGTCGTGATGTAATATGAAGTTACCGTATTCAAGCGTCGCATGGTAGTCGTGATGTAATATGAAGTTACCGTATTCAATCGTCGCATGGTAGTCGTGATATATGAAGTTACCGTATTCAATCGTCGCATGGTAGTTGTGATATATCAAGTTACCGTATACATTTTCCGTTTCCATGTCTACTTAAAGTATGTCTGTGAGAAGGAAATGTTGATATGAAGCAAAAAGGTATATTTCTAAGTGGAAATCGTAACAGAGAAATAAACACGGGGGCTGTGGGTAAGTGATAGTGATAGAAATTGACGAGAGAAAAAAAGGTTTATAGAGAGAGAGAAGACAAAAAGAGAGAGAACAAACTTGTTCTACCATTACTGCGTTCTTTGAGGTCCAAGAACGCCGTCTGTGATCAGCATTTTTAAGTGCTCGTGATGAGTTCTATATTGAAGTAATAAAGGGAAGTCAGTGTGCATCCAATTTCAAGAAAATGTGTGTCCGGATCGAACGAGGCATAATGGATGGAATTAGGTTACCAGTGCTATAGGTGAATGCTCCAGACCCTTCCTTCTCATGTGCCTCTAGCAACGAAGATTGAAAGGGTGTAGTCATATAGCCAACTCTTCAAAAGTTACAATAAATATATCCAGCTAATTGAATTCGAGTTTACGCAACCTTATGAGTTTGTAAGTCATATCCAAGTGTTCAAAATTTACAATAAATATATCCAGCTAACTGAATTCGAGTTTACGCAACCTTATCAGTTTGTAAGGATAAGGGCTTTTGTGAAGTTCATTCCAATCCAATGTGATCCTCAAATTTGTAGAGCTTCAAATATGGTTGCAGAAAAGAATAAATATATCATGTCAAGAATTTCGCTTGTGCACAGCCCATTACAAGAACCCACCTAACCACCCATGCGCACATGCACGCACATGTACATGACACACCCAAATCATATAATGCTTAGTTGCGATATTTCATTGTTTGGCCAGACGAATATCAAATTTGAGCTTTGCTATTTTATCTAGATGACAGATTTTACAACCATGTTAATGAAATAACCGCGTTAGCTGAATCCTTGGTAGCACATAGTTATGAAGGTTTCTGCCTATATGATTGTGTACAATTCAAATCTTAAAATAGCAGTGGTATAAGGTCATAAGGCGTGAAAACACTTGAAGTTTGCATAATGGTTTCCGATATTAATGGCGCTTCTGCTACTTCAGATGCGATGTGAATCAGGAGAGATGGTGGAAGGATGCATCTCCATTCAACTATCCCCGGGGGATGCATAATATTTCTCGACCTCAAAATGTACGCCTACATTTTGATCGGTGTTTCTATTCTTTTCTAATCCTTCTCATCATCTACAAAACGATCATAAAGACTTCCAGGGGAAAGTTACCTATATGCAATTCAACCTTCCCCTTCAGAAATGTCCGAACATACAGTGACGTATTATTATTTCTATGGGATATACAATACCGTATTGAAATATCCCTTGCGTCGAATTCTCAAAAATCTGTGCGAGCTTGTTTTATGATTCTAGCTGTAATCAGAGGTCCTTGGTTGATGATATCAAAAAAACACACACACGCGAACTGACCTATTATACTCCATGTATTCGCTCAATCAATCGTAAACGGAATTTACCAATCAAACTGAAAGTTTTCACAACTGCATAAGTATTATGTCTTGCCATTATTCGATTTGCATGATTATGTTTAATTCAATTCACAGTTTGCTGATATTAACGAGTTTTCTACAAGCGTTGAATTCAAAGTGCCGATTAAACATCGAATTTTATTAAACGGCTAAATTAATTTCTAGTTAATTCATTAGCAAAGAACATTGAGAAGAATGATCTATTGGTATAAACGCATTAGTTAAATTGTAAATAATAATTAGTAAAATATCATTGCATACTAATGGCGTGTACGAAATTTTGGTCATATTAGACGTTTGGGCAGAAATGGGTCATTCCATGCTAGATTTTATATTGAACTTCACACCAGATCAAAGTGTCTGCAATGAAGACTCAATCCAAAATAATCTCCCAACCAGGCAAGCCGACTACCGGGAATTGATGAACTTGATACACTCTCTTCATACCTGAGAAAAAGCTTAGTGTTGCATAGTATGTTAGGTTTGAAACCATACATAAACATTGACTCTTTTAAGTGTTTAGTTCCTAGCTGTTTCCCGTGGGTGTAGGCTGAGTGGAAGGGGGCGTGGAAGGAGAACAACAAAATAGTCCCTTGGTGTGGGTGGTTTCATAGGATAAACCTAGTCATTATTTGTCTGCTTGCGTCAGCTACAGAGAAACAACAGACAGATCAATGGTGAAGGCAAATGACAAACAGATAAAGAAAAACAGAACGCTGTATATAGCACCGTCAACAACCGGTAGTGACGCCTTCTTATTCCCAGAAGTCACGTGACATTGTAAGCACCAATAAGCAATGAGGTGCGGATCGTGTCTTCGCGTTCATTAGGCCTTCACATGTGTCACAGTTTCTGAAAACGTTAGCGGAATGAAAATCTAGGAAAAAGGGAAATAATACTTCATACATTATACACATACCCTCAGTGAAAATAATGCTGCATTTTAGGTTCAGTTTTTGGATGATTAATATGATACGACACGAACGTTTAATGTATTCCTTGTGTTAAACTATGTGATCGATATTGCTTTCTTATATCTAATTGTAATTTACATTTTATATTTCGTAGATTAATTTTGTTATACCAACGGTCTTAATTCAAAATTCGAATTAAAAAATGTCTCATAAATTATATTTTTGTTCCCCCTCATTTGAATGTACTTTTTGGAGTTTAATGTTTCCACACCTTGCTAAATTTATACGTCTTGATCTCAATTAATTTCAACTAATTT
Organism: Strongylocentrotus purpuratus; assembly: GCF_000002235.5. Lineage (NCBI taxonomy): Eukaryota > Metazoa > Echinodermata > Echinoidea > Camarodonta > Strongylocentrotidae > Strongylocentrotus > Strongylocentrotus purpuratus. Next base: position 1,511,898 of record NW_022145613.1, on the reverse strand, counting down.
TGTATCAATACTATTATTAAATGTTCATATATCATTTAAAGTTCCACCAAGCTCTATGATCATACTGGGTGCATTAAACAAAAATGAAGCCATAATTATTAGGATATGAAGAGGAGGACATGTGTATGTAATATTCGTTTGCTACGAACCCTAACGCGAGCTGTGACTAAAGCTATGGGTATAAATGTAAAAATGTTATGTAGAAAACAGCCTTCTGGCTCATCAATAAGGAATTGAATCAAAACAAATATTTTGTAAGATCTTGAAAGCAACGTGTCTCAGACACGCAGCATGAATACACAATATTAGTATCCTTCGTGTAACAAACTGGAACTTGAAACTTAAACAGTATTCTAATTAAATAAAGACATTAAAAAAGACCGGTATGGCGTGTGTACGTGTGCTTATTCACACAGTAAAATTGGGATAAGTAAATTCCCTTCCTGTTCTCCGCTGAGGTTGATTAATGATAAGGGAATCGCGTAGAACACACTCTTAAAGGTCTACTAGTTACTGAGAAGAGATCAATGTCACCCATGTTACGCAACGGCAACGCGAAACATGGGACAGTTGCACGTGCGCACGACGCTGAGCCAAAATAAGACTCTGCACACTTCTGGAAATTTTCTAATCACTTGATCACCCGACATCGATCAATATTTATCACAATCTGTTGCATTCTGTGTTATGATTGGATGACATCGTGATGGTCATCCCGTTCCAAATTGCCAACCTCAATGTTGTTTTGAGTATGATTTATGCTGATATTCGTATCTGACGAGTCAGAATGCTTGATTAATAATGAACATAATGACTTTTTTCCCAATTAAATTCTAGCTTATTGCATTTTAGATTTTAACCCTCAATCAATTTATTATATGAGAAATGTGCTCATGTTTAGAGAAAAGAGACAAGACTTTTATTTATTTGCTATGTTTTTATCTTCAAAATATCGTATTGAGTACAAAGGAGACAGAGGGGTACATCTTCTGAATAGAGGGGAAAGTCTGCCTCTTCGAAAGAAATGAAGCATTTAACATTCGAATTTCCGGTCTTTACCAGGGGGTAAGAGGACACTTTTTTTTTTTTTTTTTTTTTTTTTTTTTTGGGGGGGGGGGGGGGTCTCGAAATTTGAAAAATTGACATTTTGCTCCGTTGGGGGGGGGGGTAAGGTCGCCTTTTTTTAGGTCAGCCGTGGGAATAATTTTTTTTTTTTTTTAATTATTATTAACAAAAAAAACAAAAAAAAACAAAGGGGGGGTTGGGGTTTTTGTTAGGGGGCGTTTATACACATAAAAATACCAAGGGGGGGTTAACCCCCCTCCCCCCCCCCCCCCCCCGCGTACGCGCCTGTAACATATCATCAGTGTTTTTTAAAAGAAGACAAGTTGAGTCATTTCATGAAGTAAATCTCTCTCTCTAAATGTACGTGTGGTTTTCGGCAGACAGTGGTGATCTCATTATTAAAGGTGAGAATCTTTGGTTTTTCTGGCGAGCCGAGTAATGGAAGTTAGTGGTTGTTCGTTTTACAAGTGGTTTGTTTCCATTCGTCTTATTACTTCCTGAGAATCGTCCTATGCTTCGATCATAATTGGTCCATTACCCATTCTTCCCTTCGTCTTCATCTTCCTTCCAACTCTCTCTCTCTCTCTCTCTTTCTATCTATCTCTCTCTCTTTCCCCCTCTAAATTGCTCTTTGCCCCATCTCTCTCTCTCTCTCCTCTAAATTGCTCTTTGTCCCATCTCTCTCTCTCTCTCTCTCTCTCTCCTCTAAATTGCTTTGCCCCATCTCTCTCTCTCTCTCCTCTAAATTGCTCTTTGTCCCATCTCTCTCTCTCTCTCTCTCTCTCCTCTAAATTGCTCTTTGCCCCATCTCTCTCTCTCTCTCTCTCCTCTAAATTGCTCTTTGCCCATCTCTCTCTCTCTCTCTCTCCTCTAAATTGCTCTTTGCCCCATCTCTCTCTCTCTCTCTCTCTCTCCTCTAAATTGCTCTTTGCCCATCTCTCTCTCTCTCTCTCTCTCCTCTAAATTGCTCTTTGCCCCATCTCTCTCTCTCTCTCTCTCCTCTAAATTGCTCTTTGCCCATCTCTCTCTCTCTCTCTCTCCTCTAAATTGCTCTTTGCCCCATCTCTCTCTCTCTCTCTCTCTCTCCTCTAAATTGCTCTTTGCCCATCTCTCTCTCTCTCTCTCTCTCTCCTCTAAATTGCTCTTTGCCCATCTCTCTCTCTCTCTCTCTCTCCTCTAAATTGCTCTTTGCCCATCTCTCTCTCTCTCTCTCTCTCCTCTAAATTGCTCTTTGCCCCATCTCTCTCTCTCTCTCTCTCTCTCCTCTAAATTGCTCTTTGCCCATCTCTCTCTCTCCTCTAAATTGCTCTTTGCCCATCTCTCTCTCTCTCTCTCTCTCTCCTCTAAATTGCTCTTTGTCCCATCTCTCTCTCTCTCTCTCCTCTAAATTGCTCTTTGTCCCATCTCTCTCTCTCTCTCTCTCCTCTAAATTGCTCTTTGCCCCCATCTCTCTCTCTCTCTCTCTCTTTCTCCTCTAAATTGCTCTTTGTCCCATCTCTCTCTCTCTCTCTCTCTCCCCTCTAAATTGCTCTTTGCCCCATCTCTCTCTCTCTCTCTCTCTCTCTCCTCTAAATTGCTCTTTGCCCCCATCTCTCTCTTTCCTCTAAATAGCTCTTTGCCCCATCTCATTCTCTCTCTCTCTCTATCTTTCTGTTCAGGACGAACCCCTTTCCATTTTCTGCGCCAATCGACGCAGCTTTTTAGACTTTTAGTGGTTTGAATCCGTAACCATGCAGTGGTCCTCTCCTCACGATGTAGGTAAATGTGTTGGTCGCTCGAGAATAATGTTCTTTTATAGACAGACTATTCTTACACCGAGCGAAGGAGCCAGTTTTAGAATATATAACTCGTTACTTTTACATCCTATATTTTTCCCGTTTTCCTCAAATAAAAGCTTTTAGACATTTATACGTATATCTTAACTGCGAGTGCATGGCTGTGTCTGTTGGCGTGTGTGTGTGTGTGTGTGTGTGTGGGTGTGTGTTTGTAAAATTGTATCGAGACCATTTATTTCTTTGCACCACATGTCATCCATTACCGTTAATGAACTATCAATTTACACCGTCACAGCCATAGAAATTGAGTTAATTTGAAAGTCCGTCGTGATCTCTATTTCTCTTTCACTCTCTTCCAATATTTGATGGCAAATAAAATACAGTACGTCACTTTCTACACGTGTGTAATTGTTGTTTATGGTGCATAAAAGACGGGCGATTCTTACAAATCACCTTCTAGAGAGAGATCATGAACTTGGAATAAATTTCTTTAACAGTTTTTTTTTTCAAGTCCACACTTGAATCCCATGAGCTTGAAGTTCCGGTAACTGTATCGCTTTCCTGTATCGCTTTTCGGCTACTTTTTTCTCTCCTCATAATAAATCGAGAGCTGTTGCATTTTACTGACAACCTACATTCTCTTAGGATGTACCCAGACACGTTTTTCGTCTGCATTTCTGCGTAAACAGATATTCAACTAATATATGTAGCATCTTCTATTTCATTTTGTATAATATCTAAGGTAGGCCTACTAGAATATTTGATAAAAAATGTAAAAAAAATATATATTAAAAAAATAGAATATTTGATAGAAAATTTTATGAAGATTATTGTTAGAATATTGGATAGAACATTCAACATTTTTTTCTTCTTATGTTTCAGACCGCTTAAATTTGCCAAGGCGTATCAATTGAGCAAGGAAACGCTTGAGGACACACTTTGAACACCTTCCCTTTCACTGATCATCCAGGGCGTCGCCGTTCGTTTGTCCATGATGAAGCGATCACTTTGCCAGCTCAGTACAGCCATCCTGCTAGCAGCTTGTCTTCTTCTTCGGTTGGGACAATGCCAACCTGTTGCAGAACAGAGCTCACGTCAGCTTTCTCGCTCTTCGGCTCTTGATAATTACCTCATGCTTCGTGCCCTACTCTCACCCGATAAGACGTTACCGGAGTATCTCTATGGTGATAATTATAACGACATGGGTGAGTATATAACAAATACAAAAATACCTTGTCTTTTACAGAAAAGTAGGTACAGTCATGTAATAATGGATCAACGCTTAGTGTTTATAAAGTATGGAACGTTTTATAATTTACATGCACTTTGAATATTATTATTTGATGTTAAGTAATTCATGACATCATGCAGAGGGAAAATAGAGCTTCGTGGATTTTGTTTGTCCAAGGACCCATTTGAATGCAAATGCTGCAAATGCACAACGTAAAATTCGATTCAGGTTTCAACCAAACAAGTTTCTTTCATCTTTTTCTTCATCCGTAAAAGATTTTTATCTTCAAAATGTTGCTCCAACCTGTCAATCTGAATCATTGCTCTTTTTAGTATTATCTCATCATCTTGACTCATATTGATTAAACTTCAGTGTTACCATGTTTGCAAAATAATGAGAATAAAACTTTGATATACGCGTATTATTATATATATATTCCTCAAAGATCTTCACGTTAAGACAAATTAGTTGTTTCATCCCCAAGTGACATATTTTTGTCGTTATACCAATCCTTAGATTATACTTTGTATACTTTTTTTTTAAATGCTTATCTCATTTTTATATCCCTTTTCTATAAAATCACACTGGTTTTTTATATGTTATAATTTCGTCCTTGTATCTCAAGGAGATTATGCTTTTCAATCCTATTTGCTATATATTACTTTATCATGTCCCCTAATAACGCGGCTGTATCAATGTTGATATAAAAACAATTGGATATAAACCCTATGGGAAATATGCGATACTTGCAAGTGCTAACCCGTGTCTCGTTGTCGCCCTGTAAAACGATACATCATGACTCTCAAACACAGATCTCTACGATTGCAAATTTCGACGAAAATGAAGCCTTGGGCGACTAAAGTCTTGAGATTAAAATCGATTACTTTTCCGTCTTTAAAAAAAATGCACCATCCCAAAATGCATTCCTTTAGTGGTTTTCCGGTATGCGCATCTGCCAAAGCTTTTCTTTGATTAAAAACAATCCATCGTTTTAGCCATTGTGAAAACAATAAGTTGAATTGGGTGAACTAGAAAAATAATCAGACAATTCAGGCTTACGTGACTTTTTGTTTTACATCGAAAATGAATTCTCCTGCATAATTTTTATCTTGAGGCTCAAAATTAAAAAAGCATGTTTGGCAAATCTTATAATAAAAGAAAATATATTTTTCAATCATAAACTTAAAAAAGGAAGAATGTGGTAATTTTGTCTGTAGTAAAAAAAAAATAGATGATATAGTTGTTATATTGGTTCTAGTATACATACATGTACCTTCTCGCCATTTTTTATTTTAATACTAAACATATAGTTATGTTAACTTTCTAAAAGAAATAACGTTCTTGTCGTTTATCTGAGGTTGCTTAAAGTTTAACCACTCTTTTTTCTGCTCTCTTTCGAAGAAACTCAATATCTTGTTTGGATTTCCCTTTCCTCTATATTAAAACTGTTGTGACTCAAAATCAGTCCAATTTTTCATGAGCAATGACTTCATATCACGTACATGACATACCTAGTGAATATATCCCCTTAAAATGAAATGTTTAGATATTTACGTTTGTTTTAAGTTTCTTATACAAACGTCCCCTTAGCATACAGGCCTCTCAACAAGCAATTAAATTGCATTTCGATTTCATCTAATTAATATACACTGCCAACCTTAACTTTTTCTGCGTAAATCAATACTTCTTCGTAACTATTATGAAAGTAAAAAACAAAATCTAAAACGCATATATAATGATATTTAAATAATTTCGTTTTGCCTTCGTGATTACAGTAGATGTATAGCATTAAAGGGGTTAAAGTTTGTGGGAGTATAGAGTTTCTCCATGTTCTTATGTTAGACAATAATCCAATATTAATTTTGAATCAGTGAAATTGTTTACGCTGTCAATACTTTCCTCGAGCAGTTGTAGCGTTAATGTATCTGGATTTTAAACATCCGTCCAGGAAATTTAACCTACTGATTAGAAATCCCCCAGGAAATGTGAGACAAATGAAATGCATGACTGCAGGACAAGGCATTTAATCTCCATATACAATGTTTTTGTTCTATTTTGAATAGAATATATTATTGTTAGATTGTGGTACCGTTTTGTTGGCTGTCATCTGGAAAACGAGACCGTAGGGGGAAAAAGGCTTTACCATTTGATTAATATTCATGCATATCTTTTTAGCAGCTGATTATGATGGGTATACTATTGAAATAATCATCATAATTATGCGTGCATGAAAAGCCCGTTGGCAAATATTGTCAAAAATAAGACTTTACTAGCATATCTCATTAAACAAAATATATTCTAAAATCTCATGACGAAATGGACAAGCTTCGGGCATTTTAAGATGTTAATAAGACTTCCTGTATGTTTACTAGCATATCTCATTAAACAAATATATTCTAAAATCTCATGACGAAATGGACAAGCTTCAGGCATTTTAAGGTGTTAATAAGACTTCTTATATGTTTACTAGCATATCTCATTAAACAAAATATATTATACAATTTTCACGGCGAAATGACCAAGCTTCAGGCATTTTAAGGTGTTTCTAGTTAAAGACGCCCATTGAGTGACATATCACTTCTCCAAGCGGAATATAAATAGCATTTATCAAAGATAAACACAGTAAAGCATTCAACAAATAGAATGTAAGGAGCCTTTCTTTTCGACGTTAAGGCCCGGTCACACAGCCTTTCGCGTCTGTATCGCGGGTAAAATTTCGCGATTTTATTTTGCCCGCGGTTGCCCGTGGTGGAAAAATGTGCAAAATTGGCTTACCCGCGGTTTACCCGTGGTATGCCCGCGGAACAGACGCCGGCGACTGTTCCGCGTCCTTATCGCGGGTGAAGCGCGGCGGTACCGCGGCCTACCACGCTTACACGCGGTACACACGCTAATGCACGTGATAACAACGCGGTACAGACGCGGAACAAACGTGATATGACCGTACTCCACCCGCGATTACCCGCTAAAATTTCGCGTCCAATTCCGCGTGTAACCACGTCTTAACCGCGGCCGTAGCACGTCCTAGCACGTTCGTTCCGCGTCTGTACCGCGTCTGTACCGCGTCTTTACCGCGTGTGCACCACGTGTACCGCCCGCGATTACCCGCGGTCTAAATTTTTGGGCAGCCCAAAACTTTTTCGCGCGGCCAACCGCGTGTGAATTTCTTACCGCGTGTAACGACGGGTAAAGTACGGCTGTATCGCGTCTTTATGGCGACCTCAAAGCGTCCAACAGCGTCTGCTTCACGGGCAGAAATTTTTGGCCGTGATTCGGCCGCGATACGCCCGTAAAGGGCTGTGTGACCGGGCCTTTAGGGACTTTTAGATTGAGTGGACGAGAAAACGACTGATCATGCGTATCAACGTACTTAACTGCCCATGTTGACTACAATTAGAAATCTTTTAGAAATCTTCGACGATATACATGCATGCAGGAAGTAACACTATGAACATCACGGACAAAGAAAGAGGACAAAATATACAGTTCCTCATTCTACCCTCAACAAAAGAACATTCCTTCACTGCTATTATGTAAAAATGTGTAGAACAGGTGAATATGCATGTGACACCTGTTCTACAAATTTTTACATATAGCAGGGAAGGGATGTTCCTTTGTCTACCTGAGGAACTATATATTTTATGCGCACGCGGTATACTAGTACCTTGAGCATGTACAGGCGCTGTATAAATATCAATATGTATGTATGTATGTATGTTCTAGATTTAGGAAAATCAAGGTTGACACATTCTCGATCGCCGACTGAGACGACGTAACGCATGCGCAGTGCCTTAAAATAACGTCACACATTGCAGTCAAAGCTGTTGACGTGCAAATCTAAAAGTCCCTATTGGTAGGCTTCTGCGACGCACGTATTCGTTCATTTCTAGATCGCAATGATCGCAAATCGCAAATCACAATGAACTGTGTAGTGGTATACAAGGATACTTGATATTCAGAAACAAGAGTTGATCAATGTAAGGCAAACCCCTTTACCTTAATGGGTAAGTGTCGATCAAAGGGGGAAAGCTATAGAATGGACCCATGTGTATTAGGTACAGTACTGCTCACTCGATCCCGTCAAATTCCTAAATTCTATTTTTCAGGCAACTGTGACTTCATATTCGGGTAATTAGGTGACCAAATATTCTTCTGTTTAGGCAATGTAATCTTAATATCCTATTTAGTTTATTTTGAGAACGAAGTGATATTTATAGCACACAAAACGTATCCTTTTTTTTAAACAAACTATAAAGTCGATATTCGATCAAGAGGCATCAACGACTCCCCCCCCCCCCCCCCTCCCCCACCCAATGAAATGTAACCTTACGCTTATGTCCACTTCTTTCCACTTAGTAAGTTCATTTATGTCCTCCTATGCTGTGAATATTTCGAGTCAACTTAAGGAAAGTTAGACGCCTCCCTCACGCTCACGAGCCCCCCCCCCCCCCCCCCCCCCCACCCGGGGCGACAATGTGCCTCTACGCTTTTAGTGGACAGCTTTCCGTGCAATAAGTCACTGTGTATCACCATATACCTACTATACGGTGAATGCCTCGGGTCGACTTCATGTGAACCTGGTGCTTGATCCATGTCCCTGCAATTTCCGCCAAAGAGGAAGATGTTTGAAAATAATCACTTTCAAGATTTGTCACAGATCCGTCATGAACCATGTTTGAAATCACGTCCACACCATCAAAGCCTTTCATTCACGTCATTCGATGCCAAGTGCAAATCTACAACCAGGATCACTTTGCAAATTAGAAGAATATATTACACCTGGTTTCATTTCATGAGGATAATTTGAGGTAGGAATGAAATCAAGGTCTGTTTCCTGGCAGCGAGATGTCTCTTGGTTTCCTCAGAATTATGTCTTTTGCGATTATTTTCAGGATGACCCCCAATACGGATGTGGTTTGAGTATTCTATTCAATCAACAAGAATTGAGATGTCTAAATCTAGGACATGTTCTATTATTTTGAGAAACATATATGTATTTGTGTTTATTACATCCCCATGTTTCGATGTGTTTCTTGTTTTTTTTATTATGCATACATCTTTAGTCCTTCTGACGGTTGACTGCTGGAGGTGAACTTCGGTTTTATTTCTTATCATCTAATATTTAGTTTTTCATGTTTTCACCAGACAAGTTGTATCTATTTAGTTCCAATATTTGTCAAATTACATCTAGATTTGTCCACATATAATTTAGATATACTAAACTTGTGTATGTGTTTCGAACTCGGAATCGAACGCTTCAATAGACCTCTCACATCATTCGGTATAAAGATAAATGAAATTTGGTTGCATTTCTCTCAGATTTTTTGTAACGAAAAGTGGGGTGTTCTCCGGGTGTTTTCAACCGTATACTGCTTTCACATTAGTCGGGGCGTTAATCACTGATTGATAATGTGTATTTAGTAGTGGTTCTCGTACAGGAATTATATGGATTTAGGTTCAACAAGTGGTTGCAACCAATGGAAACAAATACGCAGTGTTCAAGATCGTTAATAATGCCGATGTACAACTAATAGCAACATTCAGGATATTCAGGGCTCGATGTTATGGTGATTAATCAACACGTGTGTTTTTCACATTCATCACACATTTTGATTATTTCATCATATTGTCATGTGAAAACAGACGCCATTTCCAGGCAAGTTGATTTTCCGTCCATTTCTAGCCTAGCTTACGTGATCACTTCAGCAGGATGAAAAACAACCTTAAAGTAGGGCGCACTTGAATCTCTCCGTCTCTGTATTTCTCTTTTTGATCTCTCTCTCTCTCTCTCTCTCTCTCTCTCCCTCCCTCTCTCTCTCTCTCTCTCTCCCTCCCTCTCTCCCTCCCTTTTATACCCTCTCCTCCAATTATTGTATTTGCCATGGTATTGCTCTTAGCTCGTCGTTCATATTATGTTCACACATTAGTGGGAGGCGTGATTACTTACCCACGTTGTATCATGTGCTTATTTTGCTCTTCAAAGTAACCATCAATCTGCTCCAGAATGGATGAGGCTATGACAGGCTCTTGACTAACCCGCTCTCTGTTTGGTCTTTCACTCCACAAAGAAATTAGTTGTGCATTTGTGGTGTTTGCTTGCATTAATTTCTGAGTCGACATAACGAGGGGGAAATTGGATTTTGTTGGAGCACGGACTGGTTTATGTTTCCCCAGCCTTGATATCTCTACTATACTGCCGACATGTTCGTCAGATCATGCACTGAGCTAACGTAGCTTTTATTTTTCCTCCCATGGCAAATTATACAGTCCGAATCACATATATCAAAATAAGCATCTCCAACAGACTGATTATTAACTTGAAATGTAAATGTTCTTCAAATTTACGTTGTCAAAAAGGTTTTCCTATCTGCGGGTTACAAAATTGTTTGTTCATGCTTTATGGAGCTTATAGGGTTTTGTTTTAATCAGTTAATTAGTAGTAATGGCCTCTTACCTAATAGTCGCGACATCAGGCCGTGATTACATTGAGGGGACAAGGTCGACTTATAGAATAATCAGACACAAACGTACACATGGTGGAAATAATGAAAAATTTACATGTCTTATCAAAATAGATTTAGTAGTAGTGCAAATAATATCATGGACAGTGGTAGCATTTCCTTTACTAGAGGGTTTATAGTTTTAAAAATCTATAAATTCTTCGTTTTCAGTTGTCTTTATGGCAGTCTGCTAATTGCACTTCAAAAGAGACAGGCAGAATTCTGTTATAGGATGTCTTAACGATGATATCACATAATTGGTGACAGTTATGTCGCAAGGCTTCTTAGTTATCAGTTCAGAGCGATTTGATATACATTCGGCACGCTAGAAGGCATGCTCTACAATGATGTAATTAGTTGACCAAGATAGCATCAGCGACCTGGATGTTAAGGTAACAAAGTAATATCGGGAATTACAAGTTTTTGTTGGATGATGGCAGCAGCCAGAAGGTTCAATTTAATGTCAGTCGCAGATCGTATTTCTAGAGGGGCTGTTGTTTCCTAATCAAGACAGAAACGATGAAGGCCCCACAATAGGTTACAAGTTGTATCTTACCGTTCGTTCAAAGATTTAGGGTTTAGGTATCTTCCGGTTTCATATACATTCTAAATCCGGTTTTTAAATTTGAAAGATGAAAGGAAATACATATAGAATCATAAACCTGTTATATTCTATTTGTACTCGAGTTATTAAGTTGTCAAAAGGAGATTGACTGGCGTAATTGGATCGTCGTCTGAATTTCGTCATGCCCATGGGTTCGAGTCCCGCTCTGAGCAGACAAAGATGCAAATAATTATGATTGTCGCCGCGTTGTGTGTATATAGTGATTCCCTCCGTTTCCGGTACATGTTCAGATTCAGGGGGAACAGTTCCTCGGACAGAATGCTTGCTGGAAGCCCCGTGTGTAGGAGAGTCACACCCTGTACACGCTGATACTCTACACTTCTCGCAAAGAGTAGGGTGTAAACCTGGTGCTTAGTGTGCCTGCATACTCATAATATCTCTCTCTCTCTATTTCGCTATCTCTCCCTCTCTCTCTCTTATACAACAAGTTTATTTGTACTTCACCTTTGATTTGGTATTTCCTTAGTTTAGAATAATAATGTTGACCAATTATATTCTTAAACTCATTGTTTAGCTTTGTTCTTTTTGATCACATTATTAAGTTTGAAGTTTGACCCGATGTACAAGGTTTTAATAGTGTAAAGGCAATACAAAGTTAGGTATGGGGTCATGAATTTGGTTCAAATTAACATAATTATTGGAAGCATATATGCGATCCTACAATATTCAGTGATCGTTGTCGCGGTTGAAATCGAGTCTAAAGTTATGAAATTGTAAATAATAAACTCTTTATGTCGTATAGCTCCAAGGTCAAGATATTAATTTAGCTATCAAACAATTTTTGTTGACTAAAATCAACCGATTAGCTATTCCCGTTTGGAAATTATATATCACAACTACATATTCTGAGATTTGCATGGTCGCATCTACCATTGTACGGCCGTAGGTGCTATTTAAAATTTATCAAAATTTACCGGGAGCACCGGTAAATCTTTATATTTAATTTTTCTCGAAAGCAGAAGTGTTTAGGGGCAAAATGTTCTAGTGCTTATAATACATCCACAGGGGCATCCAAATATATTAAAATTGTAAAGAATCACTATCCACCCAATTTTCAAAATTTCCCAAAACTTTGTATTACCTTTAATGTACGCTTTTCACACGATACACGATACCGTTGACGGTGCAGCTACTTGATTACCTGAGTGCTTTAGAATCGTGTTTGAAATCATAAGTGAGCGGAATAAATGGGGGCGTGTTCCCTCCCCCCCCCCCCCCTTGGCGAGAAAGGGAACAAGGAGAGAAGAAAAAGCAACGAGAAAAGAATATGATACAGCCCCTCCCACCTCCAACACCCCGCCCCATCTCGATCATTAGACCACAGGCCATCAATGATAATAATCACAATGATGACAACATTTCCAAAAAGCGTATTACTTTTTTTACGGGACATACACTGTCTATAAGGTTCTGAAACGAGCTGCAATGGAAAACATCCAAATTATTCTTACACTCACATGTAATTACTCCAATTTAGATTCATTATTTATTTAATGATAAAGTTGAGTTCTGGTTATGCCATTGCATTGTGAAAGAAAAGGTGTGGAATGGATCAGAAAAAGTTGATCATGTAGCATGTAAGTATTGGTGTGTACTGCAAGGTTCTGGAGTCATCAAAATCATAATAAATTTGGCCCAGTCTTGGCAAAGAGAACTGTAGTATCTCTTTGGTTTTATCTTTCTATGCTCATTACTCAGCCAGTATACATTTTCTACCAAAATTGTTTGGCAAATCTTGAACATTCAGTGTAAGTTTCGTTTGATTTTGTATCTTTTTTTACCAGATCTCAAGTTTGCCTTTAAAGATAGCAGTTCAGACTTTAAAGTGTATTCGTATTTATTAACTTAATTAAAGCTTGAAGCTCTGAAGTGTGTGTATTCTTTTGTGCTTTTCCCTTAGATCCTCTCACTTTCACATAAGATGTTAACTTTTATGAACTAAAGATGTTTCTCTCATAATATATCGAGACTATTCCCCCTTTATCCAATAACGAACTTAATGATTTAACAAGGATGCTGATGTATTCCTCTCGATATTGAATGACTAATGATTCATAAACGCCACAGCAAACGGGTCATCACAAATACATCAAACAAATTACCCTCAGGTCTCTCATCTAGGCAATGTTATTAATGACGATCGTCGTTTTAATGTTCAGTAATCTTATAGTCTGTATCAACTTGATCGAACAGATGATAAAAATGTCATTAAACTGACATCGAATCACACGTTCATGAGACTGTTTATGATAGAGTACTGTTCGAGCTAACTGAGCATGTAGACTCCAAGACGTATTAGCGATCCCACGTCTTAATGATAGTTCTCACCGATATGGGAGATTAGGTACAGCAAATTTTAGATATCAATCTCATTTTGATGATACATGATCAACGCTGTATTTTTAAGAACTCTGCGTCATTACTTTAATAGAACTGTGTTGTCTTGGGTGTCTAGATATACGTAATGCTCTTGATTGGTCGTGTTGGTCATTCTCCAAACGTTTACCGGGAATCCTCGCACACAGGAACATTCTGGTATACGTGACCTGTCCATAGGGCACGTGCTTTAGTCCCCAAAGTGACAGGTCTAACGAGGGTGAAGACATTTATTGATCTGCCACTTAATGCAAATTGAAAAAGATCAATAAATAATGGAGAGCTATCGATCACCTAACCATCGATAGTAGAATCAGTGCCTCGTCTGTCGTCTGCAATGAGCAATTTTCACATCACTATTCCTCCTTGAATTCTGTGTAACGGACTTAACTTTCTCCGAAGAGACGTTTGTATCAGGCAATTGCTTTTCAAGAAGCACTTAAAATGAACGTTTGAACATCTGTTGAGCGAAAATATATGAAATATAAAAATTCTTGGGATTAATGTAGCAAAAAGCGCATTTCCTAAAGAATTGTTTATGTTAAATTAATGTGGAGTAAAGCACATTTGAATATGTTAACTTTATATATCATGTATGCGTCAATGTGCAGTGAAGTGTCATTACATATAATTGATTATCAGCATGTCCATTTCCCTGGTTATATATTGCAGATAACAAATAGGGCCATATTGAAGAAAAACAGATCATCAATAATTTTTAGATATATAACTGAACGTTGCAATGGACATAACGAATTTATGTGAACAATACACATTTCATAATCATTGATACATGAACGTGAGGCTTCATGAAAATATACGAAAATTGGCTTACGAGGAAACTGTGATGAGTTTGAAGCACATAACTTGTAAACTTTTGAATTTATAGACACTAGGAAAATACTAATATCACTCGAATTTCAGCTTGAAGTCTATGGTAAAATAGATTCAAGGCTCAGCATTCAATATACAATCATATAACATGACATTTGTTTTCTGAGAGTCGATATATATTTTACCCCGCTTATTTTGATATCAGACGAAAGTTTACGACCTTCGACAAAAAAAAATAGAATATTTATTAATTTATTTGTAAAAATGTATTTGTTTAATGATATTAGTGTCACATGGGGATGAAGATGCGTCACCATGGAGTCTGATATCCTGATAGGAAATTTCGCCCAGGGATTTAAATGATATCAGAATGCGTGGCCGTACCATTTTCCGTTCCATTTGTTAATCACTTTGTAGGTCAAATTTCACTAATTTGTTAAATATTTAGTTAGCTCGTCACCTTGCTGTTGCCTACTGGGACAACAATCTGTTTGAGGCTAATTCCTCCCATAACTGAGTGTGAAAAAATATTTGCCGCTTAGGAAAACGAGCAAAGCGGCAAATGTATACTCGTTTTTTTATAAGTCAGGGTCTAAGTCACGTGATATAAAGAGGATGATATTGAGTGATTCCATTTGTTTTATCCAAGAATGATTAATCTCTTGATATGGACAATTAATGAGGTCTGTGATACCAGAATAATAATAAGTAAATGGTCGAATCAAGAGATTTTCATTTTGGATGATATAAATGGTCATAAATTATATCCTATGTGACACATTGCACGGAATCGCCCACACTGTACAACCTGGCATCCTACATGGCACCTGTAACTAAATTATACATGTTTTATGTAACAGGTTTTTTTCTGGGCAACAATGAATAAAAATGTACGGTACACCTCTAACGATACCCTGTGTATTAGCAAGGTCGATATTTATATAGAAATACTGTGTACAACGAAAGTATTTTAAAGAAATTTATCCGTTGCGACCTAGGTTTTAAGATATTTAAAAAAGAAGATGATCATGTATATCTCTCTTTCCTTCCTCTCTCTCTCTCGCTCTCTCTCTCTCTCTCTCTCTCTCTCTGCTCTCTCTCTCTCTCTCTCTCTCTCTCTGCTCACTCTCTCTCTCTCTCTCTCTCTCTCTTTCTCTTTCTCCCTTTCAGCCTGTATTCCCAAAGAAAAGACATTCTTAATGGATGAGAGGATCGGGGCTCCTACAGTTTCTTATAACTCCAGCAAACTATTCTAATCATCCCCATAAGATATCACTCTAGGGGATTAACTCGGCAGGACAGAAC
Organism: Strongylocentrotus purpuratus; assembly: GCF_000002235.5. Taxonomy (NCBI): domain Eukaryota; kingdom Metazoa; phylum Echinodermata; class Echinoidea; order Camarodonta; family Strongylocentrotidae; genus Strongylocentrotus; species Strongylocentrotus purpuratus. The sequence continues at coordinate 1,496,187 of NW_022145613.1, read as the reverse complement.
TAATAACTACGAATGTTCCCTGTTCTTTGAAAAAACTTTAAAACCATTCCGAAATAGAGGGGACTTTGGGTATTTGCAATCATTTTAAGGAATACCTAGAGATTGCCACACACCCTATGGTGTTTCGAAATAAAATCCAATTTGCATCTTGTGGTCTTCAACTGGTGTTTTGCCTTAATCTCTTTAATTTGTCTACCGTTTAATATCCATCAGTGAGGTATTCGTTTTCATATCCCCTTTCGGTGATTTTATCCCCTAAGTCGTTCCCTGTCCGGGAAATCTTTAAAGTATCTTTGTTTATGTGGATGTAGATTTCATTCAGAATATCTTATGAAGGGGCGTATATCATTCGGATCAGGTTTCGCTCGCGAAATAATTATAATGGTTTGTCAGATCTGCTTAATTTTCTTTATGTGTTTTCCAAATTTATCGGTACCAACCCTTTCGTTACCTTTTGGAATACAATATGCGGCATAACGTCTGACGTCATACAACCTTAAAGTATTTCTCCATTACGGTGTTATGATTGTGTTTTCCCGACGGCGTTACTAGTAGATGACGAAAGTGAGTATACACGTCATAGGGGATGATAACATACACTATTCACTAATGGTAATTACAAAATGAAATGGGATAAGGATCTATCTAAAGCCTGACGCTTCCTCAGATCCTCCCATCACAAGGAAGGTATCAAATAAACGGCTGCGATGTTTTGCACATTCAATCTAATCGTATCATTCTAATATGACACATCTCACATTTGGGATGATATTTTATCCACTCTCGCTCATTTTGATATTTGAACGATTGCAGAACAACTGAATAACTTCATACTTTGCTAATACAATTCATATACTATGTTTATTTTTGTTTGCATAATTTCAATCTCTTACATGCACAAGCTACGTGTAGAGCTGAGTGCAGTCTATTGGACCAGTCTATTTTTAAAGTAGTTTCAACATATTGCAAAAACGTCGTGAATAGGGACAATGTAAAGAAAGGATATTTAAGAAAATAGAAAAGCTAGCGCCGGATGCTAATTTTGGTGTTTTTCTTGGGTTTTAAGGCTGACCAATCTCAAAATATTATTTAGTAGTTCGTTCTTATATAGCGCTCTTCAGGAATGCATGCCCTCCCAAAGCGCTTTACAGATATATGAGAGTTACGACTCAAAATTCATTTGTTTCCTTTTCGTAACTCCGTTAATATTAACGGAAGTAACCGATTTAGCCCACATTGCCACCAGTAATGTAATCCAATGCATTGCCATTGGCTTTATTAAATAGGAACTGGCCGATATAGCACCTATTGCTTGTAGTCATGTATGATCTAGTGGAATCGGATGTCGTATTGTTTCGTAGGCTTTTCATAAAAATCAGTTTTATCATACCTTACACTTTAGAGCAATAAAAATGAATTCATAAGTTCGTGTTTTTATTCGAACGTTCTCTTTCTTTCTCTTCAAGTATATTCTTGTACATAATTCATATGCTAATTGAAATGATTCATATCAAAATACAGAAATGTCAATCTTCTAATATTCAGAGTAGGAACACGGTCACAACTAAAAAAAAATTGCATTTCGATCATTTCTATAAAAAGAGGTGAGTGCAGAATAAATGTGATTTTTTCGTTTGACCTGTTGATTATATTTTAAAAAGTCAGTGAAGGTGTCATGTCCACATATTTTTGCCTATGATATGTACATTAAGAGAGATTACCAAATCTTTTAATTGTAATATCTGAAGTAAGGTATTAAATTAATTTCGGATATGAAAAAAATCATAACGACCCGAGTTTTGCCGGTGACTTCATTACACATTAACTAGAATAAACTATATATTATAAGGCAAAGGTAACAGATTTATGACTTTAAAAAGCAAATATTTTCGAACATGGTTTCAGAGGTAAAATGATTAGTCACTATATTACACATGGACTTTGAAACAATATAAATCTCTGGTTATTTTTCATTTTCCGCTCTTTTTGCGGAAGAGCTTTTGAAGTGCACATCACTTTTTTGTGAGAAGTATTTATAGAGATATCTTTAAATTTCGAAGAGAAAAGCGTTTAATTTCATTTTAGGAGAGATGAATATGAATATCATACTGTCAACTGAACAAGGGTTAGGGCCTTTCCGAATCTGTTATTTTATTTACGTATGTAATTTGATAATATTTTGTCTGGTCATAGACACGTCTATGTGAAAATTTATGAATGTGACATAGAATCGAAATGAGAATCAAATATAATATATTTGAATGGGCAGTCCTATCCGCCCTTCCCTTTTTCTCGTTATTTCACGTTCTTACCTAAATGTCAATCTCTCTCTCTCTCTCTCTCTCTCTCTCTCTCTTTCTCTTTCTCTTTTTTCTCTTTGGCCTTGTTGTTTCGCTTGTCCTGTGCTATCCCTAATTTCCCTACATATATGTTTCTCTTTTATTTCCATTCTATTTTTATTATGATTTCATATTAGCCTCTCTCCCTCACACACACAAACACACACACACAAAATAAAAAAATATTTGTCTTTCTCGTATACCTTATAGGCCTTCTAATTGCAAACGAAACAATCAGTGACTGTGAGAAGGCTCTCATTCTTTTGCTTAAACTTAATTATGACACGACTTTGTGTCGTACAACCAAATCCGATATGTCATTGATTATTTGTTTCTTTATTTGTTGTTTTTTATTGCAGAAAGGAGCCGTCGATCTGGGTTTTTGTTGGAATCGTTTAAACCTGTCTCAATGGATGTACTAAGGAGGGTTCTGCAGAGCAAACACGAGGCGGCATTGGCTCAAGCCAGGAATAACATAATTGACAGAAATAATGAAATAATGACCATGCAAGGTAGGAGATGATAGATTTAATTGTAGCTTACGGAGTTTTATTTTGTAAGAAGACGTGCCCACAAATCACTATTTCACAAATCAGCAGTGACAAACAAACCATGCTGTATATTCTTGTTCCAAATATTTGATTTAATTCAGATTATAAATATTAGTTTTTGAAGATGTTGTTCAAGAATCTACTTTGATTTTTGACTGTCTTATCTTTTATATACGAACTTAAATGTAGAAGCAACTCATGGAAAAGTATATCAAAAAGAGAAAGATGTGGGATTTGAGGGCATTTTCTTGAACAATTTTCATTGAGAACATGAAAGTGTAGATAACATATAGCGCTACGATATAGTAAGAGGTCTCTTATAGCTTCAAAGGTTTTCTCACAATAATACTTTCAAGATGGTCTGCAGTGTTGACTAACATCAGGTATTTGGTGGAATCGTGTAATTCTTGGGCTCGCTGTACAGAAAAAAGCTAGCTCTCTTAAAGTCAAAATGAAGAAATATTAGAATAAACATTAACATTGCTATAGCATGGTGGCATAATAAACGTTTTGAGTATTCCTGTGGTTCATCCTCTCACCAACAAGAGGCCCCTTCACTTAGCTATCTATTTAAAGAAGAAAGACTACCAATGATTGAGACAAAGCAGAGAAAGACTATTCTGCTACTAGCTAGGGACCGGGTCAACAGCCGGTAATGTAAATCCATGGGGATTGGAGTCAATCTCGGCCCCATCCCCAGCAACTCTCGCGAGATTCTTTCGATGGGTAGCGAGAGCTCTTCACACGTACCTTGCTGTCCATACAACCTGCATATTGCTTGCAGTATGTATGCCAGGCCATAACTGCATGGTCGGGATTGAAATCACAAGAAATGCACACAACTTTAAAGCAGGTGTTATTGTACAAAATCAGGACAATGATTTAAGAAAACACCGATCATTTGTGATTCGTTTCCCATGTCCAATTCTATTTTTCATAAACTGGGAGCAGGACTGCAGAGTGATATATATATATATGTTGCTGCTGGTAGATCATATAAGAGGGTATATTTGTTAAGGTCACGAAAAAAAATGTAAGTCGTAACGTTAATCACTGTGTTCATAATATTTTGTCATTTACCAATTTACTACATTTTCTTGCATCGATTCTGTGCATCTTATCATGTTTGATTATTTTGATTCAGAAAGAAGTGCAAAGAAAACATGTTGTGCATTGACGAGTCCATTTCTGTATTTCGGTCCAAATTTCTTAAATGTGGTGAAAGTTTATACATTTAGTCGTACTTTGCAACACAGTAGAAATGGGGAGAAAGATAAATTAAAATGTCTTGACATAAGCAAATGTGTATCGGATTCGTTTAGTATGGTTCAATTTCATATTAAACCAAACATTCAGCAACCGTGGCGAAAATAAAAGATTAAGAGAAATCTTTCAAATTGTAAAGGATCTTTTGAAGCGTGTTGTGCTTCATCGATTTATTGTAGTATTTCGTGCTAATAAGTAGGTTGTTTATAAGTTAAGGGTTATATTTCTTTCCTTTTTTATCTATGCGGTCTATACGTACGGCCATCGACTTCGAAAATGTACAATCGTCGTTAACCCAAGTAGTCAGATTTATTCATTTTATCAGACCAGTGTTTCAAGGGGATTTAGTAAAGAAATATTAAACTTAACATGTCATTTCTCATTCAAATTCTAGTCCATGCCATAATTACAGTAATTAGAAAGTTCTTACATTACCAATTTGTGTAGAATACACTCTCTATTATATGATGTTTGTTTTAAAGTTCATAATCAAATTTGCTACAAAGGCCTAGACGAAACATGTTTGCTAAAATAAATGCTCTTTCTATGTATAATGTATTCCAAGGTATGTCACAGTATTTTCCCTCTAACGGTCGGTGTTCATAATGAAGTACGATCGAAATGTATTTCCTCCATTGTTCCCAAACATGCGTACAATTAGGTTCTCTATCAATTAATACACTACCTAAATGCATTTCATAGGGCGAGAATGTTCGAGTTCATTTGCTCCCGTTTTCAAGCTTTTAATATTATATCAAAGAGGTAAAATAATGTCATATTCTGTAATGGTGATGATAAAAAGATACAGCCAGTACACTCTAGCGCTTGAATAGTTCTAGTACTACAAAACAAAAAAAAAGTACAAAGTTATACATGTATATGTATATTTGTGTTTGTTGTTTGGTTGTGGAACACTGAGTTTTTATTATGTGAATTCATCAGCGTGTTCTTTTTCTCCGAGTATTTCATTTGTATTTCCCCCATTATCATCGTGTCTCACTCACTCTCCGTTTTCTATCTATTCTCTTTCACAATATCTCTTTTTCTCTTCCTATCTCTCACTTTCTCTCTCCCCAACTTATTTTCCTATCTTCAAAATTTATCTCATTTCCTGCCTGTCTCTTGTATTATGTCCTTCTGCAGTCAAGCTCTTTAAACAATCATATTGTATCCATTCTTCGCATATATTCGTGACCTTTGTTTGAGAACCCTTAGAGTGATAATGGTAAAAGTTAAATTAATTATGAAGTAAATTATATTGTACCATGAACAGGATATTCCCCGACGCTTCATCTTAAAGTACTTGTATATATCAATTTGTTATTTAAAACTAAATTTATCATGGAAACAAAGTATATTTTCTATGTCATCGTGTGCTATTACGTTCATGTAAACACAATTATTTCTTTATATTTCACATGCTGTATTATTAAATATTTATCATCTGGTCAAAAAATATGATCCACTCCTGTATTATCTGCTTATCATTATTGAGAGGGAAATTATCTGCATGTGGATTTGAATGTGCTTGTGGAGATAGTGTATGCGTTTCTGTGTGTGAGTGTATTTGATAATCTATTAATAAAAAGATCCTCTTGTATTTCTACAATTTCCTTCAGAGCAAGCAACGTTGCTAATCCCTTTCAAAAGTTGAAAGAAAAGACATCTTTTAACACAAAGTATGGATGAAACCACAGGCGTGCTGATAAGGGTGGGGGTTAGGAGGCAGTTGCCCCCTCCCCCAATAAAATTCAAACGTATTTTTTTTCCCTTCTAATTCGATACGTGTAATTTACAAGTGTTGCTGAAATGACATGATTTTCTGGGGGGGGTCACACGTTTTGTAAATTATACCTTTGTAAAGCGGTTGTTGAAAAAGGACAAATTCCCGAATTTACCGTCAGGCAAAGGAAAAGTGTCCCTTTTTACATAGGAAAGAAATTACTTTTCCCTTCAGATAAGCGCAACTTTTTATTTCAAATAGGTGCCGTTTTTCACCTCTGATAATTCCCCTTTTTACTTTGACACGTCCTCCTTCTTTTCTAATAAGTGTCATTTCCCTTAGTATAAGTGCCCCTTTTTCATTATTTATAGCACCTTACAACAGTTTTGTCATTAATTTCGCCTAAAGCTCGCTCGCTATGCCCACTTGCATTTAAGGTTGATTTAATTATGGCTTTTATTAGATATCTCTTCAGTCTTTTATGATTAGATTGTCCTTAAAACCCTAGCAGAATTGTTCCCCCCCCCCTCTTTATAAGATGTAGTTTTTCGCACTGCGACCTCAGAAATCTTACAATTTTAATATATCAGACCATCACACCCATCTGCAATGTACGATGCTTGAGCAGTATCTTTGACCATGTACAAAAAATAAAATCATTCCTGATTTTAAAAAAAATCCCATTATGACACCTGGTGGTGATGCAGATTTCCACCCCCCCCCCCCCCAAAAAAAAAAAAAAAAAAAAAAAAAATTGTTTTGCTCATAACGCCACTAGATAAAACCTTTCTTCAAGATAGATGCAAAGATCAATACCACCAAAGTCTGATGGTGGAAAATATTGAAGACAAAATCTACTGTTTTTTTAGCATAAGTTATTCATGTATTTCTCATTAGAAAAAAGGTATACAGTGCGAAGTCTTTTGGATTTAATTTAGTAATATTTGAGATTACAGATTACATTATTCAACTTAAAGCAGAAAATTTGTATGAGTCATTTTGCTAAAGTGAGCATAATCACCGTCTCGGGTATAAAAAGGCCATTTTCGTAATTAAATCAAATTTAGTGCATAAACATTTTTTAAGTGCCTAGATACATTTCATTCACCTGTTACGAATAATTGTTTTTCAATTGTCAGAATGCAAATGGTAAAACATTAAGTGTTGTTAGGTAGGGCAAGCCAGGCGCGGATCCAGGATTTCTTAGGGGAGGGGGCCCAACTTTTTTTTTTTTTTTGCTCCCGAAAATTTGAAAATCGCGCCGGCCGAAAAGTCGCTCAGGGGGGGGGGGGGGGGTAGCACAAAAATTTCAATTTGCACCCCCCCCCCCCCCTTGAGCGCCAGGGGGGGGCCCCAACCCCCAAAAAAGGTAAAAATCACGTGATTTTACATGATTTTTTTCTCAAGGGGGGGGGGCCCGGGCCCCCCGGGCCCCCCCCCCCCCTGGATCCGCCACTGGGGCAAGCCATAATGTTTCTTCTACCTCGCAACAACTAATGTATGCAATTTTCATTGTGACTATTCGTAAAAGGTAATGAAGTGATTTGTAATGAGGCACTTAAACAAACACGTATGCATTAAATTTGAATCGATTACCATTATGGCATATTGGTGTAGTAGAATATAGAGCTATGTGTGTGGGTGGGAGGTAATTGCTGCTGCACAATTAGCAATAGTGCTTTGAACTCTGCTAAAGAGGCCAAAAATTTAGTAAACAAATTAAAAACCTCTCACAAGCAAAAGAAAGAAAGATGTGGGGACATATCTGAGCGACCGCCGCCCTGGCATGTTAATCTCTCATTTCATTTGGAGGTTTGTTAAGGAAAATTAAAAGCACAGTGTTTTCATCTTCGTCTTGAATTACATAATAGATAGGGATGTCTTAAACCATGAACCTAACACATGTTCAATACAACACACTCTCGAAATAGTATGTCTTTCTTCATTCTGCTATTGAATATTTGACATGAAATACTCGACTAGGGAACATCATTTATTAACGTGAAGACACCAATGCATAACACGGATCTTCGAAAAGGTTATTCCGTAAAAATGTAGTCCAGGTATTTCCACTGGGAAACCCAAGTAAGAGGAGACGACGAAGGTCTCGATGATACAGTTCAGTGATCAGGAATCAAGGGCACTTGAGACTTTGAGGACTTCGTGTGCGGACGACAGTCGATCGACAATATCAATGATCAAGTCCCGGCGCTTTATCGTTAAGCGACCAGGTAAGAACTAAAATTTTACATGAAGAGCTCACCAAGATAAATTCTGTCAAACGAAGTTATAAATTTATCAAGACAAACACAAATTTGCCAGGTTCTTGTTGACATCCCTTCTCTCTAATTGTCCCTATGATCAGCGGAAACTATGTTCTACTGGATTCGCCGAAACCTAAAGAAGAAAGAATGCAGTCGATGAACGGAGGTACTTTCAACTTGAAATGAAGATTTTAGTAACGACTGCAAACAGGATATTGATACTTGACTTTTGAAATGGAGCTTTTGAAGTTTGAAGCATCAACGTAAATCCATGTCGACGCGTCGAAAAAAGACTGTGTGATTTATAACCTCTCTCACTCTCTTTCTCTCCCACTCTCCTTTTTTTTCTCTCTCTCTCTCTCTCTCTCTCTCAACCCCCCCCCCCTCATCTCTAATTCTCCAGAGAACTCTCTCACACATTCACGCACGCACACACCCACGCACACACGCGCGGACATGCATGTCTCAATAACCATGATAACGGGTTTCCGAAAAACATGTTATTTCTACCACACAATCATTCACTCTCACACTTCCACCCATTAGGGCAAACACACGGTGACGCTCACACTAACACACCCACACACACACACACAATCACATACACACAAACAAAAATCTATTAACCCCAAAGAGTTGATGAGTTGAAAAGAAATTTTATTATGAATAGCCACTAGTAACCATTATGAGGATCCACAACGGTCTATTATAGTTGGACCCTTGATGTCAATCATGTATATTAATACGTTACTGCTTCCAATCGCCCAGCCCACTCAAAAAATAAACATTTACGCAGATGATGTAAAAGTAATTATTTTTATGGAAGAACGTCTGAGAACGATTAATTGATATAATCATGCAATGTGTTATTAATGATATTTATTTTTTTTGGTCGAAAGACTTCAAAGTGACACTCAATGTAAAGAAACTAAGTTTTAAGATATTTCGTACACGATAACGCTCTAGTGCCTTTAAAGGTACTATGTCCCTTTTGCAGCCAACCTCAAATTCTGTAGAACTTTGCAGGAATCATGAATATGTCATGTATGTCCTATTCTGTGAAATTTAAACGTTAGCAGTGTCCTCATATTCAAATTATGCAAGGAAACCTGTTTACTTGCTAGACTTCACTGTCAGACACTATTGAGTGACTGACTGGCTTTTTTCTTCTTTGGTAATAACATACATGAAAAGAGTTGTAAAGGGTACATGAGCATTTGTCTACATCAATAACCCACTTCTTGTGATGGCCAAGATTAAACTGATTGAATCTTTGCGCAGCATAAAACGTATGACCATTCGGTACAATTGTCTGAAAATCAAGACTATTACTTTTGACTTGGCAACTAATAGTCGTTATTTTCCCACTTGAAGACATTTTCAAGCCCCACTTTTTTTAGGGAAGTTCTAAATTAGTATTATCTTTCAAATGCAGTAGGAATTTAACTTTTTCATTTTTTTGGCCTGCAAATGGGACATAGTACCTTTAACTTACTATAAATGACAAAGAATTTGAAAGGTTCAAAGAATTTAAATATTTAGGTGTCTTTTTAGACATGACTGGTTTAGACAGATGTAAAATGTACCTTTTTGAAAAACAAAAGAAAAAATAAAAACCAAAACAATTTTCGACAAGTCAAGCAGCGATGTCGTCAACAAGAGGTCTATGCGTCTCTTTGTGTAGTATGTCTATTCCGCGGTTATTCAAGCCTCAAGAAAAAAAATCCGTCTTCGTTAATGAAAGCTTCGAATATCTACATTTTGCCTATTTCCGTGGGATTAATTTCAGAAGGTAACCCTACACGTGACTTATTTAGATCCATTAGCCCCCATCATTGCCTAAGGGATACTTATGAACACGTCATATAGAAGATGATAGCATGCGCAGATTCTTATTCAAAAGGACCACGATACCCTACCTTATAATAGAGAGGAGTATATTTAAAGATCGCTGATCTTCTATGTGATATGTATTTGATAGGGGACACAATACTTCTCATTGTCATAGTTGTAGAGTAAATCATTCGAAGATCGCTGGAAGGTATCTTGACCAACATATTTCTGACTTTCTACCTTCCAATCTAAATTCATTTTCAAAGCATACATTAATAGCTGAGGGTGACTTTTTCTAGCCTCCTTAGAATACCCAAAATTGGAGCGACAGAATAATATATTTTTTTTAAATGAAAAAATAATTAAAACGAGGCTACAATAATCGTCTGTTAAAAGTTCGTGGAAACTTTACTTGTTCCCACTTTTGTAAATGTAAGGCTAATTTACCATCCCTCCCTGCAATATTCTTTTTTCTTCCCTAAATTTCAACTGTTCTTTTTGAAAATCTCCCCAAAGACAATTTTTCGGACTTTCCCTGCATCTATATATTCTATATTTCATTGCTAAAATAATTGTATTAAATATCTTTATTCGTGGGGAATTACCGGACAACCCTAAATGAATATCCTCCCAATCGACCCAGGGGCGTCGCCAAAGGGGGGGGTGTGGGGGGGTGCGACACCCCCCCCCCCCCCCCACCTGTCAGGATATTGTCGGTAAAATTGCGCTGCCGTCGGGAAAAAGAGAAAAGGGGGAGGAGAAAAAAAGAGAGGGAAAGGGAAAGAAAAGAAAAAAAAGAAAAGGAAAAGAAAAGAAAGAAAGGAAAAGAAAGGAAAGAAAGGAAAAGAAAAGAAAGAAAAGAGAAAAAAGAAAGAGAAAAAAGAAAAAGAGGGAGGAGAGGAAAGAAAGGAAAAGAAAGAAAAGAAAGAAAAGGAAAAAAAGAAGAAAGAAATATGAAAGGGAAACAAAAGAAATGGGGGATGAAAGAGAGGAGAGAGAGGGGAGGTAAGCGTCTGAGAGAGGAGGAGTGGGAGTAAAAGAGAGAAGGGGGTTGTTGGGTGGAGTCGTCTCGTCGAGGGAGCAAGAAAGACACGGCTAAATATGTTGCTGTGTCAAGTCAGCTGTGTCGGTATTCTTGCTCGATCCTCGTGTACTATATCAATGCAGAAATTTGAAGTCGGTGAGATGTATATAGTTTTTTTCCCTACGAACTGTGACTTCTTATCCGCTGTGACGACTTCGAGAATGACTACTACTACAATACTTGTATTTTCTCGAAGTTTCACTTTCCTATAATATCAGCTAAAGAAATCAGAGGTTTAAAATTTTCGGGGAAACTAAATTCAAACAAGGTTTAAAGGAAAAGACCAGTATTGGAAACGCCCCAATTTCAAAAAATGAAATGGAAGCTCTCATTACCAATCATGTGAAAGAATATGTTTTGACTAATACATGATGATAAAAAATTTGCCGGGAAACCGCCTACTAATTCATAATTATATTTGGTAAATTTGTTTCTCTCATCGTCTGTGGGAGATATAGGGTAGTCCCATATACATCTTTCTGTGTATAGTGCTTGTAACTTTACGAAGAATGGGACAAATTTCTTATCATTTTGATGATTCCAGAACCTTACAGATGCTAGATGCTAGATGATCAACCTTTTCTGATCGATTCCACAACGTTTCTTTCACAATGCAATCGCATGACCATAACTGGTCTTTACCTTTAAGAGTCAACAACGGTACAACGAATCGTTTTCCTTTCTTTATATTGTGATGAAACTTCATTTAGACGAGTCGAGAACGGTACAACTATTCGTCTTCTTTCTCTAATAATTTAAGGAAACGTCAAAGCTTCCGCGCTTCGCGCGAGAGTGGGAAACTGAATTCAGACAAATAGAGCTTATTAAAAGTCGAAAACGGTACAACGAATCGTGTTCTTTCTCTAATAATTTGAGGAAACGTCAAAGCTTTCGCGCTTCGTGCGAGAGGGGGAAACTGAATTCAGATGAATAGGGCTTAAAAAGATTCGAAAACGGTACGAGGAATCTTCTTCCTTTCTCTATATTGTGATGAAACGCCAAAAATTCCGCGCTCAGCGCAGAAGGGGAAAACTTCATTTAGACGAGTCGAGAACGGTACGACGAATCGTCTTCTTTCTCTAATAATTTAGGGAAACGTCAGAGCTTCGGGGAAACTGAATTCAGACAAAATTAATAGGGCTTATTTAGAGTCGAAAACGGTACAACGAATCGTGTTCTTTCTCTAATAATTTGAGGAAACGTCAAAGCTTTCGCGCTTCGCGCGAGAGGGGGAAACTGAATTCAGATGAATAGGGCTTAAAAAGATTCGAAAACGGTACGAGGAATCGTCTTCCTTCTCTATATTGTGATGAAACGCCAAAAATTCCGCGCTTCGCGCAGAAGGGGAAAACTTCATTTAGACGAGTCGAGAACGGTACGACGAATCGTCTACTTTCTCTTATAATAAGGAAACGTCAAAGCTTCGGGGGAAACTTAATTCAGACAAAATTAATAGGGCTTATTTAGAGTCGAAAACGGTCCAACGAATCGTGTTCTTTCTCTAATGATATGAGGAAACGTCAAAGCTTTCGCGCTTCGCACGAGAGGGGGAAACTGAGTTCAGATGAATAAGGATTATTAAGAGTCGAAAACGGTACGACGAATCGTCGTCTTTCTCTAATAATTTAATGAAACGTCAAAGTCGGGAGGGGGAGAAACTGAGTTCAGACAAGAATTAAGAGTCGAGAACAGTACACCGAATCGTCTGCTTTTTCTCATAATTTAATGAAACGCCAAAGATTCCGCGCTTTGCGCGGGGAGGGGGGGGGAACTGAATTCAGAAAAGGATAAACAGTCGAGAACGGTACAGCAAATCGTCTTCTTTTTTATAATAATTTAATGAAACGTCAAAGCTTTCGCGCTTCTCGCGGGAGGGGGGAAACTTCATTCAGCCAAGGATTACCAGTCGAAAACGGTACAATTAATCGTCTTCTTTTCCTAATAATTTAAGGAAACGTCTTCGCGCGGCAGGCCAATCACCCAAACCCCCCTAATGAGCGCGCTTTTAAGTGATTCTCTTGCTCACTATACTGCCCCTCCCAAAATAAGATCCTAGCTCCGTGCCTGCATTAAAATATATAGCTATGATGCTGACAAAATTGAAGAAATAATTCGTTTATTTACGTCGTCGAGGAAAATATACATTTTGCGCATATGCAAGTACCATAGATAGTCCATAGAAAAAACAATTTAGCCTTCGGCCCCAGATTTATAGGGTTGAATTTGTAGATATTGGACATTTAATTTTGTCGGTAATTGGTGGCTAGTTTTGTCGGTAATCGTTGGCCTCTACATCCCCCCCCCCCCCCCCCACTGAAAAAGGTCTAGCGACGCCCCTGAATCGACCGACTTTAATTCCCTTAGTTCAAACTAAGATTTTACATTCTGCCATAACCTTTGAACGTGTACACACTCCCAGAAGAAGTAAACAAATATGTTTCAATCTTTACTTACAAAATGAGTTATCTTCAACAAAGTCGAATCTCAATAAGTGTTCTCTGGTATATATTGCTCCATGAAAGTTTACTAGACTTACTAAATATCTCCCTATAAACCTCATTTGAAGAAAAAAATCAGAAAATGCCCATCCATCGTGAATCTGCAAAATTTAATAAATATTGTCACTTCTCTATAAAAATATTAATGAACCTTTTCCGATAATAAATAAATGAACAGCTTCACAGTACCGTTAATTTGCATTAAAATATCATACTCGTTTACATCCACTTAACTATACAGTTATCATTTTCTCCGCTTCTCAAAATAGTTTCCCCAACATTCCATACATTAACAATTTTGTTTCCTTTTATATTGGCCGCATGCCATTGTCAGCAAAAATATCTTGAACTGAAACTTTATAGCATTTAAACAAATCCTGGGACATAGTACCTTTAACTCTTTCTATGCATTTATCATTTTTAAAATGAACTCATAGTTACACAAGAAAATAAATTTACCTCTTACCATCTTGGATCAGAAATCAAGTATAGCTTTCATCTCATTGATTCTGTCGCCGTACAATAGTCTTTTACAATATTGATCTCTTAATTCGATCTTTCACATCCCAACTAAATTCAAAACATAGTTTCTGTATTTCCAATATGACCCACTTTGGAACAACTAGTGAAGCAAATACGTAATTTAATTTACATAATGCATGTGTTTTTAATAATTGAATTTTTACAATCACCTAGAGGTCCCTCTATTTCCACCATCCGAGCTGTCTTTTAATCTTGCTTAAAATCTCCTTAAAATTCAACTGCTCTCTTACTTCGGCGTCTAACCCAAAATATACTTCCAATACACACGCACTCACAGACACACGCGCATTGACACGCACTGACAAACACACACGCGCACCCTTCTTTGGAATGCAGATTTTGCCCCCTTCCCGTTAGTATAACTGAATTTTGTTATTCATCCTATTCCCTTGATCACGTTGATGGTAGATAGCAATAATTGGCCCATTAAATCGTCTTCAATTGTTTTTAAGAGGTTAAAAAAGAGAATTATCTCGCTTTGTCTCTTAAGGGTCTATTGTACTCCCATGTTACTGTATGAGCTATTTTTTGTGCTTAATTCATTTTAGACAAGAGTTTAAGTATTGGCACCTAAAATGAATTCGGGACAATGTCGAAGGACTAATTAATTTTTGAAAATTAGAAAGATGGTGGTGAATGAGACGGAGTCATTAATATAGTTGTTCCGGAGTTGATATCATTGGAGAGAGTTCCTCAAGGGTCTACCTAACACTCCAAGCGGACATGGTACCCTACTCTTCACTTCATAATATCGTTTCCTGGCTCCGAGGCGGCCACATCAGCTAGCATTTCGATGGCTTGAAAAATGTCTCACTCTCAACTTGCTCTTAAATCATATCGAGTCTTCACTGCCCTGCCCCTTTAATGACAAACGACAGTTTTATCTATAACATCATGTCTATTAATATAGGCATCCTTATTAAAGAGAACTGCCGAATATTAAGGTGTTTCTCCTCATTACATAATTACTTTTAACAAATTATACAGTTTTATCACTATAAACAACCATTACAAAACTCAAAAAATGTTCAATAACACAGAATTATTTTGAATATATTTTGATAGCTTTCCCCCTGGTACAATCAGAACCGAAACATCCTATTTAAACCAAATATTCCACATAATGATTATGCATAACAAAAGATGCATGTTTTTATATCATAGATATCGCCAGTATCTATTTAAATTTTAAAACAAGGATAAGCAAACTCGCTTGATTGGATATGCGAGTATTTGTTGTTTTTGTTGATGTTGTTGTTGTTTCTCACGTGCAAATGTAATAATACAGCAATAACCCGGCCGACACTAATAAATTTGTATTCAGATTTTGTGTATTAAGTAACTCAAATAATAAACCGATTTTTTTTTTCATGGCATTTATTTTTAAGCTTCAAAATCTAAAATTATCAAACACCAACTGGAAACCAATCAAGACGAGAAAAGTCCTAATTACTTCATCGAGTACAGGCTTGGATGAAGTGAAATAGAAGGGGATTCTTGTAACGCTCTTCCTGAGTGATGTTTGCTCATTTTATAAGGATTTGCCCTTACGTCAAGCGCAAATCAATTTAGTAGACTCATTATACTATCATACCACTACTTGACTTTAAACAGAAAAGGTGATACTTGGTGAGAGGCTCTTATACTCTTCACCTTCTGTATTGTGATGGAGTTCGTTTTGTAAGAAAACATTCTGATCTCTCTGTCCTTACAAAATTGCAAGTGAGATAAATGTCCATTCATGATTATGACGACCAGAGTCGTCGCTGGAGATTGGTTGTGGGGTTGTAGCGATGTGACGTAGCTTCCCTATTATATCCCCGCCCACTCGTAAATGTCCTGCCTGCAAATAAACAACTTTTGGAGCCTTGTCGGCAAACTGCAAAATTGTGCATCCCTTTCTGTTTTCATTGTGTTGATGTTTTTTTTTGTTTTTTTTTTCTTTCTTTTCTTCTTCTGGTTGTTAATGTTTTCAATGTATAGAAAAAATAATGGGCAGTTCTCTCGGGCAATTTGTATTGAATTTCAATACTAATCTGAACTGGATTTTAGAAATAGATTTTTCAAAATAAAGAGCAACTCCACATCATACCTTTCTGATGTCCAAATTTCCCTCTCAGTTATCTCTGAGCTCCTCGTTTTCAATATCAAACATCACTGCAGTCTGCGGACGCTGGTGTATGCTTACTTTTTAAAATAGCGTCATCTTGTGGTAGCTACGGACAGGGCAAGCACCGACAGAGTGGACGGGGTAGTCATATATTTTTAAAATGTTGACATTTTAAAGTGAAATGCAATTATAGTTTTTTATATCTGTCTTTCAAGGCACGAAAACCGTATGCAAATATTCAAGCTAAGTGGTTACTCTAGTGTTTAAATATAGAAATTGAATAATTTGTTTGCCTTATTAATGAAGGCCCTAGTTTCTCACTTTGTTTTGGCGCCTTTTTGTTTCAGAGTTCAGAAACAGGCAACGTCAGTATTACAAGCTTGACTTACATCAGTCTAAGATATTTGGCTTAGGTACAATGTTGCCTCCATCTATTCAAATAAACAGTCGAATTCGTAATATGCTTTAGTTTGCAGCTTGAGGTGATTAATAAATTTAATTCAAGGAAGAGTCAAGGAACACAATCCAGAAATAAAAACAATATAAGAATCTTTCATTGGATTATTAAGCATTATCGCGCTATTAAAAATGTACGAATGTGAGAGAGATCGACTGCTTTGTGATAAATGTGTTTAGGTTTGGTTTAATCCTGCCTATGGGTGAATCAAGAAGAAAAAGTAAAATGTGACAAACAAAAAATAATGTGATGTGACAGTATTTTGGCACAGTGAGTGGTCTAAAACATAATGCTTCTCGTTTGCTATACCTGCTTGTATATCACACCATTCCGTTCAACATTAGAAAATGAATGTTACTTTCAAAGTGATGATAAAAGTGAGAAGACCTGATATAATCACATATAATCGGACTGTCGATCACAAGGTCCGCGGTTCGAGTCCCGCCGCCGCACTAATGTCCTTTGGCAAGACATTGATCTACATTTGCCACACTCCACCCAGGTGAAGTAGATGGGTACCTGGTAGGAATTTATTCCTTGAAATGCTAGAGCGCCGTATGGCAGCCGTGCTAAAGCCAGGGTAATAATCGGGAGCGCCAGGAGGGTCAAATCTGACTGACATGAGCGCTATACAAGAACCCACTATTATTATTATTAGTAGTAGTAATTTACAGGCTTTAATACCTAGCCACTATTTGAATAGATGGCGCTATACCACATCTTCTTACTCGGTACACAAGACTTTCTTGTAAAATTGAAAGTGAGGAAAAAGTGATCGGAAGCTCGAACTAGATTCCTCAAAAGAATAATTAAGTTTAATTTAATGTATATTTCCACATAACTTATACTGGTTCAGGAATCAAGGCCCTTTACATAATTTTTACTTGTAAATTCTGACTTGGTTATTTTCATTCTCACCAGTACATACAAATTACAACCATCGTATTTAAGACCTAAACAAATCTACAAGATCCCACCATTATCTAATGATATTGAATGTTTGAGGTGAACCAATAGAATACGTGCTGAGGCCAAGTTCGCAATAAGTCAATAGTGACCTACATCCGTACGACAGAATATTCTCATATGTTTTTCTTCCTATTGCAAGAATGATAGCAATGATTTAAAGGGAAACCCAACCCTTGTATATTATAGTAAGTTCATTTGTATAAAAGCAGCAAAATATGAGAAACAAAATGGCGACAGTTTGAAATAAATCTGACCAATTTGAGCAATACTGTTTGGTCAAACTCGTCCGATCACTTTATCAAATGATTTGTTGTACTTCAGAAAAAACCTTAAGAATAATACTTCAAATGCTTCCTTTAGTGCCTATACACTTTGCCAATTTTCATAATTTACGATTACTCAATGTGTATGATATACTAGTAAATAGGTTTAACATTGCATTTTTATGTTTATATGTTCTAAAGGTTTGATATCCCAGATAGTCATGCCTAAGTTATTTCTTGATTCAACAATACATCAACACATACTCGTAATTCATCTAATAATCATTTACCTCAAGTCAGAACTTTGATTTCCCATAACTCAATGTTGTTTGAAGGTCCTTCTCTATGGAACAATCTCCCTCCAACCAGGGGAGTCGCTAGACCTTTTTCAGTGGGGGGGGGGGGGGGGGGGGGGGTGTAGAGGCCAACGATTACCGACAAAACTAGCGTCCAATTACCGACAAAATTAAATGTCCAATATCTACAAATTTAACCCTATAAACCCGGGGCCGAAGGCTAAATTGTTTTTCCTATGGACTATCTATAGTACTTGCATATGCGCAAATCCCATCTAGAATTTTAAGTTTGTATACATAATTTGAAACGTTATATATTGCATGCTTGTTTCTTTTGTTCTATTTTTTTGTCTGTTTATTTATTTTAAATATGTTTGTGTTGTTATTTTTTTATATATTTTTTAAATTATTATTATTATTATTTTTTTTAATTTATTTTTTTAATTTTTTTTTTTTTTTTTTATTTTTTTTTAATTTTTTTTTAATTTATTTATTTTTTTTTTTTTTTTGGGGGGGGGGGTTCTATTTGTTCTTCATTCATTTCTGATTGTATTACTCTGTTGTGTATATAATTTATGTACGTTGTTTTTATTGAGAATGAAATAAAGACTGAACTGAAGTTAACTGAATAATTGGAGAAGAATCGGAGAGAGACAGAGAGAGAGAGAGAGAGACAGAAGAGAAAGACAGAAGAGAGAGACAGAGAGGGGGGAAGAGAGAGGTATACAGTGCTTCACCAAAAAACGTTTTATCTTAACTTAATCACAATTATAATTAATAAATGACACATATTTGTCAAGCTTAGATCCTCCTCTTTCATTCGATGCAACTCATAATTATGATGCATATTTCACGCATGAGTAATCAAAATCAATTTGAAGAGAGGGATCCAAATATCATTTGGCAGACGGTATCTGAATTTCAAAGAGAAAATCACATTTCTAGAAGGTTTACTTTCTGCCCTTTCATGACACCTCAATCAGGAAAAATTAGCAAGGGATAATAAAGTTCTGTTTGTATAAAGACTTGCATTTCTATAATTTGATTTTAAAAGTTCGTTTTCACTGGCGGCCTGCCGTAGCAACAAGCAGAATTTGACAAAAGACTCCGCTTCGTTGAAAATCAGCCATGCATGAAGTTATTGATTTGATATGGCTGATCGTCAACAAAGTCTTTTGTCAATTCCGTTTGTTGCTACAGCAGGCAGCCAGTGAATACGAATTCGTTTCAAAACCAGTGTCTCCAAAAAGGGGTTTCATATGATATCAGATGGATAACATTAAAAGTCGAGACGTCGTGCCCCTTCTGACGTCGCGGCCTGATTATGCCACTGATCGAGCACCACCCCCACCGTTTAAAAGCCGGTTCCACCGCACCTGGTGATATCAATGACTATCCGTTTTGCATTAGTTCTTCTGAAGTGTAGCTGCTCTGAGCTCTGGTAGGTCCATGAAAACCCTCGACTACGCGGACAGCAATTGACAGGAGTTCTGTTCACCATAGGCTAGTCAATTTTTCCTACAGGCCACTTTCATCTGAACACCATAATCATTCAAGAGACATGCCATTCGTAACATTATATTCTCCGATGTCTGAAACAATAATAATAGTGTTTATAAGGTGATGACGTGGATTCTAATCAAATGATTGGTTGAAAGCGTACAAGTGACGAGGCATTTATTTTGCCTAACGCGTAATTTGGATAATGACCGGTCATTATCCAATTCTAATGACCGGTCATTAGTAAAATCATGTTATAAAACATTTTCTAAAAACAAATAAAAAATATAATCTTTTAAAACAAATAATACACATTATTTTGTTCGGGCATTAGTAAAATTATCCACACTAATGCACTCACTGCTGTGTATTATTTGTATACTACCTATAGCCAGTCGTAAACATACTTTCGTCTAAACACATTTACCACTCGCTGTTAAAATGATGTCAGGCAATGGACCAGAGTTGTGACCTACAAAGAAATGAGCGCCAGTCAGTTTGTATAGTCTGCTGCTACAGACTCTGTCTTAATTTGAACAAAATTATCTCGGATTTTTTATCGACAGCAAACTTAAGTGGGTCTTTGTCCATATTGATAAATTATGTAAGAGGGTTGGGAACCTAGTAAAATATTTGGCTAGACTTCGTTACTTTGTTAATGAGACGAATTTGAAGTTGATCTATAAAGCGATTATATTTTTACCCCTTTTTGACTTCTAGTATGCGGATATTTTTATCAATTCATGTGATAAAAAATATAGTAAGAAATTGCAAACTCTCCAAAATCGCGCGGGCAGAATAATAATGAAAGATAATCCATATGAACACATCTCTAATACACAATTCATTCACTTTTAAAATATGGTCATCTCTCGAATCCAGGCGTAAGAAAAATTTAAATGTATTTGTCTAAATCAGTCCATAATAATGTTATCTTCTAGTATGAATGAAATGTTTCAACCCCCTTCCCATATTTATTCCCTCCGCAATTCCGGTAACTTTGTTCTCCCTAAACCTATAACTTAATACTGTCGCAGAACTATACTCAATATAGGAGCTCCATTCAATATAATAATCTTCCTCCTACCACTAAATTACTTCAAACACATTCAAAAAGTATTTAAGCAATATTATTCCAGAAGAAAAAATACAATACAATAACCATGACCTTGAACGTGTCAGTATCTGGGTGAGCTAGCTCGGTCTCTTGTAGAAAGACAAGGTACGTACGTAGGTACGTACGTAGTCTTGCAGTTCAGAATCCTTTTTTTTGTGTGTAGGCATTGTGAATGTTTTGTGTACCCAAAACTACCTTGATAAAAAGCCTGTCTGTTATTATGAATGCGTTCACTGAAGTGTCCCATCGGGGAGGTCAACCATGCCCAGTATAGTGTGTTGGCACCGGCCACGCCTCAGCCAGACTATTGCATGGGTTATCATAATACTGGGTAATCTTTTCTCTTACGCATTAATTTTTCGAAATTTAATTGATATAGTCCATTCTACCGTTTTGAGCCGATATGCCTTAATCCGCCAACAAGGACATCTCTGTAATAGCCTATTATAAGAAACGTTGAATACATCAAATTTAAACAAATCTTTTATTTGTGTGTTTAGGTCGAACCTTTCAAAAGTTATCATAGAAAGTGTTCACCTCATTCATCATTGGCCGCTCAAAATTAATAATTGTGGAATTATGTATGCGGGGAAAAAAAATCTATTACTGTACATGGGTGCGTTTTTGCCCCCTCCCCCTACCACCATGAACCACCACCACCACCATGCACCACCACCGCTACCCCGCCGGCGTTATTTTCTTCTGCGGCACAGATTGGGGCTTTTTTTTTTAAGAGGTCTTGATTTATTCCTAACCCTAACCCTATACTTTCCCATAGGCTCAACACGCACCCCCAATCTGTGCCGCAGAAAGAAAAGAAAAACGCACCCCGCCGCTACCCAAGCAACTATTAAATAGTTTCGCCTCGTTGTTTTACTGCTCAAAAACAGTACCCCAGCCTCCAATAGTTTGGGATCCACTCATTTTATACAACCCCCCGCCCCGCCCCCCCCCCCCCCCCCCCCCCCCACCATCCTAACGCCACAGCGCTGAGCGGTGCATCGGTTTTCAAAATCGGGGTGTATTCCATTATCCATGTCATTCAGATCATTAATAATATTTATTCAAATTGCTTATAACTTGAAGCATGAAGTTAGTAACTCCCTGCAGATACACAACCGATGGAGGCCATAATTATTTTTTATTCACATCTCGACACTTCCGTGTACAAGCTATAGCTAGGAAAGATAGCTTACTCTCCCCGCGACGCGTAGGAACCCCAAGTACGATGCTGTTACAGCGCAAATAAACACACCCGGCAGCGTTTTTGTTAACCTAACCTTCCCATCCTATGATCTGTACGTAAAAATCAGTGCAAGTATGCAAGATAAAAGATGAGTGTTTTGATAGCTGTTGGCACCAGTCATTTCGATGGCGTGGGTTCGAATCCCACCGCTGCCACCATGTTTTGATAGCTGTTGGCCTAGGGTTGATTCACTCAAATCCAACTAAACTAGTACAATACAAGACAGGGACTACATCGTGTTCATGTGTCTAAACCAAAACTGATGAGTCTTAAAACTCTTTATTACGTCACAATCTTTCGTGCGCGCTTACAGTGTAGCTGCTCCTAATGAATATTTATACATAATTATTCTTACAATGAGTGTGAAATATTGGCATCCAATTTAGACATTCTAATGGTTATAATGTTCCGAAATCAGATTCTCACTTTGCAGACTGACTAAAACCTTCCATTAGACTATTAGTTGGCAAAAATATTGAAAGACAAGTTAGACAACTCGATATTTCAAGGAGAATGTTGCTTGAAAAATTGCTCTGTAGGATATGCCTAGTATTATGAGCACTGTATATCCTTAAAAATCCATATCGCAATTACCATGCGTCCGAGAAATAATATAGCTCACAAGACTGGGATGTCAACATTTTGTTTCTTCTTATTTTGAGGATTAATGTATTCCCCCCCCCCCCCCCCCCCTTAGGCGCGGATCCAGCCGGCGGCAGGGGAGGGGCCAAAGAGTGGGCCCAATTCGTGATAAAATATTCAGCCAGCTGGTTAATAAGCGGGGGGGGGGGACGGCCCCCCCCCCACCCCACTCCGGGGTCGGAATGACCGCATGCGTGCATGTTACCAAAATGTCGGGTAAAGGGGTACTCGTGCGACAAAGTCCGGCCCGAGAATCACGGTTAAAAAAGGGGGTGTATTAATTTTCACTCGGAGATTTCTTTCAAAAGGGGGTGTTTTTTTCTTTTTTTCTCTCATCTCTTTGGAAACCTGAGAAATTATTCTGAATTTAGGGGGGTACATTGACCATTTTTCATGATTTAGGGGGGTCTCCAAGACAGGAAAAGCCCGCGAGAGGGAAGTTCGGAAATGTTGGCAGTCCTCAGATAGGGGGTGCTTTCAAAAAGAGGGAACAAGCATACGCGTACCCTAAATAACACTGAGTGGGGGGGGCGGGAGGGGGTAAGGAGCAATACTCTTTGTTTTGCCCCCGAGGGGGTTAAAAATCGCACCCCCCCCCCCCTTGAGCACCAGGGGAGAAGATCCGTCTCCAATAACGAGTTTTTACCTGTTATTTTCCCAGGGGAGGGGCCCCGGGTCTCTTCCCCCCCCCCCCCCCCCCCCCCCCCCCCCCCCGCCACACAATTCTGGATTCTAGTTCACCACCGATTGTGCGGGAACTTTTTTTTTTTTTTATTCAACAAGGACTGAGCCTTTTGTAGTTGATTCTTATAAATATGTTTGCCTCCGATCAACATTATCATTTTATTACAAAAGTTAACGCCTTTGACTTCCTATTTATAAGAAGAAGAAAAAAATGATTTAAATTTCTTGGGTTCAAAATTAAGAAAATTTCCGCGTGTATCGAACACCGAGCGCGATGTTCATTAGAATTTGCTACAGAACATGAATTTGATGTAAGGTATCTCTTGATATGTGTTCTTTTACTGAGCTGAGCTAGCTAGCGCTAGATCACTGCTTGTACTGTAATGATGACATAATATTTCGGCATTTATTGGAGGATCGTATGACACCGAGATTATCGCATCATAATTTCTTATTTCAAACATGAAATATTTGATTTAGGAGCTCTATATGACTGTCAGAAAACATTTGGAAATTTGTAAGAATAATTTAATACGGGCCAAATGTAAAGAACGTCGTTATTCACCTGTCCCTGCATGGAACCGGATTTGACGAGAGCGAGAGGCTGAACTTCGAATTCTGCATTGTCGGTGAGTAAAAATGCTTCTAAAATAGGGAAGACGGAGTTAACGCCCTTTACTAAACATATCGAATATTAAGTATTATATTTCATTGATATGTGAACATGTACCTAAGAATGTTAAAAGAGGAAATAAAAACGAAACTGGCCACTAATCTGACAGTAAAGTCTAGATACTGTTAACCTAAGTAATGATCTTGTCAACATTTAGTATGCAGGCGACCAATCGTCTAGCGAAGATGACCTGGCTTGTCCGCCGCATCTTCGGCGTGGCTTGGGGCTAGAGTGCTAGGCATCCTTTATGACCGACAGTGCAGTGGGGCGGGGCCCGACCTGCTGGACTCGGCGTTAGGGACTATGTATTAGTATTACTATTATTAGTATTAGGTAAATCTGAACTCCTGTTGTTGTCACTCCCATTAAATTGATATATTGATAGAAAACATTGTCAGAATGAGGGTATTGCACCATTATAAAATCCCAATGCAATTGTAAGCCACTACCGTACTCATTTGGTCAGCTGTACACATTTGGTACCGTCTACCTACCGGTGGTAGGCCTATACCAAGACATTGTGTATCTAGACATTTAATTTAAAACAGCAATTAATAAAGGTTCACATGCAATATTTCATATATTTTAAGGCTTATGTTGGACAATATCGTAATGAAAAATATGATAGTTCGTGTTATTTGATGCTTGTTATTTTTTTATAAAACTAAACAGCATGCAGCAAACGTGACAGCTTTACTTTTGTTAAGTGTACAAGTACGTCTGGAAACACAACCCCCCCCCCCCTTCCTACCAATTTTAATTTTTGATTTTGGCATTGCCATCTTAGTTAAACCTAATGAGTAACATAGCATAACTTCAAATTGTAATGGTCTTTCAAACATTGTCAGTTAAGTGGAAATCCATGGCATGTAGCATTTTAATTTTTTTTATTTAGTACCCCAATTCTAAAGAAAATGATTCACACATTGTAGGTTTTATACCTCTATTGTAATTTGAAGCTTGTTAAATTGACCTAGATTATGTACTGTATACTTTGTAACCATGTGAAAAAAGAATTTCCATTTATGTGGACAATAAACCAAATCAAATCAAATCAAAATCATTAGTTCCAGCTTTAACTTAATTATTGCAAGACCTTCCAGTTGGTGGTGTTAAAAGTCTGTTGACTGAGATTGACAATCTGCAAAATTTGGTTACCGGTACTTCTTTAACACGATGATAAGATATCAGTGATATTTTTGACAGCTGTTATATTATTTCACACAACTGGTAAAATATCCAACAGAGTAAGAAGAGTACCTTACCCGGCAAATATAAAAAAAATACATACCGATATAAAGGTATCACTATCATCTTTCTAACTTATTACTGTATGTTGAGAAATGTCTTGTTCAACTTTCACTGAGATATTTGCCTTTGTTTGTCAATATTTTTGTAAAAGACTTAATTGAAAGTTCATTAATTATAGCACCGGTAAATTTGTATATTCAATTTTTATTGAAAGTAGAAGTGTTTTTTAGGCTAAATTTTCTAGTGCTTCTAATACATTCACAGGGGCATCCAAATATATCAAAATTTTAAAGAATCACTATCCAGCCAATTCTCAAAATTTCCCAAAACTTTGTATTACCTTTAATGAAGAAAAAAATACAGGCATGTATTGGGAATCATAGAGAAATATAAATCATTGAATCTGTCATGTTCGAACTAAATGTAAAGGTACAGGCAAACACAAACATCCCACAAAATATCCCTTTAAATTTCACTTTTTGTTTTGTATATATTCCAGTAACTAAGCCCCCATAGAATGGTGGTGCGAAAGGCACTGATTGGGGGTGCCCTCCTCGGAGCTGGAGCGATTACGGCTGGATACATCGTATCCAAGGACAACGATAAGAAATTGGCTCAGGTAAGTCCGGAGTGTAAGAATGTGAAAGATGATTTTGCTAAAGCTTTGTCTATATAAGCCAATTGTATTGATGTAAAAGAATAGGATCACAAAAATAAGAAATACATGTAGGTTCCCGGTGTTCGTTTTTTTGTCTTTGCAGTTGTTGTTTTCTGTGTCTTCGGTTTTTTTTCTAGATATCTATTTCTTTCTTTTATTTTTCTGTCTTCCTTCTATTTCTCTTTTTAGAGATTGTGGATTGAATGAAGTGGCTGAAGAGTGTTTCAGTTGGTTTCAAGACTCTTTTTAGAGCAATTAGCTATTTTTAAAAATGTATATGTCTTTTGACTGAATTTCTTTCATTAAAAAAAAAAATCGAATATTATTATATATGGATAATAAATATTTAAATCTTGAAATTTTAATCTCAAATTCAAACACGAAGCAAACATAAAATTTAAGTATTTGTTCGGAACTGTGTACAAGGTTTGCAATCCATCATGTCTCCCACACGTTGATATATTTTCAGAGCCGAAAAGCTCAGGTTGTAGCAGCTGAGCTACGCAATGTGCACTACATATCATCTCTCCCGACGAGAGAGCAGCAGATCCAATCACTACAGCACACGCATGAATACGATGTCTTGGTTATAGGGGGCGGAGCAACTGGTTGTGGAGTGGCTCTTGATGCAGTTAGTAGAGGTTAGTATTCCTCATGTTCTACCTCTACAAGTTTTTAAGAAATAATTTTTCTGTTTCTTGAATTAATATCTAGATTTAGGGAGCATCGGTAAAGATCACAGGTTCAGTACATGTTTGTTAATTTACCAAGCCTGAACTAACTTGGGCTGGAGTTGATGGAATATAATCATAACAATTTTCAAGGTCCCCCCCCCCCCCCCCCCTGCATATTTCATTTATAATCCACTCGTGTCTTGTATACTTTATAATTTTGGGGAAATGGTAATATAGGCCAATAGAGAAACAGGCACTTTTTGTTTGTCATTATAAGTTCAAATATTACAGCCAATTAGTGCCCATTGATGAATACACGGTTCACATGCCCTAAAAGTCATCATAACTGTGCTTGGCCTGGCAATCAAAATGTATTTACTTGTAAGTTACTCAACATGCACATGTATTTCTCCAATACAGGTCTGAAGACTGCCCTTGTAGAGAAGTATGATTTTTCTAGTGGTACCAGCAGTCGAAGCACCAAGCTGATTCATGGAGGTGTACGCTACCTTCAAAAAGCTATTTTAGGTCTAGATTATGACCAGGTTAGTCCTAACTTTATCTCCAGGTGTTAATGTTGGGTGTTCCTCGTTGAATGGCAACTAAATAAAGGCAGCTGGCCAAGTGCTAATATGAACATAATGCTCTAAGAAAACCCCTATTTTAACAGCTGTTTCATTAAAAAAAATACAGCAGAGGGTTGAACCCCTTTGATTTTTTTTAAATATCATAATCTTCCAGAGAGCGGCTTGTATGCCTTACTGCCTCGTTGGAAATTATTCCATACATCTTTTCTGCAGTTTTTCTGGGCACATCTCTTCAATTTCTGCATACCTACAGTACCAAGTTGAACCTTATTGAGTACTGACACTTGTCCTGTTTGGCACTACATGTTTTATTATATTGACACTACAGAGGCAGGAAAAGCTTTTGTTCATTTTAAAAGCATTACTTTTAATTACAAAGAATGGGTTTATGAATTTCAAAATTTGCAAGGTCATTGAAACTCAGCAGGAAAGTACCAGTTATGAAATTTGAGATAGCATCAATTATCACATTTGTAACACATGGTTGTACGTAATTTAGGATTCAAATTTTTAAATCAACCTTGATTAAATTAATAAATGAATAGCATGAATGTGAATTGCAAATGAAAATAATGTGGTGCAGCATATTCATTGAATATCCAACTATTTTAATTATCCATGATAATTATAATCATTTTACAGTACAAGTTAGTGAAGGAGGCTTTACACGAGAGAGCTAATTTATTGGAAATAGCCCCACATCTTTCTAGCCCTCTACCTATTATGCTTCCAGTTTACAAGTAAGTTTTACCCTATGCATACTATTCATTACTGTATAACCAGCAAAGTCCCAAATTGTTTATGAAGACTATTTTCAAGAAAAAAACTATTAGGAATTGCACAATGCTGTGTTAAGATTGAAAGTATTTGGTGGCAATTCTGGCATGAAAATGCATAGAATCTCAAATACTTACAACATTTGCAAGTGTCTGATAATGAACTATAGCCAATGAGAAGTTGTGATGTTTTACATACTTCTAAAATGTATCAAGATTTAAAGCACATGTGACTTATTCAATTATAGAATGCTTGAAAATTGATAGAATGCTTTTTTTGTTTTTACTTTACATTCATGCAATGCCTGCATCATGTGGTGTGCTTTACACTTGATATTCAGATCATAAATGAACATTACTGGAACAACCAATTGTGTCACATATCCTACTGTCTAGGTTCACAATTGACTATAATTACATGTATACTACATTTCATCCTTTAACCTAGACTTTGGCAGCTTCCTTACTACTGGGCTGGTATCAAAGCATATGATTTAGTTGCCGGGAGACAGAACTTACGATCAAGCTATTTCTTGTCCAAGGAACGAGCCTTGGAGAGGTTCCCCATGCTGAAACGAGACAAACTTGTTGGCGCTATCGTTTACTATGACGGTGAGACTCGATTCTTTTAATGTCATCATTAGTAATCACCTGCTTTCAGACTTTGCAAAGTGTGGCGTTTCTTAAAATGTATTTTTTTAAGCTTCTACCAACCTTGAATTTTGTTGTGCAAGCTTACGTTCACTCCTGTGGACTTTCTCAAGCTAAGTGATCAGTCTCAGTCACACGTGTGGTGTTTCTTACTTGCACATTCACAACATTTTGTGATTGTTGTTCCGTCTGGTATTTAGAGTATAGTTCTAAATGAATTAATGAAATTTTCACTTGTTTCTAAAAGCTTTCAAAAACAATGCTGCCTAAATTAGGCATTAGAAAGGAAACATTACCAACTAATGGACAGGAGAACATTTAAACAAGATGTATCAGGGAGTAAAACTTCCAGTTAGATTGAATTTGTAGATTAAACTTGCCCTTACTTACATTTAAAGGCCATATGGGTTGGGGTCAAAAGCTATATGTTATGATGTAGTTGTAATTTATGACATCTATTTGTATTTGTATTTTATTTTTTTGTAAAATGAATTTATTGATGAATATATGCTTTATACAAATCAACAATCACACACAATCAATTGAAATAACATCGTAGCATCCTTACATAATTCAAATAAATTATGTTTCATTTTCTTGAATCACAGTGTTTTAATGATCTTTAATCAGTTATGGATTAATCTTTTGAAAATACAAAGAAAACAGACTTCATGAAACATAAGTGTGCGATTTTCTGCTCGCATAAATGTTAGATAAACTGTGTATTTTGCATACTGGTATATGATAAGAAAATTTAAATTTTTGAACATTTTGTTTTTCAAGTTATAACATGTATTTGTATTCATTAGCATGTTGACTTTGTTTCTCAATGTCAAACATTGATTACACTTGTTCAGGCCAGCACAATGATGCCAGAATGAATATTGCAATAGCACTGACAGCGGCCAGGATGGGAGCCACACTGGCCAACCATACAGAGGTACTTGATCTGATCAAGTTTAAGAATGAGGAAGGAGAGGAGGAGGTGAGAGGAGCCAGACTCAGGGATAGAATGACAGGTGAGAAGCATCTAATTGTACTGGGCCCCGTTGCATAAAACTTACCATTGATGGTAACTTTGCCATCAATGGCAACTACCATGGTAACAGAGCTCATCAGCCAATCAAAATCAAGGTTTCCATGGGAGTAACCATTGATGGCAAAGTTACCATCAATGGTAAGTGTTGTGCAACGGGGCCCTGGTCTTGTCTTGACCCTTTTGACATCTTTTCACCACTTTACTTCTTTTTGATAATAATGATAATAGCTCGTTCTTATATAGCGCTTTTCAAGACCGCAGGCCCTCTCAAAGCGCTTGACAGATATATATTATCACCCCGGTCATCGGATTCTGGCTTACCCGTACACGATGTATGCACATTCTCCACTACCTAGGGAGCATTCCAGCCAGGCGTAATTTTTACAAGCGCACACTTGCTAATTTAAGCACATTAGCTTTCACATTCTACAGGGTACCAAGTTAAAACCTGGGTGGAGAGTGACAAATCATATGTAGATCAATGTCTTGCCAAAGGACATTAGTGCCATTGCGGGACTTGAACCGCGGACCTTGTGATCCACAGTCCGGTGGCATATCCACTTGACCATGACACCTCTACAGACCACTGGTTGTAATCAAGACCACAGATATTACTGCATCATTCATTTATACTTCTATGACAAATGGAGACTGACAGTTTCACAGTGTCCATGGTTCAGATGCCTTCCTCAGACATTCATGCATTCATGCAACTGTCAATAATTGCATTTTATGCAAGTGCTATTATGTAGAAGTAGATCTATTTCCATATTTGCTCCCGAACATATTTGAGCACATGCTGTCAATGATCATCTGCTTAAAAATGGTTCAAAGCATTCCTACATTTTCTGTTTAGTATTTTATAACACACACCAGCCAAGAACATGCTTGACAAAATAGCCTTTCCCATGTACTGTCAGTCTACAGGCAATGAAGAAGATAAACCAGTACACAAACCTCGTTATTATGTACCGGTATAATACATGGTCTGAGATGGTAAAAACAGTGTGGTTTATCAACATATATTTAATGCGATGGAATCACGTAGCATGTATTTCTATAAATGTTTATTATCATGTATTTGAATATATTGTCAGTTGACGTTCCTGCACCTCAGTCGCATCCGATTTAAGAGAAATCTCAAAACTTATTTGTTTTCTTTGTAATCATTATTTTTACAGTGTAATGCACTTGGAGAGCAAAATAATTACCGTATGCTGTTTTTATTTACTAATGTAAAGCACTTTGAGCATGATATGTGAAGGCGCTATATAAATATCAATATGTATGTATGTTTGTATAGGTAAAGAATTCAGTGTGATGTCCAAGTGTGTGATCAATGCAACAGGACCGTTTACAGACAGCATTAGACAGATGGCTGTCCCAGAAATCAAGAAGATTTGCCAACCAAGCTCAGGGGTTCACATAGTACTACCAGATTATTACAGGTAGGTTCTTATTGCAACAGCAACAAATGGTTTCTCAATTGTAGTTACAGCGCATTATGGTTGCCCTATTACTTTAGCCAATTGTTCTTTCATTTATGAATTTACTTCCTACACTTTCATGGTATTATGTTTGCCCCGTTTAAAATAACCATGTTCCTGGCGTACTCGTCTGTGAATTAGCGCACACTATGACAACGAGGGTTGCTAACAGTCTTTTATAACATGCATCAATGGATTTCATGGGTTTTTTTTCTATTACCAAGTAATATTTATATGTTATTAAAGACAAATAATGTAATTTTAGAGGCATTACCTATATATTTTTCTGTTTATGATCTCTTAAAGAATGGAGCGCATTGCTGTTTGATATTCATTGCTTTTCACTGGTCATTGTAATTTTTTTTTTTAAATTTCTTCCCTAAGCCCTGAAGCTATGGGTCTGTTAGATCCATCTACCAGCGATGGACGTGTCATCTTCTTCCTTCCGTGGCAGAAGTTTACTCTTGCCGGCACAACAGATAGACCTTGTGAAGTCACTCATCATCCTTCCCCATCAGAAGCTGATATTCAGTTCATCTTGAAAGAAATCAAAGACTACCTCAGTAAAGATGTCACCGGTAAGATTTATGTTTGCATATACCGGTAGATAAAATGATATTGTTTTTTGCCATATGTTGTTATATAGCATATCCTTATCTGAGATGATTTCTTGTGAAACACAGATTTAATTCACTGTGTTCAGCCCGATGGGTTCTATGATATCAGTAATGGTGGAAAATGTGAGGAAATTGTCCACACAAAGGACACAAACGATGATAATAGTTGAGGAAGAACCTTTTATGAATGGAAGACTACTGTAAGTTAATATACAATGTTACATGTATGTTACCAATAAAATTGGTATAGTCGTGATATGTCATTAATATAAGAGAAAATATGACGTCTTTCTAAATTGTGTTGTGGTCCAGTAGATAAGACTTTTGGATCAAATTGTATGTAGCTTGAATCCCTGTTATGATACTAATGCCTTTAGCAAAACAATAATTAATTAACATTTTCCAATCTTCATCCAGGTAATGTGATTAGGCGCCCCATAGGGGGGGGGGGGGGGGGGATCTCAATTGAGTGCTTGAGTGTCTTATGGTAGCTTGTCTATAGCTAGGGTAATGTGGTATGATACTTTGTATTAAAGCACAGTAGAGGATGTTTGTATCTTCTTCTTCTTCTTTACGTGCCATTTCCTGAGATGTTGGGGACCATGGAATGCCACAACTCTCTGTCCCATATTCTATGAAGTAATTCATTCTCCCTGAGATCAATTCCACTTTCAGAAATCCCACTCCTTAAGCTACTCATCCAAAGAATCCTCGTTCTACCCCTACTCCTCCTCCCTTCTATTCTTCCAGTCAGTGTATGTTTGTATAGTAGTTTTTTATTAACACATCTGGGGGGTTTTTCACAAAGATTTTAAGTCAATCTTAACTCTAAGTTGGACTTAAAGATTATGGAGAGCCATTTTTAGCCTTATAATGAAACATATTCAAAAACAAATATTGAAGTATTTTATACTTTTCATAAATTCTACATTAAGAACATGAAATTTCCCATGATTATAGAAAATGTGAATGATTTGAATCAACATTTTATGCCTTTTAAAATAACTTTTACAAAATATTTTCAAGGATGCTAATGGCTTTCCATAATTGTTAAGTCCAACTTAGAGATAAGTTCAACTTAGCATCTTTGTGAAACACCCCCCTGATATTCTGTTTATTATTTTGCAATGCTTACAGTAAGACGAGGTGATGTGATGGCAGCATGGAGTGGAATCAGACCTCTAGTGACGGACCCCAACTCTAAGAACACCGAATCTCTCTCAAGAAATCATGTTATTGATGTCTCCCATAACAAACTCGTGACAATTGCAGGTAAGCTAGGAGTGGCGTAATGGTAATACAGTCAAACCTGCTTTAGTGACCACCTGTCTACAAAGGCCACTGTTTGTGTTTCCCTTGGGCGGTCGCTATAGACAGGTTTGACTGTATTATATTTTCAATCACAATCAGTTATTCTCACTGGCCTCTAGAACTGTACCCTTTAGACTTTCATCCTTGAAGGCAAAGCCCTTTGGAATGATGCATTACCATGGTTTATCACCAGTTTTGTCTGCAGTAGAAATACACTTGTCAGCATCAATCATGCACAGAAATAAGATCGCACTTATTCATTCTGTGATATTTGATCAGAGTAGCATTTTATCATTTGTCCCTTGCAGGAACATGAGGTCTGATCAAGATGTCCTATTTCTGCTTTAATACTGGTTACCTGTACACTGAAAATGCATGCTTCTTTCCTTTTTTTCATGTAGATAATAAGAAATATAAATGCCCTACTAAGTCAACTGGCATTACAAAATTTCATGTATGACATCGTATAAGCACAAAAATGAGACAAAAGGGTCAGTGAAAGTTATAGCAAAAAACGATAAATAATAAGAAAGTTGTGAATTTTTGAAGATGCAACCAATCAAACACATATTGGAAACTCTGTGACGCTCTTGCGAGGTCCCCTTCCAATTGCCCTGAACTTAAAAAACTTTAAAAATCTGTATTTTCCCTTAAAGAAAATTTCAATCATACGTTCACCCCAAATATCATTATTGAAAATATGTTTTTGTATAACCCCTGTATGAAACAAATCTATTCCGTCATTTTAACTAAGAAAATGAAAGTTTATGAAATTTTCTGCACAGAGCAAATTGAACAGTAGCGCGCAAGATACACGCCACAGTGTTGCCAATTTGTGTTTCACTGATGACAATTTCAAAAATTCATAACTTTCCTATTTTCAATTAGATAGTGATCAAACTTTTGCTTTCACTAATTTGTTTCTCTCATTTTTTTGCTTTCATTTTTCTGCTTTCATTAAACCAACTTAATATCAGGATAAACTCCCCCTTTAAACTTTCTTAAAGCCCGTCTGTACTAGTTTGACCAGGAGGGATTAGACCACCCAGGGTGGTCACTGGCAGGTGGCTTTCTCATCAACTCGGCTCTCAATTAACATAAGAAAAAGAGGATCATGGGGGACCAACGGGCACCGCATTAGGCATTGTTTTCTATATAGAGGGAGCAAGTAGCTACAAGTCTAGTACATTGGGGCTTTAAAGGACCAAATACAGTAGCGTGGTAGTGAATGCTGCAGGGAAAGCTAATAAATGCTTGCTCCCCCATTACCAACTATTTATATGATTTGTATGCAGGTGGTAAATGGACGACATACCGCAGCATGGCCGTGGATGCTATTGATGCAGCAGTAGAGACGTGTGGTCTTGAACCCAGGCATAGTTCATTGACTGATGGGTTACTGCTCGAGGGCGCTCATGGTTGGACACCTACCATGTTTATCAGACTCATTCAAGACTTTGGACTCGAAAATGAGGTGAGAGCTAGTGATACTTACTCATTGCCCCATGAGGTATCTCATTTTTTGTAATGAAATGTTATGGATATATGCATGTATATGATAAATAATGTATATGTGACCCCCCCCCCCCCCCCCCCTTTACATTTTATATTTCAAATTGAAGTCCCATGCATATGTGGATGAGTGTAGTATCTGTGAGAGTGTCTGCGTTTTTGTGTCTGGGAGTGATAATGTTGTTTGTTCATTTTAATTTTAAATGTTTTTCAATTTTTCTTCTTTTAGGATACCATGTTACAAGCATTTTGCTTTTTGGTGTTCCTAACCATAATTTTGTTTACTTTTTAAAATTTATATACTGTTATTGTTTCCATTTTATGTTATTTTATGGTTGAATCAATAAAAACAAATACAAAAATTTTAGAAAAATAAAAATAAATTCTCAAAAAGGGTTAGCATGATGCTTAGAATAATGACTGTAGGATGGGTATGAATTGTATGTGAAAGTTAGTGGATTATTACCTTGTACATAAAGTTATATGTAATTTAATTGTTTCTCTTCCGGGGGTGCCTTCTGAAAACTAATTTCTTGATATTCTCTCATTCAACTGATCATTTGATGTTGTTTAGTATCATACTATGCTATGCTCTATATTCATGTTCAATATCACTGTATAATCCACTGTAAATCATACATGACAAATCTTTTCTACAGGTTGCCCAACATTTGTCCAGCACCTATGGAGACAAGGCAGTAGAGGTAGCCCGATTGGCAAGCTTGACAGGAAAGAGATGGCCAGTAGTAGGCAAGAGACTCGTGGAGGATTTCCCTTACATTGAAGCAGAGGTAAGGTTTTTCTGTTGCTCTTGAATCCATTAAGGATGACATTTTCCATATGATTTTGATGTAAATCTTTCACTATTATATTTAAGACTATGACTCCATCAGGATTGACTTTGATACATGTGATAGGAAGACAGCTTAGAGTCATAGTTATATGTTTGTCTTCTTCAGATTATTACATGTGTGTCATTGAGTAGAGGTCAATACCTAATATAGATATGTTTTATGAGAGTTTTGCAGCACAGTTAATGGTCCTCACAAGTTTGCAAAGCAATTGTCCTGACAACATAGTAGTAAAGACGGTAGTTATACTAATAATCCATGAATGTTCATGTATACATGGCTGAAATTTGAAAATACACTACCGTTATTGTATAATCTTATCAACATGATTCATTGTGTACTTTAGGTGGTGTATGCAGTGAAGGAGTATGCTTGTACTGCAGTGGATGTGCTGGCTAGGAGGACACGTCTTGCCTTTCTCAATGTCCAAGCAGCTGAAGAAGCTCTACCTAGGATCGTTGAGATCATGGCCAAGCTACTCAGCTGGAACAAGACTAAACAAGAGGTTAGCTAACAATCTCTTTGTCCTGCATGCAATCACAATCAACCCTTTTAGTGCCCTTGGAAGGTTTAAACTGCTTCAATATTAATATTTTATCAAGTATATTTGGAAAATCAAATGCTTGTCTTCCTTCTCTAATTTTGAAAATTTGTTCATGAATTATGGAGTTAAATATTGAATATTGTTACTGTCAAGATGAAAGGGGGAAAGTTCGACTCTTCTATGTTTGTTTGTAAACTTGGACTGTAAGCATTGCACAATATCAACAGAGGCACAGGCTTGTCATAGCTGGAATGCATGGAAATGCAAAGATAGCAGCAAAAAATGGTGTTCAACAGTAATTCTATTACTGTAGCAGTAATATATTACCATTTGACTGTTCCGAATATATGTCTTTCCCTTAAAGCAGACATAATATTAGAGTTGAAAGATTATGAGCAGTGTAGCACAGAGTCCAGTGTGCTGTAAGCTAATATTGTCAAGATGTTTATTATGCAGTAGGCTTGCAGTTGCACTATGTGAGAGAGAGGGAGGATTGAGGAGTCCTGAAAAGGACTCTTGGTAATCTTTTTTAAGGTTGTGTAGTCCTGAAAAGGAATGTTGGTGTAGTCTCGAAAAAGACTGTTGGTTATCTTTCTTAGCTTATAGTTCTAAGGAGAACTATAGCGCCAATTGGAGAGGATGGTGCAACCTCAAGCCTACTGTATATCTACATCACCATGCAAGCCGATACTTACAAGCAACATCTAAGATGTTTATTGTTCAATAGATTACATCATCTATATGTTCTTGTGTCATCTACAGATGATGCTTGCCGATGGAAGAAGATTTTTGAATGAAGAGATGGGATATAACTGCCGAGCAGACCTCATGACTGTACCCATCAACTTCACTGAGGGAGAGAAAGAGAAGTACACCAAGCGTTTCCAGATGTTAGACAAGGAGAAGAAAGGATACATTACTCCTAATGACATGAGACAGTTCTTGCAGGTAATGCTTCCTAACCAAGTATTTTAACCCATTTTCTACTGGAACTGGGTGACCCCTATGTAAACCCTATGGCAATGAGAGAATTCAGGTTCTTGTATAGCACTCATATCTGTCAGACTTTTACTACCCCCACTTTAATATATTACCCTGGCTGTAGCATGGCTGCTGTTACGGCGCGCTAGCATTTCAAGGAATTAATTCCTGCCAGGTACCCATCTACATCACCTGTGTCTTTGGTAATTTGGTAATTAGAGGATCCAGTAGTCAATGGGGAAACAGCAGTGGTACAATGTAAATAAATATATATTTTTTTAAAATTATTTTTTATTAAGCACTTTGTGAATTTGTCCTTATAAAATTATTTGCAATAGCTTTGTTGTTTTACTTAAAACATGCCAGAGTTCATCAATTTGATGTTGAATTCTTGATAAGTCAAACTTAAAGTCAAATAAGTCAAACTTTGATGGAGTAGGAGAGGATATATTAGGTCCCCATTGAGCCATTTTTGTGCATGCACATACTTGTATTTGAAAGGTCACTTGTGAAGATTGCAAAGGTGTGCAACCTGTGTTCAGACTTACAGTAACAAGGGCTGGTTAATGAGAACTACGTGTTGTCTTTATCTGTCTTCATTATTAGTTATTGATGTTGCTTTTTTTATATCCATAGAGTGCTGGAGATGATTTGACTGAAGATCAGCTACGCAGCATGATGAATGAAGTAGATTGTAACAAGAATGGCAGGGTAGAACTCACGGAATTCCTACAGGTAAGAAACAGGATAATAATAGTAAGAAGAAGAAACTGTTTCTTTTTTAGCGCTATATCCAATTTACAACTGATCTAAGCGCTTTACACAACAAATAAGTCAATGAATTAAAACTCAACAGAAATATGATAGAAAATGTAATGCAGTTAATCAGAAAGTAAATAGGTGTGTTATGAGATATTTCTTAAATACTTCAACTGACATACTACAGCATAATTCACAAGGTAACACATGATCTATGAAGCCAACAGTCATAAAGGTGTAGAGCTGTGTGACTTCTTTTCGGGGGGAAGGGGGGGAGGATCGGATGAAGTCATAGCCAAAAAAAAAAATCACATTTTATCTGTAATTACACTCTCTGTCAATATTAATATAATATAATAATTTTTATTTTGATATTGTGGAACAAGCCTCAGTTTTCAAAGTATCCTAATGACACTCTTTATGTGGAGGTTATCATTTTGAAATTAATGGAATAAGAATTGAACTGATGTCACTCTTTTCTTTTAAAACCATCTAGTTGTTTTTTTTCAATCATGGTTTTGGCTTACATTAGCTTATTAATTTTTATGAATATATTCCATAAATTCTGTAAACTTTTACTTTGTAATACACGTAATGATGGCAACATACAGTGGGCTAATGCTGAGAATTGGGGTTTTCTTTCATTCTCCAGCTCATGAGTGCAATAAGGACTGGAGCAATGGCCAACATTCGCCTGGAGCTGGCGCTCAACAAGTGGGAGCGTAAACTGATTCCTACCTACAGGAGCGGAGGTGGAGTATAGACAATGCTGTGTTTTCTTCTCTAGCGTGGTGCACGGTTCATTCTATCATGCAATGGTTGCTGTTTCGCATAGACTGATGCTGTGTACATTCACGTTTTAATAGCGGATAATGCATTGATAGGCAATGAATAAGGCTGTGTCACAAATAATGGGTTAGAGGTATTACTTACAATATTTATCAAGAAAGATGTTTACTATACATGTATTTATGTTACTATTGCTCTGCCCCTTGCTCTCTCTCTCTCTCTCTCTCTCTCTCTCTCCCTCTCCCTCTCTCTCTCTCTCTCTCTCTCTCTTCCTTGATTCTCCTCCTCCCCCCCCCAGGCCCTACTCCTCTAGCTCCTTTTCCCTCTCCCTCCCTCTCTCTCTCTGTCTCTCTCCCTCTCTCTCTCTGTCTCTCTCCCTCTCTCTCACTCCCCTCTCTACCCCTCTTTCTATTTTCTTTCTTTAACCTTATCTTGTCATTAGTGTGTATATGAAGATCTGTGTATAGATATACGTGTAAGATCTTTGTCTTTAATATCTTTTTATCAGAAATATCTAATGTTTTTTGTATATTTATTTCATATGATATAGGGAGTATATGCATCTTTAAGGAATTTTGTTGTGAGGAACTATATACATGGGTATATAGAAGTTTTTAAAATTCATTTTGATTGGAACATTCAAAGCTTGTCTAAGCGCACAAAGGGTGTTTTTATTATGGATGCAATGAAGAAATTGTTTTAGCTGGTGTGATTTTTTAAATTTTTTTTACATGAGCTCGGTCATACTGTTAGAGCCAATGACATGAATTTGTCCTTGTACATTTTATGCTCAAAACACATATTGTAGATAGTTCTTCAATGTGTATTTAGATGAAGTTCAACTATTTCAGCATTGATAAACTTTCTTGTAGTATGCTTATGTTCTGCTTAGTCCCAGTGATGAGAAGATGGGAGCTTTGTATAATTGTGTTCCAAAAATATGAATGACTAGACAGAAACATGAATGCAATTATGTGAATACAGTCTGAAATTAACCATTACTTTAACAAGAAACTAGGTCTTTGTTTAACCACACAAATATACTGCATTTAGACGAGATAGTCATAGCTTCTTCTTTTTTAAATCTCTCTAACATCTGGTATTACCCCTCTGGAATTTAATAATTTTTGGTAAATGAGAATATTGATAAATGTTAATGAAGGAAAGTTGCTTATCTGTACTAATATTATAAAAAATATTCACATTAAACCCATGTTCAACCTCTGTTGAAAGTTACATACTTTAGGTATGATAATAATAATAAGGTAAATTTTTGAACCGCATAATATATACATGTTAGTGCATTCGCCGGTAACTGATATACTTTTCTTGCCTAATATCTCCCCTGTACATGCCATGGCTCTCTCCATTCAACAAAATTCAGACATAAAATGAAAACTAGTTTTGCTTTAAAGTGCACACATCCTTTTGTTCAACAAACTTTTTCTTTTAGAGTTGATAGCAGTGATCTTCCTTAATTTTAATGTAGAGGGATTGCACACTGAATCAATCTATTAATATTGATGAATCTTTGTTGAATGAAGAATTCTGATGGTCTGTACAGGGTTGTGACAATAGTCCAGCGTCATTAACCAATTCGAAATACAGTCAAACCTGTCTACAGCGACCGCCAAAGGGAAACACAAAAAGTGGTCTTTGTAGACAGGTTCCTTTAGTACATGTTTCATTGAGAAACCATCTTCAAGGGAAACACAAAATGTGGTCTTTGTAGACAGGTGGTCACCTAACCAGTTTTGATTATACTAATATTAAAGCTTCTTGAGCTTCTCAAGTACCGGTACATTGTATAACCTGTACCTTGATTGTAATCTCCATTGTATGGATGAAATCTGTACTAAACAGTAGCAATGAAGACAGGTTTAAATGAAATTATTTCAATGATCTACTCAATTGCACATACTAATTATCTGGAATTAATACAAAGATAAATTAGGCTGTTATATTTGAGCATATCAAGTATTTAATTAGTAACTTCATGTGCACCGAAATCCGTTTCCAAATGAAGGCTAAACTGAAATTTTGTATTTGTCGTTGAATTTTCTTATATGTGTGGTACAGTAATTATATAGATTGTTACTGTAAATTGCAGTAGATTCCTATAGATTCCAGTGAAAAATTACCTCAAGTTCAGTCAGGGAATGAAATTCCATTTTAGATAAACTTGCTTAAAGTAATTCAGAATTGTTTTCCATGCCAGAGGTTTCCATGCATGGAAATCTAAACAAACAAACAAAAGTTTGCCAAGTCATCTTCATTGATTTATTGAATTGCACATCCTATATACACAAGCATGAGACTATGTCCATGTGGAAGCCCGTTTGATCTTTCATTGATATCATATTTCATACTGAATTGCTTAGCAGAATCTTTTTTTGTGTGTGTGTGTGTGTGTAGTCTTGAACATTCAGTGAAAATTTCATTTGATTTTGACTGAAGAAAAAAAAATTCTGTCACCAACAGAATTCATGATTACATTCAAATCCACTTATATAGAGGTGTCGTGGTCGAGTGGATATGTCACTAGACTGTGGATCACAAGGTTCGCGGTTCGAGTCCCGCTGCGGCACTAATGTCCTTTGGCAAGACATTAATGTCCATTTGCCACACTTGACCCAGGTGAGGTAAATGGGTACCTGGTAGGGTTATTCCTTGAAATGCACTGTGCGCTGATATAGGCTGCCAGAGCTAAATCTAGGGTAATAAATAATTTTCAAAAAACTCTTTGGAAGCACATAGGGACGTTAATGTGATATGCGCTATACAAGAACAGAATATTTTAGGAGTCATATGCAATTGTTATGCTCGGGAATATCTTTATAGCTAATAACTAATTATTCCTCTTCTGTAGAGTTACATGTAATTAAGCTTGCTTTTTATTTAAATGACTGTAGACTAACAGAACTTTGATTCTATTAAAAGAAAACTCCACCTTGACAACAAGATGCTTTTTAATAGAAAAACCATTCAAATTTGTATACCTGGCAACAGTAAATGAATATTAAGAATAATAGATACTTTTTTACTCTTTTTTTTCTGAAATGCTAGTAGAAATAATATACCTTTAGCAAGCTGCAGTAGAAATGCTTTTGTCTTTCCTCATGTTTTAGGTTTATATAGTAATGTAGATATAACTATTTGTTATTTATGAAATATGCAATTTGAGCCAAAACTGTCAAATACACAATTTGATGTAAACTTTTGGGTGTTTGGAGGCTATATTAACTAGTTTTATGTAAACGTTATATGGCTTTGTTGTTAGAACGCAATTTCCTGGATACTTTGAGTACTGGTAAGGGTGTATATGGCAGCTTGGCTAAAATCTGGAAAGATTTGTTAGTAATGTAGATATTTTTTAGAAAAAATGCTGTTACAAGATTGTTGATCTTGATTTTAAATGTTATTAATATTAACTATATATTGATTGCAATTCTTTTACTATATCTTCTTTATTATACTCATGTGATGGGTAGAGATATTCATTTAGCACCAGCACTTATAGCACCAGCAATTTTAGATGGAGTGTTTTATATATTTCTATTGAAGAAAAATAAAGGAAAGTTGTTTTTTCTAGTACTTGTAAGGCTATTTTGATGTCATGAGTAACTCATTGTCTCAGTGTGCCCCTCTTTGGAAACTTGTTTTCATATTATTCATATTGAATATACTTATTGTGAAGAAACTGATAATGATTGATATTCTCATGTGTCTCTTGAGTGCTCATTTTCATGCACCTCCATTTCTTTGGTGTCTTTATATGATTGATAAAAACATACATAACTCATTATAGTCAACATTCACTTTTTTCAGGAAGGGGGATATGAGTTTTGATTAAAAATACTTGTGTGGTATGTTTTCTACATGGTATGTGTATCGAGTGCTGTGTGATTGTGTGGAGTTAAGACATCTGTCATAAATACATTGTAATGTAATATAATCTTCCTCACCATAGTGTGTGGAAATTTTTTCATCGTGCTTATCTTTCTGATGAAGACGACATACCGTATATGATATCATGGACCCACCATGGTTTAGATAAGACTTAGAATAAGGTTAGAAAATAGACATAACAATCGAATACAAATTAATTGACTAGCATATTTTTGAAGGAGTCATACATGTAATATTAATACATTTGGGCTTTATACGCACAACTAAACTTGTGGTTTGTGGTCCACAATACTTAGGTGGTTTTTAATTTCAAAGAATTGTGGCAATTTATTTTAATTTCATTCATTTATTTATTCTGTTTTTTACGCACAACTAAACTTGTGGTTTGTGTTCCACAATACTTAGGTGGTTTATAATTTTAAAGAATTATCAATTTATTTTATTTTCATTCATATTTAATCTGTTTGATTTTATTCATTTATTTATTCTATTTGATTTTATTCATATATTATTATTTTTTGTGCAAAGTGATGGATGATAGGCTTTAACATTAAGGCTGCACAGTTTTAAAAAAATTATTGAAAAGTAAACGTCTACAAATATTGGATCACATGATTTTCTTTTTTTTGTTCTTTCTTTCTTTTTCCTTTTATTATTTGCCATAATAATCTTTACAATGCTTACTGTCAAGATTATTTTTTGTTTTCTTCTTTTTTTCCAATCATGTCATGATAAACAGAGGGAACATGAAAACGTAGAGGCTGGATGGTGTACATGGTATATTAGTCTGCAGTGGCAAAGCTTCATGCGGATTGTGATGGCGGCGGGTTTGTGGATGGTTGTAGAAACATGAACGGATAATGTACTGCTTAAAACTCCTGGTGGAGTGTATGGTTTAACTACATTTATAGTGGCACTAGCTTCCTTGTGGGATCTGGGTTTTTCTGACTGACACAAG
Organism: Strongylocentrotus purpuratus; assembly: GCF_000002235.5. Taxonomy (NCBI): domain Eukaryota; kingdom Metazoa; phylum Echinodermata; class Echinoidea; order Camarodonta; family Strongylocentrotidae; genus Strongylocentrotus; species Strongylocentrotus purpuratus. The sequence goes on along the minus strand of NW_022145613.1, from coordinate 1,452,775 downwards.
TGCTCTATGACCATAGGCTGTATCTCTGTATCTTGGTGGAGCTTTGAATGCAGAATCCAGTGGTGTATCCAGTATTGAGTGAAGCCTAAAGCTATATCATAATCCACCTCCCCCTCCCCCTCACATGATGGGACTGCCCTTCTCAGGATTGTGTTGTCCCTGTTTATCAATTGCTGGATATACCGCTGGATCTACATGTAACTATCTGTCAATTTTTCTCTCTACCTAATTCATCTATTTTCAATTGTCTATTTACCTAGTCTCTTTGCCCTGCAGAAGGCAGGTTTGTCATCATTAATCCATATTGCACTACATGTACCTGTGTTGTTTTTACACTCTCATTCTACGATGCCATCTATCCATCTTGTGATTCTCTCTCTGCCTCTCTCTCTTTCTGCCTCTGTATCTCTCTTCCTCTTTCTCTCTCTCTCTCTCTCTCTCTCTCTCTCTCTCTCTCCATGTCTGGCATGTGTGCTTGACTATTAAACTGATGAGTCCTTCTGTAATCTGTTCTGCTGGTTGTGTGCCAATCCTAGGTAAAGCATACCCACATTTGATTGTATCCTTCACCTACCTTCATCCTCCATCTCTCATGGGTATACTGCTACATCACTTGTGTGTCTTCATCTATCTTTGCTTTTTTTTTCTGGATTAGAGACCAGATAGTTTCTACTACCTCAATTTCTTAGCCTGTAATAACCACCTTGGGTCAAACGAATGGTTGTACCTTCGTTGCTCAAGATCATTCAGATCATCTAGGTTACGTTCAAAAGGCTTTGTTTAAGGGTCAGTGGGTCATGTTAGGCAACATGAATGTAATAGAAATGCATAGTTGCCTAAAATAAAAATATATGTATTTATATTAGAGTAAATGACAATACAAATTCTGAATAATAAGGAAGGTCCTATCTTTACTATTGTTATTGGTTGTAGGTACTTTTCCCACAGGGTAAGTTGATTCCAAGAAAATGTAACTATACGCACAATTTATTCATAAATCGTTTGGGGTAGCAGACTTTAACAGTGACTGGATATATTCCCAAGGGACTGAGTAGAGATGTGTAGAGTTCATTTATCCAGTTATTCAGGGAATAATATTTTATGAATGATTTAGTATCATAGAACAAGAAGTATGATAGATTTTAAGTAAAATTATACACTAAGTTGGTTGTGATGTAAGCTAGCTGACAAATCCATTAACTTTGTTGACTTGAGCTTAGAGGTTACCTGAGGATTAACATCGTATCATGTAATATCGGAGTCATTCGGATCTTAACAGGGTATTTATGTTGGACGTCAATGTAGAAATGAACATTTTTAAATCTCTCATTTAGCAATATGTTACAATGTTGGGTGTATTAAAAATGAAAAAAATAGAGAGAATATTTTGATTATATACATGTACTACATTTGTTGTGTTTATTACAGTAAATAGAGACCATTACATGGTAGAATTCTACTATAATCTGATCTAATCACCTACATATGTTTTTTCTATTAATTGTTCCATTTTTCCCCCTTAGGAAGGGGGTAAATTTGGAATACACTCTAATGCAGTAATTTTAAATATACATATATAAACTCTTACGCAATTTTGTTTTATTCTATAGACTTTAAGTCACATATATGATGTAAATCTAAATTTAATTTATGTTCTCAATGAATTTTATATGGGATTAGTTTCACAGTCAGTTGAATTACAGCAATTAAAATCTAAGGTGTACTATGCAAATGATATTATTGCATTTCAGCTATTCTAAAATCTTATATGGTGAGATGTGTGATATAGAAAATATTAACTTAATAAACTTATTATTGAATACTGAAATTGTTTGTCTCAAAATCTGTCATGGTGCTATATGTGCAGCATTCACATTGGGATTTCCTTGAGGGATGGAAAAGATTTACAGATTCCCATTAACAGGTTGTGACCCCCCCCCCCCCCCCCCCCCCAAAAAAAAAAGAGAGAACTGAGAGTGACAGGGGGTGTTGCATACATGTTTGATGGTGGAGTGCTCATGTGGTGTTTGTAGTGCATAGAGAGTGAGACGAGATTTCCTCTTGTGAATAGTGAAGGGAAACATTAATATTTATCATCAGAAACAAAATCCCTTGCTTCATAATGACACCTCAAGCCTCATACACACATAACCAGCTAAACTGCCTCAAATAAAATTGCTGCAAGGAAATTTGTTTTAAATGTAAAACGAAAATATCACAATTTGGAGATAAATGAAATAGCTACATAAACAAAAAAAATTGCCCCTCCTTCTCTGTGTGTATTTCTGACCACACTCACTTTGTATACCGTACTCCAAGTCATTTCATTTTGCTGTGGCAGAGGTTTTGGAGCAATTAAAGAGAAAGTTGAGTTCTGGGAAGAGGTGAAAAATAATTTGTGAGCTTTATCATTGTATCATGCAAGTGTGGAAGAACATCAGATAAAAAATGTTCCCTGAAAAGCATGGATTGGAACAGATTTTTATGCAACACGTTTGTGTAGTCACGTACAGTGGCGGATCTAGGGGGGCACAGGGGGCATGTGCTCAGTCTCCACAAGAGGGAAATGGTGTTGCAAATTTTTAAACTACCAGTACATTTGACCCTTGCACTGGTTTTAACATGAAATTATTTACAAATTTCTTCCATTGACATACGCAATAATGTTTTTCAAGTGTATATACAAATTTCAATTTACCTTAGTGGACTTTTGTAATTAAAAAAACTCTTTCAGAACATGGAAATGGCCCGTTTTTAAAGGGCTAGTCATAACCACCATAATACAAAGGGTGATTGGTGAAATCACTTGATAATTAGAGAGTTTAATTTAAAGTGTGATCTTCAATACAAACAAAAAAACACCATGTCCCGTTAGCCCTATATCCATAAAATGTAGTCACAACATACAAAAAGAGGAACACAAAATTGTCACTTATATAAGACAACTTACACAGAAACTTTATTATCTTTAAAATCCAAACGCAATTGACAAGATTCTTTCATCATACATAACTACTCTACTATTATTACTAGGAATAAAATAAGTTTTATCTATAACTACATAACTTTAGTTTTAAATTGAAATCCCAAGGAATGTTTGAACTGACCTTTCGTATACAGATATTGGGAGATATGTGACCGCTGCATTACAATACAATGTGATATATGTCCAGTGCCACACTTTTGTTTATTTTGTAATATTATCTTTATGTACTTAGTAAATGCTACAAATTACACAACAAAAACATGTAGAAAGGACAAAAATCACCGCATAATTTGCATGAGTTTTATATGCAGTATGGAATTTGGTTTGTTCAAAGGGAATATTCACAGAAAAACAGGCATTGAAATATACAGACTGGCAGGATAGAGGACAGACAAATCATAATTTCCCCTTACAAATTGACCACTTTTCCCTGCAACTCCAGAATTGATAAGAAACGTCGTGAGGAAGAAAAAAAACGATAAATTAAAAACTATGTGGCTAATGCCGTGAATACTGAAAAACTATCTTTTAGAACCGTCAGGAAACTTATTTCTTTGATGAGTGAGTTTGACTTGGGACTTGTCGGTTGGAAATTGGAAAAACAGCATAGACTTGTAGACTTTCAGATGACTTTCTCATAGATTGTGGCATTCATCACTGTTGAAATCAATTGTAGGCTATTATCAAACATGATTCAGAATATCGGTTGAGTATTCTGTCCCTCAGTACATGCATTCCCCCTGTTTTACACAGTTCTTTTGTTCCACTCCTAACCATATACATGTAGCTTTGCACTCCATTGAGATGTTGGAAGAGTCCATTCTAACTGCGGGTGTATTTTCCCCAGATGTGAAGCATGAAAACTGATGCAATAAAGATGAGGCTCATGACAAGAACAGGCACTGGTCCACTAGAAGATTGAATAAAAGAGGATAACAAATATGAGTCAGGAATAATGAACAACCAACATACATTTGGTACAAAGTGAAAAGAGAGATGAACATTGTGAACTTTGAAATATATAGGGAGAGTTTCTCATGTCACCTATTTAATAGTATTGGTTTACTACAAAAATGTCAACAATCAGCATAAATGTACATATCTGCCTTTCACAATTAAGAAGTATCCTGAAAAAGGTTGAGATTTTCTTTGAGATCATCCATCCTCTACTAAAATCTGACAAATATAATTGTACCATGAAGCGATTTGATCATGAAAATATACCCCATGCTACTCATCAGCACATCGTACAGGTAACCGTATAGGACGAATGATTTTAATTTTCTGATATTACTTACACTTTAAGTCCTGGGGAGTCTTCTGTGTAGAATCTCCACATTCCTCCGCTGTTACTTCCTGCAGTGCGCCCTCTTGTGGTGGCACCAGCAGATTTCCTACAAAGAACAAAATAAATATCATACGTGCAAGTTCATGTATTTACTAAACTCTTTATATACAAAGCATTCCATACACACTTGTCTTTGGCTATGGATATAGTGGAAGTGACACTAAACTACATTGCATAATGATAATACACACTTCTTATTATTGGGCACTGTTTCTATGAGGTTCCTTAGTTTAAAGCCCAACTGTCCTACTTGTAGCTACTTGCTCCCTCTACCGTAATTAACCTTGTATAAACGCCCTCGTGTATTAACCGCACTCCTCTTTTTCGCCCTTTTTTGCTGACTTTTTTTGCCAAGTCCGTGTTAAAAAAACCCACGCGGGAAGGCCTTTCATTTAACTGCGAGATGCAGCTGAATGTCTAAGATCATTAATGTAAATTTAAAAAACAGTAGAGGACCTAGGATAGGACCTTGTGGTACACCATGTAATAGAAGAAAAATTGGAGGAATTATTATTATTATAAACTAAGATCTATCACAAAGATTAATTACAAACCAAGATGACAGACAAATTTGAGTGTTGTTTTAGTTTTTCCGAGTGGTGAGTCAACACACCGATTAATGAGCTAGGAGACATTGCCAGGCATAGCGCCATAAATCGAAACTTAAAAAAAAAAAAAAAAAAAAAAAAAATTGTACCGTGTATAAACCGCACCCCCGACTTTGAATTTTTTCGGCGGCAAAAAGGTGCGGTTTATATACCGTTAATTATGGTATATAGAAAACTTCCCCAATCAGTGCCTGTTGGTCCCCATGATCCTCTTTTTCTTATGTTAGTTGAGAGCCGAGTTAAAGAGATAGCCACCTGTCAGTGACCTCGCTGTGTGGTCTAATCCCTTCTGGCTCAGTAGTAATGACTGTCTTTAAGAAGATGAATTATTTGCTGCGTTTTGCATTGAAATAAGATGCCCACAATTCATTGCAAAATACAACAAGAGAGATACACCAATTTACCGAATATATCAATTAGTAGGCAGTTTCCCGTCAACATTTTTATCATCATGTATTATTAAAAACATATTCTTTCACATGATTGGTAGTAAGAGCTTGCATTTCATTTTTTGAAATTGGGACGTTTCCAATACTGGTCTTTACCTTTAACAATTTGGTAACATATAGATTTAAATACATGGGAGGTTGTGTTTTTCCCATAATCAAATATATTTTTTGCCATCAAATATGTATAACTCTTCAATACTCAACAAACTGCAGCCAGAGATTCGAGTTTCAGGCACAATTATTGAAACTATGCCAGTGAGACAAAGATAATATGTGATAAGACTGCAAGGTAATCACGCATGCATGAGCCATGATGATGATGAGGTACTGACCTTTGTCTGACCTGTGACCCTCCACTTGATGACCTTGGTGACACAGATTTTGACGACGGGGAACGTCCTCCTCCTCCTACAGATGTTGAGCTTGGTGATGAGACAGTCTGTATAAATTATCAAATGCAAAAAAAAAGTCTAAATATTTACAGAGAGCATGACGATTTGGTCACTGCAGTTCCTTGACTTTTATTCCATGAGCTGTGGTCTATATCTATCACTTAAATGTATCTGAGACATTCAATTGAATAATTGACTAGAATCTTTGGTGCTAGTGTAGTTCCGTATCCATTTTTTAGCAGTTTACTAGACTATCCATTCTTAGCAAAGGAATTTTAGCCCAATTGTTTACTAATTTTAATCATAATCATATAGGCCTAGCCGCATTTTCCACCTGAATTTGGATCAAATCCGACATCGGGAAACCTCCGTGTAGGGTGTCGTCGCTCAGTACCGTCTCTACGCTATAGCTCTGCACCTCTATGCAAACTTCTTGTATGGTTTATGGTATTACGCGCATGCACGATACCATAAACCATACAAGAAGTTTGCATAATTTTGGACTGATAGCTTCAGTTGGAGTTGCAAAGCTAGCGTAGAGACGGTACTGAGCGACGACGTCGACATCGAAGTCTTAAACGGAGGCTTTCTGATTTTGGATGTGATCCAAATTCAGGTGGAAAATGTGATATATGATTATTATTAAAATAAGTAAAAAATTGGGCAATATTTTCTTTGCTAAGAATGGATATGAAACTGCAAACGGAACTACACTAGCGCCAAATCTTTTTGCTTTGTTTGTTCTTTCTTTTCCTGATCAGGGAAATTTGTATTGACAAGAGAAAGCCCAGAGTAAATAACAAACATAAGCACCTGGAGATCACTGATGGGATTTCTAAATCATGCTCCTGAGAAAACTTACCGAATGACAATTATTTCCCCGGATTTGACTCTGTGTTTTTTTGTTTTTTTTCTGTTCTTTTCTTATTTGGAACAATCTTGTATTCATTATTTGTATTTATAACTGTGTCTTTCAAGCACCAAAGGCATGCAATTAAGGACAAAGGTATCAATCTCATGATTATAATTTAGAGAATGGTCAAGCAAAAATTGCGTTTTAGAGGACTGATCCAACTTTTTTTTTTGCCCAGCCAATACCAAACAATAGGAAACGCCAGTTAAAGCGGATGGGACTTCAGTTTAAACAGCTGCTGATCTGTGCTTTTAGAAGCCCCACATTTATCTAAATTATTTCCCTCTATAATTTCTCCATTTCAGGCTAACAGTCATCCAGAAAATCTAACGTTTTCGGACATAAATATAAAAATAGAAAAACAATTCAAAAACAATAGTAAATTAGGTTATCTTACCATAATGAACGGTGTGATTTGGACAGCTTGTGACGACTCGAGCAAAGGGAAATGACACGTACTTACTTATTTTACCTAAATGTACTGTGGTGCGAGATGGCGCTATAACAAAATCTTCGGAGGGCGTCGTGTCGAATCTCTTTAACAAAATACCTTGATCACATCTTTAGACAGATATTTTTGTTAACTGTATAATTATGTCGAAAGAAAAGGCAGAAGAGGATCACAAATTAAATCTGTGAATCAATTGCGAAGGAAACAAGTTTGCAACCAAAAGCGGTTAAAGGAGATTTTGTTGTCCTTAATTCATATTTCTATTGTTTTATTTTTTTGTAAGGCCCCCCGCCTTACAAAAAAATAAAACAATAGAAACACAACCAAGTCCCCCCGACTTGGTTGTGTTCTTGCATTAATTTTCTACCGATGCGCCTCACACAATTTTGATGGGAGTACACTGGGTATAGAGCTGGAAAAGGTGCTCATGCAGCTAAGTTCTGGACCGGGCGAAAATAGCACCGGTCGATGGACGGAGAAGCGTTATTAATGACCAATTCAAGAGGGGAATTAAGAGGATAATAAAAAATGAAAGGGTGTGGATCGAGGATATTGATCAGTGCTCCGAGAAGGACCATGCCACACTTTGATAATGATCTTATTTCCGGATGTAACTAAAACTATAATTATACAAAATAGGCGCGAATAGGCCTAAACATAAAATGATGTTGTTTTCGATTAATTGAAGAAAATAGCTTGATGTATATTATGCAGCAGGGACCCCGGCACGGACCGGGCACGGACCTCGGGCCTACAATTAAGGTTACTCCAAGCCACCGTACAAATCGTCAGCAATTTTTTGCTATTAGGCATTAAAGGTGCCAAAACATGGGTGGGTCGGTCAGATTTTTTTTGGTTTTTTAACCCTTTTTTTTATACCTCCTCTTTAGGCTGATATTTTTGAAAACGGTAAAAAAACAAAAATTAAAAAGCCGACCGTAGATTTCAAGATTTTTGGGTCGGTCGCAAAGGGCAATACAATTAACATCTTTTTTTTTTGTTAGGCCTTACAATCCTGGACAAACATGAGTTTGAAATAACAGCCCACAATCCTCTCTCTCTCTCCTCAATTTCTGTTACCAACATCGCATCCTACCCTGTCCGTTAAACCTTTCTTTCGTAGGGGTGTCCCATGCAGTCGGCCGCAGTATCTGAAAGAAGAAGAAGCATGCACCATCATGAACCATGAGACCGAGAGATTCGACATAATATTCTAATCGTTCACGAGACCGACAATCGTGCATTAGATTTCGGTCTAGGCTTACTTTGGATACGTCCCATATGAGGAGCATTATTTCATCAATCCAAAAATTAAATAAATCAAAGGGCTTTAACAAATATATATCAGTGGTGGATCCAGAAATTATTAAATTAAATTATTAGAGAAAGAAGACGATTCGTTGAACCGTTCTCGACTGTTAATCCTAGTCTGAATTCAGTTGCCCCCCCCCCTCCCGCTCACAAAAATTCTCTCTTACCCCCTTTTTTTCCATCTCTTTTTTGTTCTTCTTGTGCTTTTTTTTTGGGGGGGGGGGACGGGCTACAAGCCTGGCAAGAGGGACCCCATATTATGCACACTGCAAAATTGTGTGTCCCCCGCCCCTTTCCCGGTAAAAAAAACACACCGTTATCTCCCTTTCTTTCTTTTCCCTTCTCATTTGTTTTCCTTTTCCCCCTTTTCTCTCCTCCGTCTTTCCCACTTTCTTCCTTTTCCGCCTCTCCCCTTTTCTCTCCTTCCTCCTTTATTAATTCTTCTTTCTCTCTTCCCTTAATTTTCTTTCTTTTTCCCCTTTTCCTCTCTCCTTTTCTAGTTTCCCCCTTATTTTTACCGGGGTGGGGGCGGGGGCACTTTCCCCTGTGCCCCCTGAATCAGCCACTGTATATATATATATATATATATATATATACACACCCCCCCCCCCCCCCCCACAAAGCTTTTGATAGTGAGAGTCGAGACCGTCGAATTTCAAGTAAGCCTTGAAAATCCTGTCGTAGATGGCGTCCACCAAACACAAAGGGAAAATTACAGAGAGCAGTCACCAATAACAACCCAAGACGCCATGGAAAACCGAGATTTACCACAAGAAAATGGCCAGTCTCCTCTAGCAGATTTTGTAACGCGAAATTATGAAGAGCAACGGGTAAGGATTAAAATGAAACTAAAAATGGTGTGTTGATGCCTTCAGGAGTGGAGACTGTGGAGTGATAATTATCTCTTCCTAAGTCGAACCCAGCCAGACTCGGGCCGCTCAGCTCAGGTCAGCTCAGCCCAGCCCAGCGAGCTCCGCCGCCGCGCCGCTCCGAAGGCGTCGGAGCTTCAGAGCCTGCATAGGAACAGCGGGTTGGGTCGCATTTTTTCGAAATGTAAAGAAGCAGTAATCACAATTTTGACTTACAATATTTTTTTTTTTTTTAGTGGCTGTCGCAAAAGGAAGTCTTGCCTTCGACTCCTCTAGTCTAGCTCTGTGCATCCATATGATATATGGTGGTGTGACCAAAGTTCGCTTTCTCAAAAAATTGGTATAGACTAGATCTAGACCTCTAGGTCTAGATTTCGAAAATCTGATATCACTAATGGAAAAAGGATCACATAATTACCCAGAAACAAAATTTTCTTTGGAATTGGGTGCGAAATTGTGAAAATATTGACAAAAGATCGGCAAATTTTGCAGTTATTTGCGTCCGTTCCGAAAAATTATCAACTTACCGATAAGGGTCTGGAAATCTTCATTTTGAGAGCAGAAATCCTCAAAATTGTAAGTAAAAAGTGGCACCAACTGATTGTATGTTATCTTGCCTTGCAAATCATGTTATTACCTTATTTTTGATGGATCGCATTTTTTGATAAATCAACTGTAAACCCCCGTGCGTGAAGTTAGGTCTCGTTACTTTTATGACTTTTTTAGATGCAGCGCGGACGCACGATCGGACATCAAATTTTTAGATCGCGATATCTTCGAAATCCTTCGACGATAAATTTTCTAGTTGAACCAATCTGTAGTAAAAAACTTTGCCATCCATATGGTAATGATTGAAATGAATAAATTTGTGTAGAATATGAGAAATCATAGATCGAACATCACATTTTGTAACATGTTCTAAAATGTCCGCGAACTTTGGTCACCCCTTCATACCGAGCATGCATACTTTCTCTTCGCCATCATGTTGAATCGACCATATACAACATCAACATGGGATGAATTGGGTTAGGAAAAATCACCCTTTTTCCAATCAATGACTTCTTTAAATCAAAATTTTAAGTGATAATTGAACAGATGCCCAGAGCAGAGGCCGGAGTTGAAAAACATTGTAATGTAAGTCAAAAGTGTAATTAGATCTACTATAGGCTACTACTATTAGACCTTGACCTACTTCTTTACATTTCGAAAAAATGTGACCCAACCAGCTGTTTGAATTATTTTCCTATGCAGGCTCTGGAGCTCCGTTGCCCAGCATTAACCTGTTGACTACTGAATTCTCTCATTCCCATAGGCTTAATACAGGCACCACCCCGTTCCAGTAGGCCAATGGGTTAATGTACATCTAACTGCTTCGTGATGCGAGTGTAGTGTATAGTGGTACCGGTATAGGTACCACGCCGTTTGCCCGGTGGACCAAACCATCCGGCCTTGCGGATATCAAGCCTGGAAGATTGCTGAATAAAGTTGATTGTATTCGAGCGGGGCCGTGGCCGGGGCGGGCAGTTGATCCTCCCATATAGTAGAATTTTACAAAAATCCTTGGTAATTCTACAGATTCTGCCCAGGGTGGCCGTGGGTAACTATATCTTTCCAGGCTTTTTTTTCCAATTTAGGCATAATCTGTAGAATTTCCAAATCTTTAAAAAAGTGGTTTCCTTTAATTAGATTGCAAAATAGAACTACAGAATTCTGTCCACAAATATGGCCAGGCTTTTTGCCTGATATAGTCGTAGACATTGTAAAATGAGTTTTGAGTTTGAGTTTTGAATAAATAAAATAGATCTAGATTCTGGAGATGACATTGACAAATATTATGATCTCTTGGTAGGAGGCGAGACAGCGAGTTGGTGAAGCCCATGAGGATCAAAGGGTTGATGCGTTCCTGCAAAGAGCCCTTAGTGAGAGTAAAAGGTATGTCTATAGTTTAATACAACTTTTTTACAAGTTTGAAATATTCCAAACTGCATCAGATTATAGAATCTATTTTTTAATATTTTTTTAAAGGAGTTAAGCAAATTAAAAATACATGTTGAGTGGCTATAAGAGAACAGCAAAAGGCCGATGACCAGACAGAGGCTCATTCAAATCTCATTTTTCTTTTTAACAGGTCTAAATGAATGGGGGAGTTAAAGGGGGAGGGCAGAAATTGTTTAAGGGTGTAGTTGTCCACAGGGAATTAGTTCATGGGGTCTCAGAGTCTTAACTTTCAACATTTTTTATAGCAATTGGCAAAGATATATATGCCTACTAGCCAGTATAAGCAAGGTTGGATCTGTTTACAGACAGTATATTACAAAACATTGCTCCATAAATAGTGATTTCAATTATTGTGGTTTTAAGCAAGTTAGTTGTTTTGTTGTTGTAAATCTGCACATACTGCACATTGCACAAGAATATAAATAGTGATTCAGAATGACTAGTTATTATTTCTAAATCCTATATCTTGTTCTCCGTCTTTGTAGAATGGATGCGGAGGTGAACAAGGCAGAGAGAAGACAGAATGAGCTTTACAGCGAGCTTGGACAAGATAAGATGCATTCCTGGATCATGGAGCATGCATCAGAAGTCACAGTGACCCTACCCTGCGCAGGTGAAGGAACTCCAATAGATACAGAGGATGTCAACAAGCCAAGTGATAAAGCAGATGTTATTAGATGAAAGATGATAATGAATGCTTATAGTAAAAATAAAGTTGTACATTTTGTAAAGGCTAATGAACTTCAAGTCTAAACTGGGTTTTTTTTTCCAAATAAAAATTGATCAGGAAGGGAGAGAGTGAGAGAAGGGGAATGGGAAGGGAGGTGGGGACAGAAAGAGGAAGAAGAGGAGGAGGAGAAAGAGATGGTGGAAAATAGAGGGGAGAAGGAGAGGAGGGGAGAGGGATAGAGACAGGGAATTGATCTATAGGAATGAGAAAAGAGAGAAGTTACAATGGATATGTGAGGAGAAAGAGGGGGAGGGAGATTTTATAGAAAATGATGAGGGAAAAGGGGATATATAGACTGGTGCAGAGAAAGAGAGAGGTCGAAAACAGCAGGAGAGACTAGGACAGAGTAAAACAAAAATATTTAAAAACAGATTTCTGACCAACTGACCTATGTTTTGGCACCTAGGCTAAAGGGCAATACAACATCTTTTTTTTTAAAGGCCCAATTCATGTTAATGTCATATTAAATAAGAATGGGAAAGGAATGAATGGAGAAATTAAGAGCAACAGCAAGTCACAAGAATAAAGAGATAAAGAGGTAGCAGGTACAGACAGAAAAATATTCTATGGCCTTAAACTGTAATTCAGTGATGTTGGAGAGCAAAGAATGCCTAGAAACTACTATTTCAAAACAATTCAAGTTTTAACCAACCAAGATGAATGAACAAACAATGGTAGCCTAAAGTCGTTTGAATATGGACAATTTTCACATTTATTATAACATGTATATGATACAACTATAAAAAGCAAATTCTCGCATGATTGACGAGAGTAGTATAAATGAAAATATATAAAACAAAATTAAAGGCAAATATTCTGAATTTCCTCTCAATATCTTTTACATTCTTTTTCCAGACATGTGTGCATGAGCTGAAAAGAGACACTGTATACCAAGAAACAAAAACAATGCATGCTGGACGGAACAATGCACACACTGAAATGGGCTTACAGTAATACAAATGAAGACTTCTCTTCATCATATACGGCGATCCGTAAACACACTATTCATGGAAAGAACTTAACATTGAAACTTCATGGCTTGTTCATTTGCAGTTCAAAGGGATTTCAATATTTAAAAACAGATTACTTTAATTTGAAGCAGAAATGAGAGAAGCAAATGTATATGTATGCAAAATTTGAGAACAATGCAATCAGTGAAAAAGTAAGATTTTTTAACAGTGAAGATCTAATATAAATTTCTAAACCAAAATACTCCCATTTGTTTAGTCTGCTAAATTTTCTCAAAACTGCCAATTTCTAAGTTCTTATAAAGTCAAACCTGTCTATTTATGCTAGCCAAGGGACACACAAAATGTGGCTACTATCGACAGGTGGCCTTTATACACAGGTTCTTCAACATATATTTCATTCCGTAGAGAGACAATACATGTGACTGCTATATACAGGTGGTCTCTATATACAGGTGACTGCTAAGACAGATCTGACTGTACTGGAACTATCTTTGTAAACTACCAGAGATCACTCTTCCCTTATCTATATATTTTTGTAAAGAGAGAACAAATCTTTGACATTCTGCGAGCAATCACATTACCAATTTCAACAAAATTAGATTTGAATATTCATATTGATCGACTTTCACAGTGACCCTTTTACCACAATTGTTTAATGTTTCTACAATATTCATCGATAAACTGCTTCCAGCTCTAATATTCTGCTTTGAATGAATGCAAACTATTAATATCAGGGTTGGCTTGCCCTTAGTACAAGGTTGAATCTCGGATCAAAGATAACTTTTATCAGATGTAAATGTATGAGAAATGTCTTGAACATCTTACAAAATTTAAACATGTCATGATTTTTTTTTAAGATTGAGATTTTTATGCTGCCTACTGAATCCCCACTGGTGCAGCCAATAGACTTGATTTTACTAACTAATTTTACTAACCAATTTCACTAACCAATTTTACTGACTAATTTTTGTAGTTGTCTGAAATAATCTACACCAAGGGAACGAGGATGGTCAATATGGATTTTTGAAATATCCAGTCTTGGCATGGCTCCAATGATTACAATACTAAAGATACACATATGCTACATGCATGCAAGTGATAAATGAATCCTACCATATAGTATCTCACATCATTATCCTTTAATTCATAAACATGTAAAAAGAATGTATAATGGATCACTTATTTCTAAACGAAAAAATCCTAAAACTTCAAAGTCAATGTGAACAGATGTCCATACATCTCAGCTTTCTCTGCTGCAAGGCTGCACAAAGTAACCAATGATAACATAATAATTTAGATGAAGAAAACTTACATTGACAAGATATTTAAGCTCTGATTTTTTCAAGCAAATATACATTAAATTATTTACATATACTTGTATATTATATACATTTATATACAACTCCAGAAAGAACGTATCTCCAATGTTGCAACAAATTTTTATGGGAACTCAGATGCAGATCTCGGAAATAATCCTACCTCTACATCTCTTACATTTGACATTTTGTTCTTTTAATAAAAACATTCAGAGAATGATTTTTGTTGTGCATGACCAATAACTTTTGGAATGAATTGAATTGAAATATTTTGGATTTAGTCTACACATCTGAGCAGGTCCTCATAGGGTTTGATTATTTCCATGTCAATAACAGGGTAGCCTCGTCCGGGTTCACATGATAGCTATCCTGAGCAAAGCTAGATTTTTGCACACACACATTTTTCTATACAGTGAGAAATCTGCTACATGTACCGTAACAGAGAGACTTTCTAAGAAATGGAAATTTCACAACCTCAACTATTGCAACATCATTCTCATAAACCACAAAGAAAACTCAATTGCCCATCACAGATGAATTTCATATATAAAGATGAAAGATAAATGAAATTTGACTTTATTTTACCCTATTAAGCTTCCAAATTAGTCTCATGTGCAAGATTAGAAGTGTTTACGATCAAATCAAGTTTTGAACTGGTTGCAATGTGGTTTATTAGTCTTCAATGCGCCTTGAATAATCAACATCATCTTTGAACCTTCCAAATATTAGAATAATTCCATAATTATTATATTGTCACCATTTATAGATATTGAAAATAAAAGCAATCAGAAAATGCTTATGCGACCTATGAGGCATCGATAACTCTGAATGGACACGTAGCTACTGCAAGTCCCATGCATATGTTGAACTGATAACGTTCATGGCAGATAGGTTGATGCGGCTAGTTCTGAAGGATCATCATTGATGGTGGCTTGTTGCGGATGGTGATCGTTGGAGAGGTTACATCTCTTGGACGGTTCGATGATGCGTGGGGTTGTGGTTGATTCACAGCACTCTCCAAGATTTGCTGTAACAATAAAGAACATGAAAACTTGATGAATATTCAGTGCATCCAATTACCGGTATGAATATTAATAAGAGCTTGCTTACTCCTCCTATGATCCTAATATTATCATCACCTATTTCTACTATATCATATTCTAAATGCCAATTATGAATGTTTTTGAAATTTCATTTAACACTTTATATGCCCTTTTCCTAGCACTTCAGAAGAAATATTTATCCTTTCTAATTACCACATTCATAGTTGTAACCTCTCAATTATAAATTAATGAAAGAGCGTTTACTTACCCGTCTATCGGTTCTCATCTTAGCATTGTAGAAGGAGGCCGAGTCAGGATTCTCCATGAGAAGCTCTGATTGAAGTCTTTCAAATTTCTCTCCTTCATCTTCAGGCTGAAGAAAAAAAGAAAACAAAACTTATTTGCTCAGCTCAAAATTAGCTGGTTAAGAATTATCCTACAGCATGGTTTTAAAGTGCTTTTCAAATTTCAATAGTTTTGAAATTCTCATCTTGTTGCACTCTCCATATAGATAGTGTAGTTCCACTTCTATGTGACACAGTAGCATGAGATATACAAATAGTACTTCAGGAACTACATATACTCACCATGTCATACTGAGTTCCTGGTCTTGCTCCAACCCCTGCCACTGCACTACTCTGGCCTTCTTCAGTCGTCAAGAAACATTCACTGTACCAGTTGTCAAATTCTGAGGAAGATCAAAAGCACATAGTCTTAAGTTCTGGTAATAACAGAAATTTACTAATTCAAACAAACCTTCAACTTTTAAAGGCTATAAGACATATAATTCTGGTAGAAAATGCATAATAAGCAAAGAAATATATGGAAATCAAAGAGTTTGTCCCAATCAAAGTACTTAATCACGGTACTTACATGCAGAGAAAAGATAGAAGGATATACGTAGAATGAAAACTAAGAAGCAACATTTAATACATGCAGAACATTGGACAGCAAGCCATAAACTATGTTCAACGTCCTTACCATTAACAAGTCTCTGTCTGCACTGGTCTACAAGCTTCTGACAGTACTGGATCTCTGATTTGATCTGCCGTAGGGCATCGTAATCACCACGGTAGGATGCTTTGAGTTCCTTTAGTTTCCTGATCATCTGAAACTCCTCCTCGCTAATCACCATCTCACCTTCCTCATTCACAAAGTCTCCTGACAAACAAAAGAATAATAATAATAATAATAATAATAACTAATGTGTTATTTACTAAGGGTAGCCACTTCAGTTATAAAACTGCTCTTCCAGCGGGCCCTGTATAACATAATATCGTCGGTAGGGTGACAAAACCTTGTATCTCAAAAATTATGAATTTTCAGGAGAGGGAAAAAACTTTCCTGTCTCAAAAAATTTAGTGCTGTGACACCGTCCTTTCTTTTTAAAACTGGAATATTTATACAATTTTTAATGTCATTGTTGAAATACAGTAAAATAATTGTTATTATTACCTTCTCCAATCTAATATGCTGAGCACCTAGTTAGAGGGCAGAAGGTCCCATTGTTATAAGTCTTTGATATGACTCGGCCGGGGTTCGAACCCACGACCTCCCATTCATGAGGTGGGCGATCTAACCACTGAGCCACCATGCCTGGTAATAAAAACTCTCATTGATTGTATATAAAATGTATGGTTCTTCTGTGATCATAACTGTTGTCACCATATATTATATTGTATCCTGTCTTTGACAAGTATTTTGTATGAATCAGGTGCAGATAGATTTCCAACAATGTGGGTAACAAATGGTAAACATATGTTTATAATTTTCATATCCAATACTCACTAGAGAGTAGAGAACTTTGATATGTTCGGGTACATTATCTTATGATTCAAAATACAATAAATTTGTCATTTAGATTACAAATCCTTGTACAGTCTGAATCCTTTTATGTTGTAGTATACGTTCCGTGGCATATCAAAACATATTTATGACATTAAATATGCATTAAAATTCACAAGTTGACAACACATACTCAACGTATCAAATAAAACCTTGTATAGAGAAAAGCCATCCATCATGAAAATACCAGCCGCATGAACTCACCTTGTTCAGCCTTCTCTTGCCTTAGTTTCTCAATAGTATTCCGTGTTACATCAATCTCTTGCTTGGTCATGTTGATTGACTTGGCTAAGTCTCTGCAATCTTTCCTCTTGGCCTTCAGGATGTCTGAATGAAAGACACAAAATATTCTGGAGTTAATGAAAATTGTTTTGTCATTGCTGTTTCATCAGGGGTACATTTAGATAATTGAAGTGGAAAACTATTCATCCCCAACACAGACATTTTTAGGCTTCAACTGTCCATTGCAGGCTTATTCT
The DNA here is from genome assembly GCF_000002235.5 of Strongylocentrotus purpuratus. Lineage (NCBI taxonomy): Eukaryota > Metazoa > Echinodermata > Echinoidea > Camarodonta > Strongylocentrotidae > Strongylocentrotus > Strongylocentrotus purpuratus. The sequence goes on along the minus strand of NW_022145613.1, from coordinate 1,435,066 downwards.
ACAGTATTTTCTGCATGGATTTCTCTAGCATATTGTAAGTAATTCATTCACAATTCAATTGCATTATATAATTTTTAAAGAAATGTTAAACAGAATACCTGGATCCCAACAATATGACTATTAACGTAACGATAAGTATTTCAATTAAACTTCTGACAGCTGCAATTTCTCACCTTTGTTTTCCACGAGTATCTTGTTGATCTCCTTGCCTTTCTCATGTTTGAATTCCTCAAACGCAACCGTCCTGAGTGGCGGAGTGGCTCTTCCCTGTGCACCGCCCTCTGCTGCTGGGCCCTGTGACCCTGCCACCGAGGCCGTCTCAGTGCGGACTGCAGACTCTTTAGTGTCTGGTCCAACGTTACCATTCCTGACAGGTGAGGCACGTTCCATGGTGGGTGAAGGGCTTGATACACCTTTAGGTTGAGGGCTGCATATATAAATAAATCCATGATAAACAAAAAATTGAGTTTTTCAAGTCTTGCTTCTAATCATTGCTGACCATATGTTGTAAATCTAAGCTGCCATCTATAATTTTACCTAGAATCATCAACATTGGGCATATCCATCCTTTTAGGAAAATGTATTCAAGTCAAAAATTAGAAATACAAAGTTTCACAAGAATGTTTTTTGTGGAAACTCTAGTAATAAGTCACTTTTGCAGACAATAACATTGTGGGTAAAAGTACTGGTGCCACATTTGAATTGACTAAAAGGTTATATTTTCTCATCAACGAAATTTATCAACAAGACACATAAATATCAAAGCATATATTAAGGCATTAACACTAAATTAATGTAATTACAAAGACTCTCACCTTCCCCTTTCCTTAGCTTTCCTTCCTCTTCCCTTTCTCGCCGACACAACAGATGAATGTGCTGGTTTAGATGAGGCTGGAGCAACTCCTATACCAAAGCCTTGTCCATCAACCTCTCCTACATACGTAGCACCACCATCCTCATCAAACACTACTCCAGCCTGCATGTTCAAATACAAAATTAAATCAGAAGGGCATTAGCTCAATTTGGGGTATGGAGGCGGCATGTTGGAGATTTTACTCTACCTTTTCTATTTTTAAATACAAAATACATGTAATATATCCTTTTAAGCATTTATATCTAAAAATGTATGTACAATACCACATCGTGAAATTAAAACTATAATTCTGAGCACAACCATGTCAAACTAAGACAGGAACTGCGATTTTTATTAGAGAAACAAATAGTACCAAAGCATGGGCCTGAAGGCTTTGACAGATATTAGACATATTATTCAGCGTTAGAAGGCCATTGAAGTTGCTATTCCTACAATCATTACAACGGCTGCTTACCTTCTGTGCAGCAGCTACAGCATTAGGATCCATGCGATCGATGATGGTATACTTCTGCCTTAGACGACTTTCAACCTCACTGTCCATCTGACTAACCATGCTTTTAAATGTGCCAAAGATGCTCTGGATCTGTCGTATGTTGACGATATCGATCTCGTCCAGTGAGCCATCGAGGTAACGTCGTACCTGGTTATTGACCTCTAAGAGTTGAGTGTCTGACAGTGGCTCGTAACTCACCTGGCTTCGGTTGGCCTGTAATAAATCATGTGTTAAAGGCATCGTTTAACAATGTTAAATCTGAGATGCATGGTCCTACGTGCAATCAGTGTCTGTGATATGGTGTAATAATGAAGCCCTGAAAAAAATTGAACTTCAAAAAAGTAAAAAATCTTTGAGTGACTGGTTTTACCATACTCATTTCCCCCAATAGATGGTAGTGTTATGAAAACAGTTAGGAAAAAAAAAAAAAAATGAAATTTTGATTTCCAATCATAAATATCTTGATAGTTAGACAGATGATCGGCTTGTAAAAGTCATGGGGTTCCTGACTGACCTAAAGGTTTATAATTATCATCGCAGCAAGAGCTAAATCCAGAATTTTTTTTCAGAATCTGAGACAAAGTTGCCCAATCCCTTTAACCCTATTTTAACTGGGCTATTTCAGACCAGGTTTTTACTGGGGGGGGGGGGGGGGGTCAATTTGACCCCCCCCCCCAAGATCTCGGCCGTTTCACTGCCGATCGCCGCGAAAATTTGCATACATGTCAAGTGAAGTGTATAGAATACTATGGTAATTTCAATTTTTAGAAAAATTCACTCAATTGCATATTTATGGTAATTTATGCAAATAAGGTCATAATATTCACATTTTTGCCCATAAATCATACATTATTCTTATTTAAGCATTCTTTTTCACTACATATATTTGTTAGACCATTTGGAATAATAATACAACACAAAAAATTGGAAGAACCAGATTATTCCTTATGTTATTTCTTGTTTTGATAGTTTATTATATATTTCATTGTTTTTTAACTTATGTATTTTATTGTTTTTGTTGTTTTTGTTGTTTTATTTCATTTATAACTACAATTCAACTATTTTGACCCCAATACAAACACCTAAACTTTAAACAAGACTAAATAACCAATGTTTTATCTCTTTTTAGGAACAAGGGAAACGCTCTCGGCGGTCTCGCCTGCATTACGCAATTCGATATGATGAAAAATTGAGGTTGGAACATTATTTATAGGCACGGTGACCCATTAGCAGGCCCCACAAAATGAAATCCTTTTGAATATAATCAGCATTTTGAAGTGAATATTGACTAAGAATCATCAAAAGAATTATTTAATATTAATTGTACCACGATCGATAACTTGAATGAAATATGAACAAATTAATATAAAAAAATGATTTATTAATTCTCATATTAAGTTGTGAAAACATAATCCAAGTCTACTGACCTAAAATGACCTTTGACCTTGTGACCTGGAATTTGTGTCATATGATTTGTGATACTTGATAACCCTTGTGTACAAGTTACATGGAATTTGAACAAACAATTTTGAAAATATGCTAAAAATTCAAAATCTTGATGTTGATGCCACAACAAATTCTAAGTGTGTTGACCTAAATGACCTTTGACGTTAACTTAGTGACCTGAAATACTGATCACTTAATTAGGGATACTTGATAACCCTATAGTCCAAGTTTCATTGACAAAGAACTTAAACTTTCAAAATTATATAAAAAATTCAAAAAATTAACCTTTCGTTAAGTTTTTGATGATGATGCCACAACATAGTCCAAGTCTGTTGACCTGAAATGACCTTTGACCTTGACTATGTGACCTGAAATGCTACTAACATAATTGGGGATACTTGATAACCCTATAGTCCAAGTTTCATTGACTAAGAACTTAAACATTCAAAATTATATAAAAAATTCAAAAACTTAGCCCTAGGTTAAGTTTTTGATGATGATGCCACAACATAGTCCAAGTCTGTTGACCTGAAATGACCTTTGGCCTTGACTTTGTGACCTGAAATTCTACTCACATGATTGGGGATACTTGATAACTCTATAGTCCAGGTTTCATTGACTAAGAACTTATACTTTCAAAATTATATTGAAAATTCAAAAACTTAACCTTAGGTTAAGTTTTTGATGTTGACGCCGCCGCCGCCGTCGCCGCCGCCGCCGCCGCCGCCGCCGTCGTCACCGGAAAAGCGGCGCCTATGTCTCGCTTTTTTGCTACGCAGGCGAGACAAAAATGACATTTCCATATGTTTTGTACACAAATCACAAAAATGAGCGATTTTCGGGCCGACATGCGAAGACAAAAATTGAAAAAATCGTTTTAAAAGATGCGTAAGACTCAAAAGAAAAAAGTCATGAAAGGAAAATTTATTATCTGCCGCAGTTTCGGAGTATTCGCGAAATTTCTACAGGGGGGGGGGGTCAAATTGACCCCCCCCCCCCCCCCAGTTAACGTAGGGTTAAGGGTATTCCTCTTCTCTTCAGAAAATTATAAAACTTCATACAAATGGTGCATGTGAAAGTAAAAATAGGATGAATCAAAATACAATAGAAGAGAAATAAGAGGAAAGTTTCCTAACAAAGGCGTAGCTAGTAGAAGAGTTAGCATGATTCAGAAGAATAACTCAATACTACAAATATATCAATTTCAGAAGTTTGCTATTAAACAAATGCAGAAAATAGTAAAGAAGATGCAATAGAAAATAGTAAAATTTCCTCTTACCATATCTAAAAATATTCATCATGTTTGAAATACTCCAAAATGCTTTCATCTTGAATTTCAGAATAGATTTTTAATAAAACTCAAAAGAAGAAAAAGACTTACAAGTATACACCATACACTACATTTCAAATGTTTTTGATCGATGCATTCATTTCTCGCTGGCTATATAAACTGCCAAGATCTGTTAAATACCAGTTTCAATAACATCTTGTATCATATTTACAACACATTTCTCCCTGCTCTGACATGCAGTAAGAACCCTGCATTCCCTGTAGTAATGCATTGTTAGACTTACCAGCGTATCATGCATAGTGAGTTCATGCTTCAAATGCCTGATCTCTTTCTCTAGTTTCTTGACCAGCAATGCCGGATCAAAGAACTCGTTGACAGCGGGATTCACAGCGACACACATCATTCTTGTAGCGAAGCGCATGGTTGAGATGGTCTCCTCTATCTGCTTGGCTTCTCCCCACACGTTGGCTATCATGATGGTGTTACAATTCCCACCTGTGGCATAGAAGTACAGTCAAGAGAAACATATGTTACATTTTTCATCAGACCTGAAGAAATTGTTTGTCTCAGTACAATCAGAATTTTACTCATGTCAAAATAGATTCTTTATGTTTGTTGCAGTAGAGAGTGTGAGTTCTCAAAGCGGGACTGCACTACTTGTAGCTACTTACGCCCTCTATATAGCAAACAATGCCTAAGCAGTACCCGTTAGTCCCCCATGGTCCCCTTTTTCCTATGATAATGAAGAGCTGATTTGATAAGACAACCACCTGTCAGTGACCATGCAGGGAGGTCTAATCCCTCCTGGCCAAACTAGTGCAGATAGGCTTTAAATTAAGTATTTTCAATGAAAATGAGCAAAACTTTAAATTAATTTCTTCACTTCTAATCTTTTTGTTCCAATCTGAAGCATTTAGATTTCAAATACATGGCACCATGTCGCAAGAATCCATCGTAGTAAAAGGAGACTTTGAGTAGTGCCAGTTAAAGCTTTCTGAACATGTTAATTATAACCTACCCAATGAATCTTTGAGACAGTGTGTCAGCTTGGTCTGCCTGTACGGTATATGCTCTCGTCTCCGATCAGCCAATGCAATGGTCGTCTGCTCTAGGAATGTCAAGGATTTGTTGATGTAGACAGCCTCTTGCTGAGTCTTACCTTCAGACTGAAACAAAAACAATCACAAAGATAATGGCAAAGTTGCACTGTATCTAGTACACCTATACCTCTACTCTACAAATAATGTTTAAATTCGCAATATATGTATACATGTATGTATCACTGCAACTGTCCATTTATACATACTTTTGATAAGCTTTAGTCACACATGACAATAATAATTTCTCAAGATAACTTTGTCATATAACGTTCTGCAAAATTACCAAACTGAAGTAAAATGTCATCAATAATTCATGAAATAATCTGGTAAATGAGCAAGAACTCTAATGTAAGTAAATACACTGAGACTGAGCCCTTGAGCAAATGACCCTAAGCACCTCTCATCTACATGTAGTAAAGAAGAGCTTCATATCTTTAGCTCCTGTATCTTTGGAGTAAGTACATCAGAAGTTTAAAGATTGATTCCTAGCTCTTACCCCTGTCTTGCTAAGCCGCTCTGAGCCAGCGAGATCAACCAGGTTGAACTTGCTTCGGATGTATTTAGCATTGGACTCAGTTCTGGATCTTGATTCCACATGGATGGTGAAGATACAGTGAGATCTGGAAGAGACGCTGTTCAGAGCATGAGAGGCGATGGCACGGTTGGTCTCACCCTAAGAAATAAAATGGATTTAACAGATGGGTAACATATATTTCATTGCTTCACAAAATATATAAATTTTGAAATTGATTGGTACATGTTACTTGTTGATAAACATTTATGTTTACATGTACTGTATGCAAAGGCTCTGTAGAAACAAGGAAAGTCATCTTAGAAAATGAACATTTAGGCTTCAATCATGACACTTTAATGCCAATAGGGGCCTGGATATAAAAACCATCTTAAAGGTACTGACTACTATCTCCAAGCAAAATGCTGCTACCAATAAGATTTTTCTTATTTTTCTCTCTCTCTCTTTTTTTCAGGAAAACCGAATAGACGTAGCCGCAAAGAAAACATTCAAACATCGACTGAACAAACAGAATTTATCAATATGCATAAAACCTGGACTAATAGGTGAATATATTTCTTCGAAAATGCAAACTTGACTTAGTTGTGCAAATTTCTGCAGAATGCAGCAGTACTGGATGAAATATCTATTAGGATTAATTATTCAGAAGAATGTATTTTACTTTCAAATATACATGTATACCTCAAAGAGCAGATTAAGAGCCTCCTCTTCATTATGAGCTAGATGAACACTCAAGCCTTTGATATTGATACCAAACTCATCCTCTGTGATCGTCATCTGGGGAAGTCCCTGAATGCTGTAAGGCAGGGTCGATAAGAGGTCAAACATGGTCTCGTTGTAGATCTCTAAATAGCTGATACGAACAGTGATCGCTTGCTCTGGTCTATCCTCTATTTCCTTGTAAACCTGAAGCATGAGAAAACGGAAAAAAGTGTGACAAATATATTAATGAATTATCTCTCTGTCCCAAATACAGAAATTATATTTTTGTCTCTTTTTTAATATTTTATTTTGAGTCCCGTCCTGCCAAGAAAGTATCCCCGCAATATTCTTACATGTATACAACAAAGATAAATTGACAAACACATACGTGGAAGATATTCACAGTACATAATGCTACTTGTTCCTATTCTTTTGATTCCAATGGCAAATGAGAGAGCTTAACCTTTGTATTGTGTTCCCTTCCTACAACATAGTATGTATCACTACTCAATACATACCTGTGCTATAGCCCTGGGGATGACTCCTCTCTGTTTGTAGTTCTCGGTTGCTCCAGTCATTGTGTATGTCTTACCCGCACCAGTCTGACCATAACACAATAATGTCCCTAGAAGAAGAAAAAAATGCATCAAAGTTAGCTGAATTCAAATCTTTAATATCAGATCACACTCAATCTCAATCTCTCCAAAATGATATGGGTATAGACAAAAAAAAATTTGTCTTTGAAAATAAGCATGTTTCATTACCTGAAAATTATTTCATGTTCATTCAACCTCTATTCACTTGGGTGCTATCCCAAGTTATCTCAAGCATTATTCAATGATTTAAAAGCTTACCATTATAGCCATCAAGTAGCTGTGTGACAAGAGGGGAAGCTACTTCTTCATACACCTTATCTTGACTAGCATTATGAAGAATTCCATCCATCTTAAATGACCAGTCCAACATCTGATTGTTGACCACGCCTCTCTTTACATCTTTCTTGGCATGGATATTGACAGTCTGTTGCAAAAAAAGATTAGAGTGATATTTTATCATGCACTCATTTAATTCAATATTTGTAATCATACCATGAAGATCACACATAACATTGTTCTGGATACATGTTTGTTGTATCCAGGGTTTGAAAATATAAGTTACAGGTCATCCCTTAACCAAGATATCATTAATTCTACTCAGCCAATTCAGCTTTAAGACCCAAAATTTGATCAGTTATTCAAATTGTAAGCTTTTGTGAAAAACTTTTTTTTTAAATATATATAATTAGAATCGTAAATCTATGATAACATTGAAAACTGAAGAAATCTTTTGAACAAAATACTAAGAATAATTCTCAAGTTTCCTTGAGTAAATTGTCCTAGCTGTCACTGATTATATTGGAATTTATGGTTCAAAAGTGATTGAAATCAATGAAAGAACATTAAGCAAAGTAGACTAAATATATTTCTACTATCGAAAAGTAAATTAGTTGATGGTGATTTTTTTTTTTTTGAGGGTGTGTCATGTGTGTGTGTGTTTTTATGTTTCTTTGTCTGTTTATTTTTAATAAAAGAACAAAAGAATAAGAGGAACATCATCACAGTAGAAGTTTTTGAAAAACAATATTATTTAGATTTACCAAGGTCTACATGTATGTCTAACTTTAAGAAAGCAAAGTTGAATTCTTTTCAAACAAAGACTAAACAATGACTCTGCTCAGTTGGCTGATAATTAAGCAGTTTATGGTCTAGATTGATTGAAGACCTACCTTGCCATCTGGATTGAGCTCAATCATATCCTGAGCAAACTTGTCCGTCGGCCTGGTGCGTACAAAGACGCGGACCTTGCTGCTTCGCTTATTCATCAGGGATGTTTCACTTGATTTAAGCACTCCCTACAGAAAAAAGAGGAGAAAATACTTTTGAAGTGCTGCTAGGTCTTAAAGAGAAACATACAACTCCAACTTGAAAGGTCTAGTCTCACATCGACAGGAGTTATAGATCATTCTTGAAATGAATTATTAATGTTAAAATCAAACAAAATTGCCACTCCCAGTCCCAGGATAGATGCATAGATCTAGTCTATTTAATAAAAATGACTTAACCTACATGTAATATGCTGTCATTGCACTTGGCTGACAAGTTCATTTTTAAGTGTAGATCTAGTTTTAATTTATAGAGATTGTTTTGTATATTTGTAAGGAAACTCTTTGTGTATTTTCAACACCTAAACTAGATAGTTCATACTCTAGATCTAGATCTATTGTCTTTTTTACCATTCTGAGAATAGATGCATCATCCATGTAGATTGGAGTTTGAGCAACAGAGTAATCATCTTCCACTTGGAATTCATCAGAATCATCTGCCCCATCATTAGAACCCTGGTTTGATCTTGATCCACCCTTCCCTTCACTACGACGACCTTTCATTTTCATATTTCCTGGAAACCTGCTGGCTGGACTTCAACTTCTAGAATTTTCAATTTGTCCATATAGGCCTAGATCTAGATCTATCATCTAGATCTAAAACAAGTTCATTTGAACAAGTTAGATCTGCCTCTAGCTCTGTATGTGACTTTGATATCCAAATTAATATCAGCCTGCTGAGCTGAGCCTACACTCAGTAGCTTAGTTTAGAATTTTCAGCTATTTGAAAGTGTGTTGCTTTCTTTAAAGTTCAAAGTCAAGACAACAGTCTAGAGTCTAGATCTAGTCTAGATCTAGATCTATTTTCAATTTTGTCCCACAAAATGATTGTGCTCGAATTGTGTGTGGAAACTGGCAACTAATGTTGTTTATTAGCATTGCTATTGTTGTTTGTCCTGATTAGTGATGAAACAATAAACACGTCACAAAAGGTAACTAAATGCGCTTATAATAATGCGCAAATACAACACAAATCCTGACTCGATCGCCTAGCCTGAGCTGCGCCTGCCCGATAGACTGCCCGGCCCGAAGGGGCATTCGCAAAATTAGCGAGGGCCTAGCCCTAGCACCTAGGTCACGGCTCAGCCAACACTACGGGCATCGATAATGCTGATAATATCCCGTTGATTGCAGGCGCAGCGTGAAGGACGAGCGATCGCGACATCTACCAACGCCGGCATATTTCATGAACTTTTTGCTTTTAACACTTCTTTCGTGATATAACATTTACATGAACTGATTCAACCATTACTTACTTAAATTTTAACAATTACAATTCATTCATTCATAGATCTACTTACCAAAATCTAAAATGTTGCTGATATTTACAATCGTCAAAATCCAAATTCGTCTGTGCGTACTGCTCGTACGTACGTATACAATAAACGTTTATATTTATACGGCGCGCGCGCACATGACGCGCCCGTCATATTACGCGTTTGATTCTTTTCGTTTATGTACACGGCGTCGCCGTTGTTAGGGCTTCTGCGCATGCGCTCATTGTCTGCATTAGTGCATCGTACCGTCCTGAACATCAGTTTTCTAATCAAAATATTCCTTTTTCATTATCATTTCGGTTGAATTCATACTAATGTCGTTACCTGTTTGTAGTTTTGATATAGGATCTATTTTCAGGGCCCCACAAACAAGTTTTGTTGAATGAAATACCCTGGTAAAATATTAATAAATGAATAAATGGAATTTTAAAAATTAAATATTATCACAATCAATGGGGAGGGGGAGGGGGGGGGGGGGGGGGGGAAATGAGCATAATTTTTATTTCGTATTTGACCCCGAAAATTCGAAAATCGTGCCGACCAATATTTCACTCAGTGGGAGGGGGGGGGGAGCGGGTTGTGTGATCACTTACTAAACTAAATATATATATATATAATAGCCAGGGGGGACCCGGGCCCGTCTCACCCCCCCCCCCCCCCCCACCCTCCCCCGTGGATCCGCGCCTGGGCCCTACTTACCTACTAAATAATTTTTTTTTTTTAATTTTGCCCCCCAAAATTTGAAAATCGCGCCGACCAATTCTTCGCTCATTTGGGGCGGGGGTGGGAGGGGAAGTGAACACTAAAAAAGTCGCGCCGACCTTATTTTTTTTCTCAACATCAACCCCTCCCCCCCCCCCCCCCCCCCCCCTCTTGAGCAAAAAAAAAACTATTACAAAAGGTTTTACTTTTTTTCTTTTTTTGTGTGCCGGGGGGGGGCATTTTCCTCTTTGTTTAAAATAAAGGAACATTTATGATTTTCTACCTGTTTTTTTGCCAGGGGGAGGGGCCGGCATATTTCATGAACTTTTTGCTTTTAACACTTCTTTCGTGATATAACATTTACATGAACTGATTCAACCATTACTTACTTAAATTTTAACAATTACAATTCATTCATTCATACTTACCAAAATCTAAAATGTTGCTGATATTTACAATCGTCAAAATCCAAATTCGTCTGTGCGTACTGCTCGTACGTACGTACGTACGTATACAATAAACGTTTATATTTATACGGCGCGCGCGCACATGACGCGCCCGTCATATTACGCGTTTGATTCTTTTCGTTTATGTACACGGCGTCGCCGTTGTTAGGGCTTCTGCGCATGCGCTCATTGTCTGCATTAGTGCATCGTACCGTCCTGAACATCAGTTTTCTAATCAAAATATTCCTTTTTCATTATCATTTCGGTTGAATTCATACTAATGTCGTTACCTGTTTGTAGTTTTGATATAGGATCTATTTTCAGGGCCCCACAAACAAGTTTTGTTGAATGAAATACCCTGGTAAAATATTAATAAATGAATAAATGGAATTTTAAAAATTAAATATTATCACAATCAATGGGGAGGGGGAGGGGGGGGGGGAAATGAGCATAATTTTTATTTCGTATTTGACCCCGAAAATTCGAAAATCGTGCCGACCAATATTTCACTCAGTGGGAGGGGGGGGGGGGGGGAGCGGGTTGTGTGATCACTTACTAAACTAAATATATATATATATAATAGCCAGGGGGGACCCGGGCCCGTCTCACCCCCCCCCCCCCCCCCCCCCCCCCCGTGGATCCGCGCCTGGGCCCTACTTACCTACTAAATAATTTTTTTTAAATTTTGCCCCCCAAAATTTGAAAATCGCGCCGACCAATTCTTCGCTCATTTGGGGCGGGGGTGGGAGGGGGAAGTGAACACTAAAAAAGTCGCGCCGACCTTATTTTTTTTCTCAACATCAACCCCTCCCCCCCCCCCCCCCCCCCCCCCCCCCCCCCCCCCCTCTTGAGCAAAAAAAAAAACTATTACAAAAGGTTTTACTTTTTTTCTTTTTTTGTGTGCCGGGGGGGGGGGGCATTTTCCTCTTTGTTTAAAATAAAGGAACATTTATGATTTTCTACCTGTTTTTTGCCAGGGGGAGGGCCTCCCCCCCCCCCCCGCGCCTGGTTACGTTGCCAAAAAATTCTTTAAAACAAGAGTGGTGTAAACAAAGAACAATGTTGGTTGAAATAGAAAGTATCGTAGTAGAAAAATCCGAATTAACCTAGCTTTGTATTAGTCGTAGCCTTGTCATGATATCCACAATCTTCGATCAGGGCTTAACAAGTTCCCGCTTTGATTGTAGCTGTAGGCTATGCAGGCGCGGATCCAGGATTTCTTAGGGGAGGGGGCCCAACTTTTTTTTTTTTTTGCTCCCGAAAATTTGAAAATCGCGCCGGCCGAAAAGTCGCTCAGTGGGGGGGGGGGGGGGGGGGGGGGGGGTAAGCGAAGCGCGACACTTTTTTTTTTTTTTTTTTTTGGGAGTCCCCCAAAAAATCGCAACAACTCAACCAGCCGAAAATTCGCTCAGTGGGGGGGGGGTAGGTAGTGAGCACCCCCCCCCCCCCCGTGAGCGCCAGGGGGGGGGGGGGCCAACCCCCCAAAAAGGTTAAAATCGCGTGATTTTACATGATTTTTTTTCTCAAGGGGGGGGGCGGCCCCCCGGGCCCCCTGGATCCGCCACTGAGGCTATGAGAGGCCGTTAGAGAGAGAAGAGAGAAAGAGAGAGATGAGAGAGAGAGATAAAGCGAGAGGGGTGAGAGAAGAGAAACAGAGAGAGAAGTGGATAGGGAGAACATTTTTAATCTCCTTTCCATGACTTTTCCCTCCATCTTTCTGTAACCATCTCCCCCTTATTTTCTTTCACGCTCCCACCCGCCATCTCTCCCTCTCTCTCTCTCTCTCCTCTCCCCCTCCCCCCCACTCTCTCTCCTCTCTCTCTCTCTCTCTCTCTCCCTTTTCCCTCCTTCCCTTTTTCACTCTCTCCCTCACTTCCCCTTATTCCCCCTACCCCTTACCTCTCACTCTCCATCTCTCTCTTCCCTATTTTTTTTCATAATGTCATCGTAGCCACTACTTTAATTAGAATACTGTATACACATGAAAATTACACGGAATCTAAACTCAATGACCGACAACTTGTTTTATATGTGTCATCTATACATCTACTACAACTAATTGTGGAAAGAACATTGACAAAGAAGTAAATTTTCAAACCCAGGTCCATGAACCAGTGTAATACGAAATACGAAGTGCGCTTTAGCAGGTACACAAAACAATATAACAGAAACAATAAAATTATGGCAAGTCGGCTTAAGTGGGCTTTAGCGTTGGACATACAGATAACAACTAAATTATTCATACCCCTAGTAAATTTGATATATTTGTATTTTTCGTAACAATAAAATTACTCAAGAATAAACCAATGGACTGTTGAATTGGAGCCATTGATGAATACTGTTAGATGTAAGCTTTCATAATGTCCCATTATCTAGAAACATAAAGGGGACAAATATATTGTTCACTTACTTCCAAAAATTACAAAACTTGGTAGGGGTATGAGTAATTTAGTTGTTAAAGCCATTTTTGATTTGGTTTCCTACGCGTACCAATCCTATAGTAATTCCTTTGATGTTAATCTTTTTTTCTTCGGAAATGTACCCTCTTAATAATTTATTGATCCAATTTCTACACGTCGTAAAGAATATAAATTTTGTAAAAGGCTATATGCTATCATAATGGTACAAATTTGAAAGGCTAAACTAATTGAAATATTCAGACAATCATCTTCACCTCATAATTTGGGCAATAATGCCTAGTCCAGAATCTGACTGGTTCTTATGTTTTATCTCTATAATATTCCCTAAATTGAATCAAGCCGCCGAAGATGGCGTTGTAAAAAGTCGAGGATCACGAGCCGTCATCATCGGTTTGCAGCAAGAAGTGGTAGATCACGGACTCTGAAGTGGGGATTTATTATCTTTAATCAAATCGGCCAGATCTGGACTAGTATTGAGGTTGTAACTTTGTAAATACGCTTTCTTCCCTCTTAGCATTGATTTCCGGACTTTCGGGGAAGAAATTATGCACTCAATGAGATTCGATCATACACAATACAGTCGCGTACGCAGAGCAGGGGGGGGGGGGGGGAATGAAATGACCAAAATGACCTTACCTTTCCCCCCCCCCCCCCCCCCCCCCCCCCCCCCCCCCCCCCCCCCCCCCCCCCCCCCCCCCCCCCCCCCCCCCCACTGAACCAAATATCGGTCGGCATAATTTTCCGATTTTCGGCCAGATATTTGCTCTTACCCTGATCGGACTCTTGTTCGAAACTGTGTCACGCTTTTCAGATGGTGATGTTAAAGGTCGGTCCGATACGTAAATAATTTTATCTGATTGATATATCTGTGAAAACCCTAATTAAATTCACAGTCATACCCCCCCCCCCCCTACCCGTCTAAGAAATCATGGATTATTAAACTACAGCACTTCACTCCTCTGGCATGCCGGGTGCGAAGAAAGAGGAAGACGGAGGTCTGACGGTCACTGCACATGTACAGGTTGCACAAGGTTCTCTCTAATCACAGCCTTCATCAGATCGCAGTGATCCCTAGAAAAATGGATAAGAGGAAATGGGGTGAATGAAAGAAAAACATCATTATAAACCATTTCGTTTTAATTTTTTTCCTCTTTTGATAAATTGAATCGCTATCAAGTATTGTTGTGTTGGTAGATAGGGTAATTAATCTTACCCTGAAACTTGTGTAGTTCAAAGTCTAGCTTTGAGCATCCCTGAACATAATTATCAATAACCACCCACCACCATTCATGAATAATTATGATTAGCTAACTCCTGGACTGATTTATATTTGTTTTTCACGTGAACGGATCATTAAAACATAGGTTAACGAAGCTCTGCTTACAATCTCCGTCATTGCTTCATCAGGTCCATGGTCCGACCCAGTTTCGGGAGCAGTGTCTTGTTCCGCACCGCTGTTTCCATCTTCGTCGGTGGGCTGGACGCTCACTGGCAGCATCTCTGATTTATCTCCTTGCTGCAAAAATGAAAGAGAAAATGATTACATTTTAATACGTATAGTGGTATAAAATTAAATGAGTTCATTTAGTAACCCAGTTGGTGCATGTCATACAACATTACTGCACTAACTCTGCAAAGTCATGAGCTGGGATTAAGAAATGGTCACATCTTGGCCTTCACGGGGTAACATCGACCCGACTTTGGAGTTTGTTTGGGGGCTCAGGGGGCTAAACCCGCCACCTACGTTCAGACTGACAACCTTTTTGTCAATGAGTTAAATGAGGGTCAAAGCTTATCGGTAACATTTTGTGCGAATATTTCAAGACAAGATCCCATATGAAATCATAACGACATGACATTATCATCGAGGTCGATGCATCATTAGAATATTTCAAAGCTTCCATTATTATTTAGGGCTGGGCACGTGATCTCTCAAATAATCTAATGACTAAAACAGTTGTCTGTCACGGTAAAAAAAAATCACAAAATAATATTTATTGATTCAATAACAATTATTCATGACTATGGATAGATGATTCCTAAAATGATTATGGCAAAGTTCATATTTAACATGGTGACAATTGGATATGACACTATATTGACAGTACTACAATATCAACTTTAAATGTCTGCCTCTTGTATAATTCGTTCCTTTTGCTGTTTTAAATGTAAACATTATGTTGGCTCAGCAAGCAAGTCATTTTTGATAACATTTATCTGTCATTTCCAGGAAATTTTTAGACTAGTATTATTGCATGAAATCATTTTCTAGTGTTTACACTCATTTGAATACCCTTTTCTCTAGTCATCTTACCTTGACATCCAACATAATTTCTATCTTTATTCCTCGTTGATCCGAGAATTGATTGAGTGGATTGAGCGTGAACTCAACCTGGAAACTCGGGGGTGGACCTCTCACGGACACCTGTCGAATATGATAGAATTAATAAATATTAGACAAGCTTTGTTTCTTCCACTGAACGAAAGCCTTTTCATGGCAATAAGAGACACACACCTCATATTTGTTAATAAAGTGGGAGGATTCCCCCGGATTTTTCCGGGGAACCCACCCATAACTCAACGAGTCCCTAACCCTATAACTCTACATGGAATCCCAAATATTCTCGAATAAAAGATTGCTTCTTCCCCCCCCCCCCCCCACCCCACTTCCAACCCTCGACGGCTGGCCAAAAGTGAGTCTCGAAGGACTAAAGGCTATTCCTAATTCTGGAAGCTGGTATGATTTTTTTCACCAATATATTTCACCATCTCCCCAATGTTATCCTTCGACTTTTGACACCCCTCCTTTCTTACCTTCCATTTCCCTTCATTGTTGCTTCTGTCACTGTTACAAGATGAATTGCATCTCTCTTGATGTTTGGGGGTTGCCATTGCATGGCTGAAATATAAAGCATATTATGAGTGTGTGAGAGCGGATTTCATCATTAAGAAAATAAAATAACTAGAGGCAATTTATAAATATTTCATAACTAATTTAGAATTCAAAACTTAGGCTGAAGCGGCGGAGCGTTATTAAAAGATGGAGGGAGCATTAAAACCATTTTTTTTAAAAATTAATAACCAAATCTTGTTTTCTTTTGTTGGAAAAGGAGCACTTGTTAATAGTTAATACAAAGAAAATTAATGTTTTCTCTACAATCAGTGCCAGTGGGAAATAACTTATCTTGCTGTGTAGCAGGCTTCTTCAGACCGATGTCGTAGATGGCGCCTTTTTTTAAAGGGGAACTTACCCCCAAAGAATATATAGATATTCTGTAAAATGAAATGAATTCCTGCCTTTTGATGATCATTAAATCTAACATGTACAACGTGTATACGAGATGAAGATTTATTGGCATGATGTTATGCCTTTTAGCATGACATGGGCGTAGCCATTTACTTGTAAATGTGACGTACCAGTTGGAGTTGTAAATGTAACAAAGATTTAATTGGAAAGACTTTCAAATTCAATAACAAAGCCTTTACTTTTCAATGAGGGAAAATCACAGCCGAGAAGGTAAAAACATTGATGCAGTTCAACGAGATAGTAGAATGGGAACGTTTACGTTGAAGAAAAAGTATATTGTCCTTTTAATTATCACAGTCTATGTTAGTATGTGAGTATTATTGGTGTTAATCTTTGTCACTTTCTGTCGCAGCGCCAGCTACGACAGAGTGTTGAAGAAGCTTGCAGCACAGCAAGTGAAAGCTTATCAAAATGAATAAGAAGTTTTTCACTGATTATGTGGGGGGAGGGGGAATAATGTTCTAGTTACATCCCCAACCAGATGGACCTCTTCAGTTATATCAGAAAACATCCCCCATCACATGTCTCCATTTTTATTTGACACGATTCGGTACTTTAAATGGACAAATTCATGAAAAGTATTTATTTTCTGGTAGGTGCACTTGGTAGCGTTTCAAAGGAACAAGACTATGATTTGAAAAAGGTGCACTCTCGATGTTTTTTGTTTTTTTTTTTTGGGGGGGGGGCTTTCGGACTCTCCTACCCTAAACAGCTGCTCCAATTCCTTGGAGATTTAGGGCACAATAGGTAGGCATAAGTACTATAACAACAGATGAAAAGGACACTAATCATTAAAGAGAAAGACAATTTTAGGGGTACTTGAAAAACATCACAGAGCACGGTGCCCCTTTGTCAATTGCTCCAGGGTGCACCCTTTAGTGCATGCCTATAGGTAATGGAATTTAATTCAAAATTTCAACAAAACACGACATAAACATGAGTGATTTATAGGGATGATAATTCTCTTAATGCAGATGAGCAGAAATCGACGTTTTGAATAGTCATATTTGGGACCGATTCTTTGGATTTGAAACCTCTCCCAAGTAGTAATCGGAAAACCCTATTATTGAGAGCGGATTTCCACTAAAAACGGAGTCCATCTGTCCCCCCCCCCCCCCCGAAAAAGTGAATTTCAAGGATTGCACCACGAGTCCAATGGACGGTGATGATATAGTCGTGAATGTAATGTTTCCTTGTATATTTGCGTTGATATTGAACTGTATTGTCACAACCTTTCCTTTGTCTATTTTGGCTTCGTGCGTGCAAGGACCAAAGTCTATAATTTCACGAGTGTAAAAAACTACAGCGCCACGCCGCCACGTATATAACATGTTATACGACAAGGATACTTTGCTTTGCGACTTGTTGATATATAACTATATATTACTTTCTTCATTCCTTATCCGACATGAACTGGAGACATGTATACTAGTATTGGAATACACAACTGAAATGTAAGGTAATGCATTTGTGTTTATATCTTGAGTGTTATAACATAATTTTGCAATGTGAAATCAGCTCTGCGTCACAGCTATGTGTAGTAGATGAATTACTATTTACAACATCATGAATATAGTATCAGTTGCTTTCTGGTTTACAAGTACAATACCAATACGAATTAATGAGACCGAGATGCGAAAAGGGACGGGCGATTTAATGGACGAAACTCAGTAGGATCAGAATTTTGTTTCACGTAATTTATAGGAAAGTGATCAAAATAATTATTGGTTGGAATTTTCGGAAACGTCCATTATTATTTTATCAGCACGCTGATTCCATCTA
Source organism: Strongylocentrotus purpuratus (assembly GCF_000002235.5). Classification (NCBI taxonomy): domain Eukaryota; kingdom Metazoa; phylum Echinodermata; class Echinoidea; order Camarodonta; family Strongylocentrotidae; genus Strongylocentrotus; species Strongylocentrotus purpuratus. The sequence continues at coordinate 1,416,773 of NW_022145613.1, read as the reverse complement.
TATACCAGTGGGCATTTTCAGGATAATATCACTGTCCACCGTCCACTCCACCCATCGTAAAAATAGAACTATCTTTAGTAACCACCAATATACAAGGACAATATCCTCGGGACCCGGATAATTATCCGAGGAGGACAAAGATAACTAAAGAATAAAACATAAATATAAAAAGGGAAAGAATCTGGACTAGGGTGGAATTGAATTAGGTGATAGTTTTTGATCGGGATTGGCTCTCCGGGTAGTTTTCAGAGGTCTGGGGACAGTTGCCTATGTGAGTAATAGTCCACGGGTACTTATCCGGCTGTTATTGTTAACGATGATTAAACTTTCTTCCAAAACGACTCACTTGATCAATAAAGGTAAATTCGTGGACAAATTAGGACTCTAAAAATCTTCGGGGAGCCCCCTCCCCCCGGCTCTTGTAGCCCTATGTGTATGACCGCACCAAAGATGTAGGTTAATAATTCAATTCTTCTTCATCTGTGGTCTAGAATCAACGAATTATCTGGAGGAATATATTCAAATTAAGAATTTAGCAAGGTAACAGACAGTGATGATTTTTTCAAAAACAGAACCTTCCTTAATGCCATCTTTTTTTTTACACTGCTGTTTGTTGAGGCGCAATAAGGAGCAAGGCAACAGGTATGAAAATGTTAGGACCCTTTGAAATATTATTTAAAATATATAATTGATATTGGCGGGTAAAATTATGAGATCCTGCATGTGGAGCACATGCGAAGAAGCTTAAGAAACTATTCGCGGCTTAAACTCTCAAAACCTTTATCCAATTTACCCTGCGTAAGAGGGGCGCATAATCTTTAAAAGCAAATATAATCTTGATAGAAAACTACTGTAGATGAAAGCAGAAAATGAAAAAAGTAGACTAGTGAAAGCTGTGAACTTATGAAAGTTATAAGAATGGGCTCTTCCAAGTGGCTGAACGGGTAATGAATCTGTGATGTAGTGGAGGACAACTTTCTCATTATTTTGACTAAAATGTCCATTTTTCAAAAATCTATTACTCAGGAGGATCTTTTCTCTTTAAATGACTTTAAATGACTTATATAAAAATGCTTACCAAACTAATTTTGTGAAGTTCCCCAAGGGAGAAGGCACTTAGGAGACAAAAAATAACTTAATGACATTTGTGTACACTACAACCGGGAGAGTTATCCGCGACTACGTCACATTATTCACTGGCCAAACTGCCAATTTGAGATTCACATAGACTTATTGATTTCATATTTAAATCATTCTTAGCTTTCTTATCATTGATCCGATTCATATTAAACGTTCGCCTTTCTGTTTATCTTATTTTTTTGCTTTCACACAAATTAATGGACACAAGGGGTGGATCGCCTTTATTAAAATGGATCATGACTTTAATTTAATTTCTCCCCTTTTTCTTCCTCTCTTTTTGTTGGCATTTATTGCACCCCCTTTCTTTTTCGTTTGTGCACCCTTCAACTTTAAGGCTGTCAAATCTGGGAAAAAAATTATTTCCGCCTGGCTATGACTGTTTTTGGAGTTATTCGTCAATTATGATTATAGATGGCGCTGTTTCTTTTTCTCTGGCTCAAATATTGATTCAGTGAGTTTCACAGCTTCCGTTCAATCGATGATGTGGGCAATAATTTAGGTGTCGACCGTGAACTGGGTGCGATTATTAATACTGTGCAGTGCTAAACTATACTTTTCCTTTGGCCTTCCTTTCTGAGAGAGTGAAGACGAACGTAAAATAATTCAAATACAAAATAAACATTGGCGTTTAGACGTGTACAGATATAAATTATAATTAACAACAAAAACCAAACATATAAACAAATTAATATAACTTGCTCTTTACATCACCTTGGCAAAGCTAGTTATAACTCGCCAGCTGCATTAGGGTCGTTCACACATAACATTTAGTTCGAATTGGATCGCGATTGATTGATTGATTGATTGATTGATTGATGCAAAGGTTGATTTTTGTTTGCGACATTCACACCGGATTCACACACAGGAGAATAGACCAGTCCACGGTTAGCACATTACTGCAATGACCCCGAATATCCACAGATCTTCAAAACATGAAGAGGTCCCACTTTGTACATTGTGAAATAATCACTCCTACAGCGACGGAGGTGATATATGATATAGCCTTTGTTTTCCCCTTTTGAAAGAATACTTCCACCTGTGTATCATGGGGTAAACTGAATGTGCAAGAATGAATAACGATTACATAACTTTTATGAGCACGTATCCAGTACTTCGTCTCCGTGTATTTCACAATTTGTTCTGCAATGACCTTGATCTGCTCATGCTCAGACTGCAACCGTGAACTCGCTCGCTCGACGGCAAGAACGTTCGAAATGCGCATGCGTGAGTCTCGACGCCGTACGCGCGCTCGGAATCCTGGGATTAAATAATCAATATCATTCACACAAAATTAAAGCGCCCGGCAAACTATTGCGATTATTCTGAAAAATTGCAAGACTTTCTGCAAATTGGATCGCGAAAATTTATGAAATTATTCGAATCGATTTTTTTTTTTTAAACCTCACTTTTTGTTTGTAGGTGTGAACTCCCCTAATGAGTGATATCTATATGTGGCTTTTTATTAAAAAACCACCAGAGCGTGCAGATCATCTTCTTTCACAAGAAATTATGTAAACTCCTTTTTTTTTTAGCTTCAGCCTTGAAAACAACTTTTTCCTCTCTCTTATATATTTCTTACAGACCATTAAATAACATTCAATTGTTTCAGTCTCATGACAAAAATCACATAGCCCTTTTTATGTTTAATGATATTGATTCTAATTTGCATTTTTTCATTCTCATTATAATCTTTTATCTTTTCTACAAAATCCAGATCAGTTAATAAGTCTCTATATCAGAATGGATCTGAAATAGGAATCTTCCTTTATCTGTTGTTTCCCACTGATTTGCCATAATTGCTGATAAAATGACACATGTGATTTGTTAATTGAGATATATTCCGTTTTTTTTTTTGTGTGTCGCTTAGTCCCTGTGGTTCATTATGCGCAGGCATCCACTCAAACTATAATATGTCTATATATCTAAATAATGTCAGTTTCTCCGATATTTCTGCAATTATACTAGATTTTCCCCCTTGTTTTTCATAGCCTGCAGGGTTTGTATCGAATCTGGATACTGAAAAATAGTCCTCCTATCCACATGATGATCGCTGTCAGTTCGGCGGTCATATTATAACTTGGGTGGTTCTATAACCTCTACCCGTGACACTTGCCCCCCCCCCCCCCGGCCCCCCTCCCCTTTCACTACCTTTAATGCATGGATACAGCTTCTCCGTGTAAATTCTTCGTTGTTGGAATAGTTGTAAACAAAAACGAATATCAAAATAAAGTTAGTTGATTTCAATAGCTATAAATTGCAATTTGAAGGCAAAATGTATTTAGCAAGCGTCCGTGGCTATAACAAATATATCAGACAATTTTCTAATACAATTTTTATTCGTTTTTGTGACCTGATAGATTTTATCTATATTATTATCGGTTTGTGCTGTACAAGCTTGCAATGGATATATAATTCCAAATATTTGTATAGACTTTGATTATTTTTTTTTTAATCTTGAAACTTGAATACATTTAAAAAAATGTACCACCCCAGCTATTATTGGTTTTATTTCTTGTTCATAAATTATCTACATAAAAAATATCACAAAAATTTATTTCTTCAGAATTCTGTTATTCATACCAAATAAAACGTTTTTATTAATAATAATTATGTGTGAGATCTACAAAGTAATCTATATGTATTACGTTCCTTGTGTTAGCTTTCTTCTCGAGTCATGCATTCATTTTCTTCTTTAAGCAAGTCTGTGCATATTTGCTAACATTCGTAATATTCATTCATCATTCATTTCGGTTTATAAAGAAAATCCCTGTAAAGAAAACAGTCCAAAGACTGATATACGTACATAGATGACATAGTTGCACATTTTCAAAATTGTATAAAAGAATCCTATACATTCACCAAAGTGGTATAAAATAATTCTATACAGTCACCAAACTTAACAGGGAACAAAAAATTGAGATTAGAAGTAAACAGTGAATTGTTTAACATATTGCCCTTCAAAATTATAATAAACATAAACAAATATTTCCAATTTTAAGGACAAAACAAGAAAAATTGTACACGATATTATTACACAAAAGGAAAAAAGGCAGAAAAATAATCAAAGTAGGCCTACTTACATATCGAATGTAGCGAGGAATCATGAAACAATGTTGCCCAGAGAGATGAATATAAAAGTATTACCTCTACTTATGAAAATAATATCAGAAGTGATGAGTAGTTTTAAAAACAAAATATGTATGTAAATATGGTGGTCCACGGGCTATTGGGTAACAAGGATGTTTAACTTTGCGGAACACTATTGTTTTGAAAGTAAGAAACCACTGCAAACCCACCAACATGTGTGGTTATTTGGTGAACAGCAGGTAGTCGGGGGGGGGAGAGTCTATCGCTAGACGTGGTATGTACACGTTTTGTTATATATAGAGCATTACATATTTATGCACTTTTTCCAGGTTAATATTTGTGTTCTAAAATATAAAACAGGCTTTGTTTCATAAAACTTAGTATCTTTAACAAACGCTGAAACAATATCTTAAATTTGCTTTTATCTATCAAATGCAACAATTTTAATAAATTGTAAAAACTATTGTAACTTATTATTGCTAACAGTTTTCATGAAACGTTTATCTACATCTGCTGTGTAATATAATCGATCCATACATTTAAATGTAATCGGTCATTGCGCAAGAGAAGTATAGGTGGGAAGAGATATTTTTGGAATAACATTAATTGATCAAGGAAAATTGGTAAATCAATTAATTCTGGTAAAGTATTTGATTTTCATGGTAAGAGAACGTACTTCATCTATGACTGTGGATGATCTATAACTGTGGATGAAATTAAACGCAGTTTTCAAAGAAGATGAATTGGAATTGATGAAAGTAACTTTTCCCTGCATCTGAGATAATGGAAAAACTTGGAAGTTTTATGGAGGTGGAACGAAGGCAACAGCGTAAGTCATTTCGATATAGTAAAGAAACCTGTCCCAAAATGCATTTTCTTTCCCCATAAGTAGAATTGAAGGGGAGAGGGAGGGGGAGGGGGTTAAGTCCAATGAGTTAGAGAAGAGGGAAGGGATGGAGATGGTAGGGGCAGATTGTGAGATTTTGTATAAAGAACAAACTCATAATTTAAATTAATTTATGTTGAGAAATATGAAAATCAAAATGTTAGAAGTATTCAATTTTGTTCTGAAAAAAATGTTTGTTCTAGTTTGGGGGTTGAAATAACTGCGTATACAATAGTGCGTTAATATTTTCCTATTATATGTATGTAATTATGCTATTTATTAAGTTATATACATGTACATTGTGAAATTATGAACAATGAATAATGTTATACTGTAACAGTAAGTTTAAGGTTGCACCGTGTGAGAGAGAGGGGGGGGGGGATTGGGGAGTCCTGAAAAGGATTGTCGGTAATCTCTCTTTCTAGAGCTTGTGTGTAATCCTGAAAAAGACTGTTGGTAATCTTTCTTGAGCTTATAGTTCTAAGGAGAACTATAGCGTCGGTTGAAGAAGATGGGTAGTAGGAGTGGCTCGACGTTTCGAACAGGTTGAATATCCGTCGTCAGGAGTCGACAGCAATTATGTTGTGTTCAAGTTCGTTTATCAAATGTTAGAAAGTTTGTCACATAATTATGTTTCAGCTGGTATAAAAACTAGGAATTTGGAAATCGCTTTCCTTCTATGTTATGTTCCTATGCTATGTTAACAGTAAAATTGGAAATTTTCTGGTTTCTTCGTTTGTCAATCTTAATTAGTATAATTCATAATAAGATATGATTTGATTTTTTTTTTTCTTCGGCTTTTCATAGAAGTCGATTGAGAAAACAACAAAATCTTGACTTATGTCACTCGATAAATACAAGAAAACTATCTTCTGCAGATAGACCCACTCCGCATATCACTACAGGGTCTGTGAGTAAAGAATACGGTAGCTCTCGGTAAATCTGCATTTTTGAGTTAGGCAAAATTCTGACAAATCGTACAATGAGTTTGAGGACCAGAATAAGAGTATTGAATTGTTACATCTACCCAGTACTTATGTATGGTAGTGAAACATGGACTTTAGCCTCTGATACTAAAAAGCGTTTGGAAAGTTGCGAAATGTGGTTTTTAAAAAGAATGATGAAAACCCCCTGGACTGACAAAGTTATTAATGTGGAAGTTTTTACACGAGCTGGAGTGCAAAGGAAAATGATACGTGAGATGTTGATTAGGCAGTTGAAGTTCATGGGTCACATTACACGTAAAGAAGGCCTAGAGAATCTTGCTCTGACAGGGAAAATTGTGGGAAGAAGGAGTAGGGGAAGAAGGAGGATACTTTGGATGGATAATCTGCAGAAATTGTTGGAAGAGAGAGGAGTGAAAGAACTGGGAGTGGTACTAATACAGAAGGCTAGGAGCCGAGGGTTGTGGAACAGCATGATCGCCAAAGTCAAACGATATGGCACTTAGAGAGAGAGAGAGAGAGAGTGAGAGAGAGAGTTCATTGTTTGGACGGCCTCTACTAGCCTATGTTTTTGTTGAGTATTATGCACAACCTTCGTAAGGATGAAGATTAGCAGGTTATTGGCAATATATTGCCAAATATTGCTCTCGAGCTGATGAAGACATACTGAAGTAGTTTTTCGGGCAAAAAAATCGTAGTAGGCCCTACACGATTTAAAACCAGAAATTTATTGATCTTGATTATTATAGCAATCTTAAATAGGCAAATAATATACGATTTTCATGGTTTTACAAGTCGAATTTAATTTTTCTTCGCATCAGAGTAATAAATTGTGCGCTGAGTGTTACAGACGAATCTTATTTTATAGATGGCTTCTAAATCGGGGATAAGGCAATCTTCATTTTCTCTAACTTAACCTACATTATATTCTACTTTATTTTTTCAATAATTTATCAGAATAAACAAAATGAAAATCATCGTAGAAACTGACGATGAATGATGTGGAGGTTTGTATTTTAAACTCTTCAATGATTGGATAGCCGGGTTGGAAAGGAAGTGATAGTCCTGAGTTTTTATTTCTTCATTTGAAAACAAGTTGGTCTAGTTGTACGATCACTGTCTTGGTCAGCTCTCTGTCTTCGTCTACACACGGTGAATTGCCATTTGGTCTACAACCAGCTCATGAACTACCCAATTAGTCTATTCCCATATGGTCTACACACAGCCGGTCAACTATCCACATGATCTAATAACCATTTCGTCTACTTATCATTTGGTCTAATGACCATTTAGGCTAATAGCTATCTGGTCTATCTCCTATAAGTCTACTAAACATTTGTTCTATTGCTCATTTAGTCTAATGTCTAGTCTGTCTAATACCCAGTTTGTCTAATGCCCATTTTGTCTATCCATAAGATATAATAATGATTTGGTGATTGTTATTATTTATGATTGAATGATTATTAGACTATAAGGACATGAGACGGGCTTGGTGTAGACCATATGGAAAAAAACCAAACGGGTTGTAGATGAAGTTTTCTGCCTAACAGCATGGAGTTACTAAACAACAATAACAAAAAACACTATAAGGACATGAGACGGGCTGGGTGAAGACCATAATGGAAAAAACCAATGGGGTTGTAGATGGGGTTGTAGTTGACTGTTATGGATTTGGATTGCCATGGATTTTTGATAAAGACATTTCACATGACAACATGATAAAAAGTAAGTATATCATTTCATTTTGAATATCTTAGAGGAAATGTTGTCATTCAATGAAAGAACACAGGAAATGGTTAAGACGGGTTAACAAGGGTATTTCAGATTTACTACCGCTCGATGCCTTTATTTCGAGGGGCACTAGTATTCGGAGACAGACAGACAGACACAAATTGAGGGGGGGAGGGGGAGGGGGACAGGTGCATCGTTCTTCCTTGGTGGATTGAGAACAAGCTATAAGTAATTATTGAGAATGGAAGGGTGTGGGATTTTTTTTTCCGAGTATGACAGTGGTGAAGGAATTCAATTTAGGTATCATTTTTTTAAAATATATTCTTTTCACGTTGCGTTTCCCTCTTAATTCCCTTCTTTCTTCCCTCTTTTTGCCATTCGGGGGCGGGCATACATGAGCTATACTTTAGCTATACTCTGTGCTATTGATGATTATCATCTCAGTATAAATGCCTACATGCTTATAAAATGATTGGAGATATTGTCAACTCAGAGTCAGTTATACCCACACTCAAATTTGATCCATTTCGCCATTGCAAGAATAATGCATTCCAAGTAAATTACTGGATAAATTAGGTGCTGTAACCACTAGCTCATTGGCCGTTATTATCAATTATAAAGAAATGACATGCTTGCTGGTAATAATAGTTATAGATAATCATGTTAACAACACTTGACAGGAATATTGTCAGCCTGCAGAGACAGAGGTTAGAAGGGGAAGGAGAGAGAAAAGGAGAAGTTTGTTGAAAGGAAGAGAAATATGGTAAGAAAACAAATTTGAATACATGTAAAGAATTCTCTGTGAGGATTGAACCAATTTACCATATTAAATAATATTCATGACATTATGATTAAAGACGATAACAGAGGCCTAAAATCAAATATCGTGCAGTCTCATCAAAATATTTTCAAAGTATCGCTGCCGAAAATACCTTGAAACAAAATTACGTACAAAGGTTTATTAAACTGCTTACAAAGAATAATGTTAGTTGAAATTTTAAAAAAACTCCACAGTATAAGAAGAAGATTATATTTTCTCTGTCATGTGATAAAATGTACACAATTTGTTGATGTCATGGGACAGGTTCGAATCCTGTGAGGTTCCGGTCAAATTGATCACTAAGAATCTTCATTGGTGTCCATACATCATCATTATTGTACTTTAATCAATACTTATGAATCATTTAGGCTCTAAATCTGTCATGTCAATCGAAGCATGGTGACATCTGTGTTACAAGCCTTCCATGCTTTTTCCTTACAGCTCTACAATGGAACCCTTTAAAAAAAAAAACGCTCAAGACACATCTCTTGAATTTGGAAATGTATTATTAACTATTGGCTGAACAATCAAACTTACTCTTGAACTATACATTGCGTCCTAGAAAACAACAAACCGCGAAAATATTTGTAATGATTTATGCTATGATGAAATATACCAACCAGCCATTGATCTCTAGTAACATGAAATGGATTTTAAATGATGGCCTTAACTAAACGATTGAGCATTCATGAGTGCGTACGGGGTGTGTACATAGAGATATCTCTATGGGTGTGTATGTGTGGGGAAGGGCGGGGGTCCTTTATTAAAGAGAAAGTTGAGTTCTGGGAAGAGGTGAAAAATAATTTGTGAGCGTTATCATTCTTATTATGCAAGTGTGGAAGAACATCAGATAAGACACGTTCCCTGAAAAGCATGGCTCTTCAAATGCCTTCATATTCTAAATATCTCATGTAACATCGTAACAATCCGGGTAGGATTTTTACGCCACGTGTTTGTGTAGTCCCATATACATCTTTCTGTGTACAGTGTTTGTAACTCTACCAAGACTGGGCCAAATTTCTTATCATTTTGATGATTCCAGAACCTTGCAATACACACAAATTCTTATATGCTAGATGATCAACCTTTTCTGGTCGATTCCACAACGTTTCTTTCGCAATGCAATCGCATGACCAGAACTCAACTTCATCTTTAAGCATAAGGGAGTCAGGGACGGACGCGCATTCAGTGTCTGTTCGGGTCGCGTTATGTTTTTTCTGCGGCACAGATTGGGGTTAGGTGCGTGTTGAGCCTATGGGAAAGTTTAGGGTTAGGTTAGGGTTAGGGTTAAATCAAGACCTCTTTTTATTAAAAAAAAAAAAAAAACCCCAATCTGGGCCGCAGAAAAAATGACGCGTCCGGGTCGGTCCATTGGGCCCAAAGACGTTTAAATAGATGTTGTATTGCCCTATGCGACCGACCCAAAAATCATAAAATCTACGGTCGGCTTTAAAAAAAGGCACCTAAAGGGCAATACAGCATCATTTTTGTTAGGCCTTGTGGTCTCGTTCCTGAGATTGTAGATTCCATAAGACGTTACCATGGCAAGTTGGCTTTAGCGTTGGACATACAATTAACAACTAAATTATTCATACCCCTAGTAAATTTGATAATTTTGTAGTTTTCGTAACAATTACTGAAGAATAAACAGAATTGGGGCCATCAGATGTAAGCTTTCATAATGTCCCATTGTCAAGGAACATAAAGGGGACACAATTAATACATTTTTCACTTACTTCCAAAAGTACAAAACTTGGTAGGGGTATGAGTAATTTAGTTGTTAACGCTATATTTGTATGTTTGATTTGGTTTCCTATGCGTACCAATCCAAGCTATCCTTTTTATGTTAATCTATTTTCTTCAGAAATGTACCCTTATAATTGATCCAATTTCTACACGCAGTAAAGAACATTTTGTACTACAGGTAAATAAGCTCGTTCGTTCGTTTAATCATTTCAAGATACAATAAAAATGTAACTTAATAAACAATATACAAAACAAATATAAATCATTAAAAATATGTCACGTATAAAGATTTAAAAACCGTTAAATATGAGATTTGAAATAAGATAAATATCGGAAAACCTGTATAAAGCCTTGTAGTTTACAGTTATCTTAGTTTTGAATAATATACATATTAGGAGTGCTCAAACTACACGTAACAAAGGATGATGAAAATAAAAAGAAAGAAAGACAAAACTACTGGGAACAAGAATTGTTAAGAATATAGGAAAGTATTAATCATGTTTAGAATAAAAAAGTAGATTTCAGCTGTTTTTTAAACAATAACATTTTTGTATACAGACGAATGCACGGTGGTAAATTGTTCCAGATGAAAGGTAATTAGGCATTTCTAACTCATTTTGTTGGCAAAAGTTGTTATTACTTTCCATAAATGAAATGAATTACACAATCTAGTATTATAAGCAAGAATTTCATTATTAATTGAAAACAATGCAGTTATCTTACAAGGAAGTAATTTAAGAAAAACATTGAAGCCAACTAATGCAACAAATGCCAACAAATCAAAAATATTCAACCACTTTAATCTAAAGAATAATGGACAAGAATGAACTGTATAACTACTTCCTGTAACGCGTAGGCCCTTTTTCTGTAACTTATAAAGAGTGTTCATTTTCATTTGACTTTAATTTCCCCAATAACAATACAATATTTGAATTATAAAGTGTAAATAATATCGAGAGAGGTACATTAGTCAGTATACCTATACATTTTGAAACTTTACCTATACCAATATTAGAGGTATTACAAAGTTTTGGTATGGGGTCATGAATTTGGTTCAAATTAACAATTTCGGAAGCATATGCGTTCCTACAATATTCATTGATCGTTGTCGCGGTTGAAATCGAGTCTAAAGTTATGAAATTATAAATAATAAACTCTTTATGTTGTATAGCTCCCTCTCAAGGTCAAATATTAATTTAGCTATGAAACAATGTTTCTTGACTAAAATCGACCGATTAACTATTCCCGTTTGGAAATTATATATCACAACTACATATTCTGAGATTTTCATGGTCGCAGCTACCATTGTACGGCCATAGGCGCTATTTGAAATTTATCAAAATTTACCGGGAGCACCGGTAAATTTTTATATTCAATTTTTCTCGAAAAACAGATGTGTTTAGGGGCTAAATTTTGTTGTGCTTATGAAACATCCACAGGGGCATCCAAATATAACAAAATTGTAAAGATTTACTATCAACCCAATTTTCAAAATTTCCCAAAACTTTGTATTACCTTTAATATGAGCATCCCAACAAAGGTTATTATCTACATTATTATGTAGATTAATTATACAGCAAGAAAATTAACAACTTCTTTCTTAGATATACAAACAGAGTTAATTCTAAGCGGAATAAATAGGTATATGGTATAAAAAGAAACAAAATTTGAAAAGTTAAGAAAATTGAAGCATTCTCATTTCATATTTTGATATGTAAACTTCTGAATTTGTTTCATAGATTTTGAAATATTTTTTGAAATATTTGTTTTTTCAGACTTGCTAAGCTCCTCCCCCAAAACCTCCAGATCTCATTCCCCTTGTGACATCATCTGTCAGTCATTAATGAGCTAACTTGAGAAAGTGGTATGTATCTTTGCCGAAGTCGACCACCTGTTACAATACGTTATACAATAGCAACATACAAGTTGCTGTGTCAGACATGCTGTAGCATCACCAGGAAGACAGCGGCAATGATGATGTATTGTACATTATGCCCGCCCCCCCCCCCTCCCACTCAGTGTTATTTAGGGTACGCATATGCTCGTTCCCTTTTTTTGAAAGCACCCCCTATTTGAGGACTGTCAACATTTCCGAACCCCCCTTTCGCGGGCTTTTCGCGGGCTTTTCCTGCCTTGGAGACCCCCCTAAATCAGGAAAAATGCTCAATGTACCCCCCTAAATTCGGAATAACTTCTCAGGAGTCCAAAGAGATGAGAGAAAACAAGGAAAAACACCCCCTTTTTAAAGAAATCTCCGGGTGAAAAGTCAAATATACCCCCTTTTTTTTTTACAATTCTCGGGCCGGACTTTGTACCACGAAAAGTACCCCTTTACCGGACATTTTGGCAACACGCATGCGGTCATTCCGACCCCTGAGTGGGCGGGGGGGGGCGGGACATTATGTATGGAAGCATGTAATTCTATTATGAACTTGTGCTAAGCTGGGGGAAATTACATACCATTGTCTATTCTAGAATATTAGTTTAGTCTGACATGTCTGACATAGCAACTTATATGTTGCTATTGTTTGTGGTATTGTAACAGGTGGTCAACTTTGACAAAGTTACATGCCACTTTCTAAAGTTAGCTCATTGGTGACTGACAGATGATGTCACAAGGGGAACGAGATCTGGAGCAAGTTTAAAAAACAAATAATTCAAAAAATATTTCAAAATCTATGAAACAAATTCAAAAGTTTACATATCAAAATATGAGGTGTATGCAGGACTGCACACCAACAGGAATACACTTGTATTTTGATATCATGGGCCCTTTAAACTGCAGCACATCACTCTTCTGGCATGCCGGGTGCACAGTCAGAGGGAGACGGAGGTCTGACACTTACTGCGCGTGTACAGGTTGCACAAGCTTCTCTCCAATCACAGCCTTCAGATCGCAGTGATCCCTAGAAAAAATGGATAATGGGAAATGAGGTGAATGAAAGAAAAATATCATATAAACCATTTAGTTTTAATGTTTTCCTCTTTAAAGTAAATTAATCGCTACCGATCGTTGTGTTGATAGATAGGGTAATCTTAAACTAAAACCTGTGTGGCTCAAAGTCCAGCTTTGAACATCCCTGCCTGAACATAATTATCAATAACCACCCAACACCATTCATGCCATGATTAAACTCCGAGACTGATTAATATTTTTTTCCGTGAACGGATCATTAAAACATAGCCATAGGTAAATGAAGCTCTGCTTACAATCTCCGTCATTGCTTCATCAGGTCTGTACGACCCAGTTTCTTGTTCCGCATCGCTGTTTCCATCTTCGTCGGTGGGCTGCGCACTAACTGGCAGCACCAGCACCCTTTCTAATGTATCTCCTTCCTTTAGAAATGAAAGAGAAAATGATTACATTTTAATACGTATAGTCGACGGTGTCGATTTGTACCCGTGGTTGGGGGGGGGGGGGTGAAAGGTGCCAAAATATTTTCGGCAATGGATCAAAGCAACCAAGAGGTAGAAGCGTGTGGCAGGTTGCACCCCTCCCTTCCATATTAACTTTTTCAAGTCACCCTCAATAAAGATAACATTTGAGAGAATATGGGACCCATGTGGGTCCCATATGGGCTTTCTATCTGGGTTATTATCCTCTCAAGCGCGTAGCATGGATTTTATTTTAGGGGGGCGGTAGTGAGCCCGCGAATCACTTACAGAGCGCACGAAGCGCGCTCCCTAGGAGATGGGTGCAGGGAGGGCTTTGATGTTTCATGAAATTATTAGAGAAAGAAGACGATTCGTTGTAGCGTTCTCGACTCTTAATCCTTGTCTAAATTCAGGGGGGGGGGGGGGTAAGAGGACCCCCCCTTTTTTTTTTGGTCTCGAAATTTGAAAATTTGACATTTTTCTTCGTTGAGGGGGGGGGGGGTAAGGTCAACATTTTTTGGTCAGCCATGGGCATAATTTAAAAAAAAAATTATATAATTAAAAAAACAAAAACAAAAACAAAAACAAAAACAAAGGGGGGTTCGGAAAAATACACACATAAAAAAATACCAAAAGGGGGGGTTTAACCCCCCCCCCTGCGTACGCGCCTGACTACAATATCAACTTTTAAATTTCTGCCCCTTGTATAATTCGTTCCTTTTGCTCTGTTTTAAATGTAAACATTTTGTTGGCTCAGCAAGCAAGTCATTTTTCATAACATTTATCTGTCATTTCCAGGAAATTTGTTAGACTAGTATTATTGCATGAAATCATTTTCTAGTGTTTACACTCATTCAAGTACCCTTTTCTCTAGTCTCTTACCTTCACATCCAACATAATTTCTATCTTCATTCCTCGTTGGTCCGAGGATTGATTGAGCGTGAACTTAACCTGGAAACTCGATTGTGGACCACTCACGGACACCTGTCGAATATAACAAAATTAATAAAATATTAGACAAGCTTTTTTTCCACTGCACGAAAGCCTTTTAATGGCAATAAGAGTCACACACCTCATATTTTTTATTAAAGGGGGAGGATTCCCTTGGATTTTTCCGGGGAACCCACCCATAAGTATTCTCGAATAAAAGATTGCTTCTCCCCCCCCCCCCTCCCCTTCCAACCCTCGACGGCTTGCCCAAAGTGAGTCTCGAAGGACTAAAGGCTATTCCTAATTCTAGAAGCTGGTAGGATTTTTTTCACCAATATATTTCACCATCTCCCCAATGTTATCATGCGACTTTTGACACCCCTCATTATTTACCTTCCATCTCCCTTCATTGTTGCTTCTGTCATTGTTACAGGATGAATTGCCTCTCTCTTGATGTTTGGGGGTTGCCATTGCATGGCTGAAATATAGAGCATATTATGAGAGTGTGAGAGCGGATTTCATCATTAAGAAAATAAAATAACTAGAGGCAATTAATAAATATTGTATTATATATTTCATAACCAATTTAGAATTCAAAACTTAGGCTGAAGCGGCGGAGCGTTATTAAAAGATTGAGGGAGCACTAACCAAATTTTGTTTTCTTTTGATGGAAAAGGAGCACTTGTAAATACACTGTCGCTCATATAGTTCGAATATTTTTTTTACCCCTAATTATGGAATAATTTTGACAATAATTTATTCTCATAGATCTAGATAATAGTATACATTCTCAGATTTTATTGAATAATAATTTGCCAGTGTTTTTTTTTTTTGCGTGACTAATAAAGCATGTGTATGCTACTATGCTTATCAACTAGGGGACCTACGCCCTTAAGTCATAAATGACAGTAATGAGGATTAATGCCCCACAAAAGGGCACTAAATATAACACATCGACACGGTTTTGATACTGGGCCTTCACAGTTACGAGGCCATTGATTGGCCACTGAACCATGACTGTACGCAGCGGGGCTAGGGTAGGGGGCAGTTCCCACATATATAAAAATATTACAAAATGCAATAAATTTTCAATAATTCATAGCATTTTACCCCGGTCCCCAACATGAAAAAATTCTCTGTACGACCATGTATTATGGCTCAAGGCATGGGCACACAGAAGATAAATGAAGATTTTTTGACATGATGTTATGCCTTTTAGCATGGTAAAAAATCTATTTCATTTATGCGAAACCTTCACCGCAGAACAGCACTAACTTAGTTATGCAATTTGCCTTCTGGCAATTATAGTTTAAAGAATAGGCAAGTGAATGAAATGCTTCAACACCACTAACACCAGGGAAGGAAGCGTCCATAAATTTGAATACATTTAGTTGATAAACGATTCCGCTTAGCACGTCATGCAATCAAGAAAATGACGATGCCCATGTCTTGCTGAGAAATTGTCCTTTATTCTTGTTTTATGCCTTTCTCATACATATTGGTGGGGTATCATGTAGGTTGAAGGTCAGTAATGCAATAAATCTCCCAGAACAAACAAAGTTGTTATGGGGGGGGGGGGTTAGTTCTCCTTTAAACTTGTATTGCCTCTTCATTTCAACAAGGAATGAGAAATACATTGATAGGCGTTTTAAAAATTAATAACTTCCATAATTTACAAAAGTTAGATTCAAAAATGGATAAAGGAAAATGAAAATAAGTACGACCTTGATGCAGTTCAACGAGGTAGTAGAATAGGATCGTACGTTGAAGAAAAGGTCCTTTTAATTTATCATAGTCTCTGTTGGTATGTGAGTATAATTGGTGTAAATCTTTGTCACTTTCTGTCACAGCGCCAGCTACGACAGAGTTTTAAATAAGCTTGCAGCACAGCAAGTGAAAGCTTATCAAAAATAGGGAGAAAATAACCTCTTCAGCTATTTAGTGAATAAAAAAACTTCAGAAAACATCTCCCATCACAATATGTCTCCATTTTTATTTGATTTGGGAACGATTCTTGGGATTCGAAACTTCTCCCAAGTAGTGATCGAACCCTATTGAGAGTGGATTTCCACTAAAAACGGAGTTATCCCCAATCTGCCCCCCCCCCGCAAAAAAAGAGAGAGAGGGAGAGAGAAGGAAAAGAAGGGAAAGATAAGAGAAAGGGAAAGAAAGAAGTGGAAGAAGAAAAGAAGAGGGGGAAAAAGAAGGAGATCGGGAAGAGCTTGCCTCCCAGCTGTTACCCCCCCCCCCCCCCCCTCCACCAAAAAACAAGAGAGAATGAAGGAAAGGGAAAGAAAAAAGGAAAAGAGGAGATAAAGGGAAGGAAAAAAAGAGGAAGAAGAAAAGAAAAGAAGGATGATATCAGTTGCAACTTTCCCGCTAACAAGTTGTTGCTCTGTGGGAGGGGTAAAAGGCCCTTGCTTCCCCTTTGGAAAATGGCAAATCCATAAAGAAAGAAAGAAAACATAGTGACCTGCCTTTGTCACAAAATGGTGTCCAAATTTGCTCATCTGACCGTGATTAAATGCCTAAACCCCCTGACCTCCTGTGGGGCTCCGCACCCTGGACCCCACTTCAAATAGTGACCTGCCAGTGTCACAAATAAGGTATAAAAATGTGCTCATCTGACAGTAATTAAATGCCTAAAACCCCTTGATTTCCGGTGGCTCTGCCCCCTGAACCCCACCGAGGGCCCTAAAGCGGACCCCTTGATGCAAATCTGACGGCAATGTAATGCTTAAATGAAATCCCCTGAGCTTCTGGGGTCTCGGCCCCCTGGACCTCACGCCAATAAGTGTCCTGCCGGTGTCATAAATAAGATATCAAGATATGTTCATCTGACCGTAATGAAATGCCTATTAACCCCTGGGATTCTGGGGGCTCCGCCCCATGGACCCCACGCCAATGAGTGACCTGCCAGTGTCACAAACAAGGTATCTTACCGTAATTAAATGCCTAAACCCCTGAACCCAACCAATGGCCCTAAGGCGGGCCCCTGGATGCTCATCTGACCACAATCTCTTACCTAAAACCCCTGAGCCTCAGGGGGCACCGCTCCGACCCCACGCCAATTTGTCACCTGTCAGTGTCACAAATAAAGGCATCAAAATATGCTCATCTGACCGTAATTAAATGCCTATACCCCCTGAGCTTCTGAAGCTCCACCCCCTGGACCTAACGCTAATTCGTGACCTGCCAGTATCACAAATAGGGTATAAAAATATGCTCATCTGACCTTAATTTATTGCCCCAAAACCCTGAGCTTCCGGGGCTCCGCCCCCTTGACGCAACACCAATTCGTGACCTGTCAGTGTCACAAATAAGGTATAAAGATATGCTCATCTGACGGTAATTTAATGTATAAAACCCCTGAGCTTCTGGGGGCTCCGCCTACTGGACCCCACTCCAATTTATGTCCAGCAAGTGTCACAAATAAGGTATCAAAATATGCTCATCTAACCGTTATTAAATGCCTATACCCCCTGAGCTTCTGGGGGCTCCACCCCTTGATCCCCGCTGGGCTTCGCCCCTAGACCTCACGTCAATTTACGCAACCCTCTACCTGATCGTAGATACCTACCCCCCCCCCCCCACCTATTTAGAGAAACGTTCAGCGGGGCCTGCGTGTAAGAGTGGGGTGGTGCAGATTTTTTTTGTCCCCCCCCCCCCCCGTCCCCAAACGTTTTGCTCATTTCGCCACTGCCGGCGTTACCATAACGTTCCAATATTTTGCTCGCATAATTTCAAATTTGGGCCCCCCCCCCCTCAGAAATCCTGGATCCGCGCCTGCCCCCACCCCCTCCCGGCCGGCCCAATTGAATTTCAAGGATTGCACCAAGAGTTCAATGGACTGTGGTGATATAGTTGTGAATGTAATGTTTCCTTTTATATTTCCGTTGATATTGAACTGTATCGTCACAACCTTTCCTTTGTCTATTTTGGCTTCGTGCTTGCAAGGACCAAAGTCTAATTTCACGAGAATAGAAACTACAGCGCCACGCCGCCACGTATATTAGATGTTATACGACAAGGATACGTTGTGACTTGTTAATATTTATAAAACTGCATATTGCTTTCTACATTCTTTATCCGACATGAACTGGAGACATGTATACTAGTATTGGAATACACAATTGAATGCAAGGTAATGCATTTTTGTTTATATCTTGAGTGTTATAACATAATGTTGCAATGCGGAATCAGCTCTGCGTCACAGCTATGTGTAGTAAATAACTTACTATTTACAAGATCATGAATATAGCCAAGGGTGTCGATTTGTATCCGTGGCTGGGGGGGGGGATGATAGGTGCCAAAATATTTTCGGCAATCAAGAGGTAGAAGCGTGTGGCAAGTTGCACCCCTCCCAAGCGCGTAGCCAGGATTTCATTTTAGGAGGCGGTAGTGAGCACGCGAAGCGCGGTCCCTAGGGGGTTGCGTGCAGGGAGGGGGAGTTCCCCCCCCCCCCCCCGCGAAGCGCGGAAGCTTTGACGTTTCACTAAATTATTAAAGAAAGAAGACGATTCGTTGGACCGTTCTCGACTCTTAATCCTTGTTTGAATCAAGTTCCCCTTCCTCCGCGCATAGCGCGGAGCCCTGACGTTTCATTAGATTATTAAAGACAGAAGACGATTCGATGTACCATTCTCAACTCTTAATCCTTGTCTGAATTCATTTTCGCCCATTCCTGCGCGAAGCGCAGAAGCTTTCACATTAGAGAAAGAAGACGATTTGTTGTATCGTGTCCTTCATGAATTCAGTTTCTCCGCTTTGACATTTCACTAAATTATAAGAGAAAGAAGACGATTCGTTGGACCGTTCTCGACTCTTAATCCTTGTTTGAATCAAGTTCCCCTTCCTCCGCGCGTAGCGCGGAAGCTCTGACGTTTCATCAGATTATTAAAGAAAGAAGACGATTCGACGTACCATTCTCGACTCTTAATCCTTAATGTTTGAATCAAATCCCCCCTTCCCCACGCGTAGCGCGGAAGCTCTGATGTTTCATTAGATGATTAAAGAAAGAAGACGATCCTATGTACCATTCTCGACTCTTAATCCTTGTCTGAATTCATTTTCGACTATTCCTGCGCGAAGCGCGGAAGCTTGCACATTAGTGAAAGAAGACGATTTTTTGTATCGTGTCCTTCATGAACTCAGTTTCCCTCCCTACCGCGGAAGCTTTAACGTTTCAATAAATTATTGCTCTTAATCCTTGTCTGTATTAATTTTCGCCCATTCCGCGCTTAGCGCGTAAGCTTTCACGTTTCATTAAATTATTCGTAAAAGAAGACGCTTCGTTGTATCGTGTACTCTGACGTTTCATTTGATTATTACGCTTAATCCACGTCTGAATTCAGTTGCCCCCTAACAGCTTTGCCCTTTTCACTGAATTATTAGAGAAAGAAGACGATTCGTTGTACTGTTCTCTATATTAATCCTTGTCTGAATTCAGTTTCCCTACTGAAAATAATTTGTGTTACAAATAAGTTGTGACATAATAATCTTTCTCCAAAAATGAAAAATCTTTTAGGAAATATCAGGAAATAAAATGAGTGAACAAAACAAAAATAAAGATACAATGACGTGAATTTTAAAAAGGGTGAACGGAAACAACATAACAATTAGAGAACTTTTTTATAAGTCATACTAATGTCCGAAAATCTTTCTCCTTGTCTCCGATCTCATCACGAAATTGTCACAGAGTTCATCTATGTTTACACTGTCCAGGATTGTCTGATGTGCATTGCAGATTGCTATTTTTGCGCTTCGCGCTTAACATTCAGCTCGTTGCTTTTTGACGCTGCGTCTTTGCATTTCGCGCACTGCATTTCTATGATGCTGTTGATTGAACAAATTGAATAAATTCGTCAATTCCTGATGAAGCCGTATGAGCGAGAATTCAATTTATTCTTGTCTCATATACGGTTGTCTTATTTACTTCGTATATATGTATGTATTATGAAAATGAGATAGCAAAATGTGTATATTGATGGTCATCTTGCGAGTAATAACCATTAACTACTCTCATCGGGCTCTCATCCTTAATTTTTCTCTTCATTTTTTTTTTTTTTTGATGGTGAATTATTTGGGGGGGGGGGGTGATTGTACAGGCCATCCCCCCACCTAAAATATTGGGGGGGGGGGATATATCCCCCCCCCCCATCCCCCCCGGGGTCGACACCCATGAAGATTGTACAGGCCATCCCCCCACCTAAAATATTGGGGGGGGGGGATATACCCCCCCCCCCATCCCCCCCGGGGTCGACACCCATGAATATAGCATCAATTGCTTTCTGTTTTGTAAGTACAATACCAATACGAATTAATGAGACTGAGATGCGAAAAGGGACGGGCGATTTAATGGACGAAACTCAGTAGAATCAGAATTTTGTTTCACGTAAATTTTAGGAAAGTGATCAAAATAGTTATTGGTTGGTATTTTCGGAAACGTCCATTATTATTTTATCAGCACGCTGATTCCATCTATATACCAGTGGGCATTTTCAGGATAATATCACTGTCCACCGTCCACCCCACCCATCGTAAAAATAGAACTATCTTTAGTAACCACCAATATACAAGGACAATATCCTCGGGACCCGGATAATTATCCGAGGAGGACAAAGATAACTAAAGAATAAAACATAAATATAAAAAGGGAAAGAATCTGGACTAGGGTGGAATTGAATTAGGTGATAGTTTTTGATCGGGATTGGCTCTCCGGGTAGTTTTCAGAGGTCAGGGGACAGTTGCCTATATGAGTAATAGTCCACGGGTACTTATCCGGCTGTAATTGTTCACGATGATTTGTCTTTCTTCCAAAACGACTCACTTGATCAATAAAGGTAAATTCATGCACAAATTGGGACTCTAAAAATCTTCGGGGAGCCCCCTCCCCCCGGCTCTTGGAGCCCTATGTGTATGACCGCACTAAAGCTGTAGGTTAATAATTCAATGCTTCTTCATCTGTGGTCTAGAATTAACGAATTATCTGGAGGAATATATTCAAATTAAGAATTTAGCAAGGTAACAGACAGTGAGGATTTTTTCAAAAACAGAACCTTCCTCAATGCCATCTTTGTTTACACTGCGGTTTATTGAGGCGCAATAAGGAGCAAGGCAACAAGTATGAAAATGTAACGACCCTTTAAAGTATTATTTAAAATATATAATTGATATTGGCGGGTGAAATTACGAGATTCTGGAGCACATGCGAAGAAACTTAAGAAACCATTCGCGGCTTAAACTCTCAAAACCTTTATCCTATTTACCCTGCGTAAGAGGGGCGCATAATCTTTAAAAGCAAATATAATCTTGATAGAAAACTACTGTAGATGAAAGCAGAAAATGAAAAAGTAGACTGGTGAAATTTGTGAATTTATGAAAGTTATAAGAATGGGCTCTTCAAAGTGGCTGAATGGGTAATGAATCTGTGATGTAGTGGAGAACAACTTTCTCATTTGACTAAAATGTCCATTTTTCAAAAATGTATTACTCAGGATTTCTCTTTAAATGACTTATATAAATATGCTTACCAAACTAATTTTGTGAAGTTCCCCAAGGGAGAAGGCACTTAGGAGACAAAAAATAACTTAATGAAATTTGTGTACACTACAACCGGGAGAGTTATCCGCGACTACGTCACAATCCACTGGCCAAACTGCCAATTTGAGATTCGCATATACTTAGTGATTTCATATTTAAATCATCCTTAGCTTTCTTATCATTGATCTGATTCATATTAAACGTTCGCCTTTCTGTTTATCTTATTTTTTTTGCTTTCACACAAATTAATGGACACAAGGGGTGGATCGCCCTTATTAAAATGGATCATGAATTTAATTTAATTTCTCCCCTTTTTCTTCCTCTCTTTTTGTTGGCATTTATTGCAACCCCTTTCTTTTTCGTTTGTGCACCCTTCAACTGCCACTATTGTTATTGTTGTTGTTGTTGTTGTTGTTGGGTTATAAGGCTGTCCAATCTGGGAAAAAAATTATTTCCGCCTGGCTATGACTGATTCTGGAGTTATTCATCAATGATGATTATAGCTGGCGCTGTTTCTTTTTCTCTGGCTCAAATATTGATTCAGTGAGTTTCACAGCTTCCGTTCAATTGATGATGTGGGCAATAATTTAGGTGTCGACCGTGAACTGGGTGCGAGTAAAGGTTAACTGTGCAGTGCTAAACTATACTTTTCCTTTTTCTTCCTTTCTGAGAGAGTGAAGACGAACGTGAAATAATACAAATACAAAATAAACATTGGCCTTTAGACGTGTATACATTATAATTAACAACAAAAACCAAACATATAAAAAAATCATATAACTTGCTCTTTACATCACCTTGGCAAAGTTAGTTATAACTCGCCAGCTGCATTAGGGGCGTTCACACATAACATTTATCGAATTGGAACGCGATTGATTGATTGATTGATTGATGCAAAGGTTGTTTTTGTTGATTGATTGATTGATCGATTGATTGATTGATTGATTGATTGATTGATGCAAAGGTTGATTTTTGTTTGCGACATTCACACCGGATTCACACACAGGAGAATAGACCAGTTCACGGTTAGCACATTACTGCAATGACCCCGAATATCCACAGATCTTCAAAACATGAAGAGGTCCCACTTTGTACATTGTGAAATAATCACTCCTACAGCGACGGAGGTGCTATATACTATAGCCTTTGTTTTCCCCTTTTGAAAGAATACTTCCACCTGTGTATCATGGGGTGTACTGAATGTGCAAGAATGAATAACGATTACATAACTTTTATGAGCACGTATCCAGTACTTCGTCTCCGTGTATTTCACAATTTGTTCTGCAATGACCTTGATCTGCTCATGCTCAGACTGCAACCGTGAACTCGCTCGACGGCAAGAACGTCCGAACTGCGCATGCGTGAGTCTCGACGCCGTACGCGCGCTCGGAATCCTGGGATTAAATAATCAATATCATTCACACAAAATCAAAGCGCCTGGCAAACTATTGCGATTATTCTGAAAATTACTGCGAATTGGATCGCGAAAATTTATGAAATTATTCGAATCGATTTTTTTTTTTTTTAAACCTCACTTTTTGTTTGTAGGTGTGAACTCCCTTGTGGCTTTTTATTAAAAAACCACCAGAGCGTGCAGATGATGTTCTTTCACAAGAAATTATGTAAACTCCTTTTTTTTAGCTTCAGCCTTGAAAACAACTTTTTTCCTCTCTCGTATATATTTCTTACAGACCATTAAATAACATTCAATTGTTTCAGTCTCATGACAAAAATTACATAGGCCTTTTTTATGTTTGATATTATAATATTGATTATAATTTGCATTTTCTTATTCTCATTTTAATCTTTTATCTTTTCTACAAAATCCAGATAAGTTAATAAGTCTCGCTATATCAGAACGGATCTGAAATAGGAATCTTCCTTTATCTGTTGTTTCCCACTGATTTGCCATAATTGCTGATAAAATGACACATGTGATTTGTTAATTGAGATATATTCCGGTTTTTTTTGTGTGTGTCGCTTAGTCCCTGTGGTTCATTATGCGCAAGCATCCACTCGATTATGTCTATATATCTAAATAATGTCAGTTTCTCCGATATTTCTGCAATTATACTAGACTTTTCCCCTTGTTTTTCATAGCCTGCAGGGTTTGTATCGAATCTGGATACTGAAAAATAGTCCTCCTATCCACATGATGATCGCTGTCAGTTCGGCGGTCATATTATAACTTGGGTGGTTCTATAACCTCTACCTGGGACACGCGCCCCCACCCCCTCCCCTTTCACTACCTTTAATGCATGTATACAGCTTGTCCGTGTAAATTCTTCGTAATGATTTGGAATAGTTGTAAACAAAAACGAATATCAAAATAAAGTTAGTTGATTTCAATAGCTATAAATTTCAATTTGAAGGCAAAATGTATTTAGCAAGCGTCCGTGGCTATGACAAATATATCAGACAATTTTCTAATACAATTTTTATTCGTTTTTGTGACCTGATAGATTTTATCTATATTATTATCGGTTTGTGCTGTACAAGCTTGCAATGGATATATAATTCCAAATATTTGTATAGACTTTGATTATTTTTTTTTAAATCTTGAAACTTGAATACATTTAAAAAAATGTACCACCCCAGCTATTATTGGTTTTATTTCTTGTTCATAAATTATCTACATAAAAAAAATCACAAAAATTTATTTCTTCAGAATTCTGTTATTTATACCAAATAAAACGTTTTTATTAATAATAATTATGTGTGAGATCTACAAAGTAATCTATATGTATTACGTTCCTTGTGTTAGCTTTCTCCTCGAGTCATGCATTCTATCAAGTTCTTCTTTAAGCAAGTCTGTGCATATTTGCTAACATTCGTAATATTCATTCATCATTCATTTCGGTTTATAAAGAAAATCCCTGTAAAGAAAACAGTCCAAAGACTGATATACGTACATAGATGACATAGTTGCACATTTTCAAAATTGTATAAAAGAATCCCATACATTCACCAAAGTGGTATAAAATAATTCTATACAGTCACCAAACTTAACAGGGAACAAAAAATTGAGATTAGAAGTAAACAGTGAATTGTTTAACATATTGCCCTTCAAAATTATAATAAACATAAACAAAAAAAAATCCAATTTTAAAGACAAAACAAGAAAAATTGTACACGATATTATTACAGAAAAGGAAAAAAGGGAGAAAAATAATCAAAGTAGGCTTACTTACATATCGAATGTAGCGAGGAATCATGAAACAATGTTGCCCAGAGAGATGAATATAAAAGTATTACCTCTACTTATGAAAATAATATCAGAAGTGATGAGTAGTTTTAACAAACAAAATATACTTGTAAAGATGGTGGTCCACGGGCTAATGGGTAACAAGGGTGTCTCTCTAAGCGGAACACGTCCTTCAGGAGGTCGTAGAAACCACTCAGAGCCGAGTAGTGTGATTAGTAAGTGAACAGCAGGTAGTCGGGGGGGGGGGGGGAGAGAGAGTCTACCGCTAGACGTGGAATATACACGTTTTGTTATATATAGAGCATTACATATTTATGCACTTTTTCCAGGTTAATATTTGTGTTCTAAAACATAAAACAAGCTTTGTTTCATAAAACTTAGTATCTTTAACAAATGCTGAAACAATATCTTAAATTTGCTTTTATCTATCAAATGCAACAATTTTAATAAATTGTAAAAACTATTGTAACTTATTATTGCTAACAGTTTTCATGAAACGTTTATCTACATCTGCTGTGTAATATAATCGATCCATACATTTAAATGTAATCGGTCATTGCGCAAGAGAAGTATAGGTGGGAAGAGATATTTTTGGAATAACATTAATTGATCAAGGAAAATTGGTAAATCAATTAATTCTGGTAAAGTATTTGATTTTCATGGTAAGAGAACGTACTTCATCTATGACTGTGGATGATCTATAACTGTGGATGAAATTAAACGCAGTTTTCAAAGAAGATGAATTGGAATTGATGAAAGTAACTTTTCCCTGCATCTGAGATAATGGAAAAACTGGGAAGTTTTATGGAGGTGGAACGAAGGCAACAGCGTAAGTCATTTCGATATGTGACCCGCTACGGCAAAACCCGACGCTTCTCGGCAAATCCCATTGTGCTGTAGGCCCGTTTGAACATGAAATTTCGAATTTAGGGATCAACTGAGATTTTTGCATGATCAGAAAGTCTATTTTTTATAAATTGATTTAGAGAAAAAATGAACTCAAAAAACGATCTAGAAGTATTTTTAATTATATTTTGTATCTAATCATGTGCTCCATTGTCCAGTGAAATTAGTTGAAACAATGTGGTCAAAAGAAGGGAAAGTTCGCGATTCATCGCTTGTTGTTTTCCCTCTCAGTTGACCACGTTTGAGTCGATCCCTGACGTATTTGGTACGAAAATAACGAGTAAGGATCGGTTATTCCAAATATGGTTATATTGGGCGGTCCTAAATAAAATTGCCCAATGAAAAATGCCATGAAAGATGACATCATTTCGATGAGCTGTCAAGCAGGCCGTAAACAAATGCCTGTTGCCAGCCACGTGATCCAAATCCAGACACTTGATTCGCCAATATTCGCACATGACGTCATTGCCTTGTTGTTGTGATTGCTCAGCGGTCAAATTCTCGCATCGAAACACCAGCTTTTTTCTTCGAAAACTTGTTCAGAAGTTTGTTTTTAATGAGCTAGAGTTTCATATATCAAGTAAAATACGGGCATTATCGTGATCCAAGTCCCCAGGGACTCGGATCCACAGACACTTTTTAATCTGAAAAACATGTCCTAGAGTCTACCTTCCAAATTTGTTTCCACCAAAGCGCGCGTTTAATGGTACCTTTGAAGATGAAATATTACTTTCATTATAATTTTTTGTAATGATTATTATTGCTTTATTTAGTCAAGCCAATTTATCTAGTAGGCTTATTAGAAGTCCTTCACTGAATAAAGCAAACTATAATTCACATTTATTTAGTCAAGCACTGATTAGGCTGTATGATATTGAAGACGAAATATTACTTTCATTATCATTTTTAAAAATTATATTATTGCTTTATTTAGTCAAGCCAATTTATCTAGTAAACCTAATAAAAGTCCTTCACTAAATAAAGCAAACTATAATTCACATTTATTTAGTCAACCATTAATTAGGCTGAATGAATAAATATTATATTGATTGATTTCATCATGCCTTTAACGGTTATTGAAGACGAAATATGACTTATTATAATTTTATTAAATGATATTATTGCCTTATTTAGTCGAGCCAATTTATCTAGTAGGCCTATTAAGATTGAAGTAAAACACTATTAAACTGTCTATATATTCCTCGTGGTGCGAGTCCCCCCTCCGAAATTAATATGAGACGGCAATTAACCCGTTGATATTATCTACCCCTCATTTCCCTCCTCTTCAAGACCACACTGCCACTTTCAGACAGATACCTAGAGATGTTAAATTAATATCCGCTGTTAAAGTTTATTAATAAATCAAAAGAATCTGACTAAAAAACATTATAAAACTGTCTATATATTCCTCGTGGTGTAAGTCCCCCTTACATGTTAAAATCATCAAATTTCCCATAGAAGGGGACTTACACCACGACTAATATACTCCTCGTGGTGCGAGTCCCCCTCCGAAATTAATACGATACGGCAATTAACCCGTTGATATATTATCTACCCTCATTTCCCTCCTCTTCAAGACCACACTGCCACTTTCAGACAGTTACCTAGAGATGTTAAATTAATGTTCGCTGTTAAAGATTATTAATAAATCAAAAGAACCTGACTAAAAAACACTATAAAACTGTCTATATATTCCTCGTGGTGTAAGTCCCCTTTACGTGTTAAAATCATCAAATTTCCCATAGAAGGGGACTTACACCACGACTAATATACTCCTCGTGGTGCGAGTCCCCCCTCCGAAATTAATACGATACGGCAATTAACCCGTTGATATTATATACCCCTCATTTCCCTCCTCTTCAAGACCACACTGCCACTTTCAGACAGTTACCTAGAGATGTTAAAATAATATTCGCTGTTATAGTTTATCAATAAATCAAAAGAATCTGACTAAAAAAACACTATAAAACTGTCTATATATTCCTCGTGGTGTAAGTCCCCCTTACGTGTTAAGATCATCAAATTTCCCATAGAGGGAGACTCGCACCACGAGGAGTATATTAGTCGTGATCCGAGTCCCCTTCTACGAGAAATTTGATGATCATAACACGTAAAGGGGACTTGCACCACGAGGAATATATAGACAGTTTTATAGTGTTTTGAGTCATTTTATTTGATTATATTGAAGTTACCTAGAGATGTTAAAAGAATATTCGCTGTTATAGTTTATCAATAAATCAAAAGAATCTGACTAAAAAAACACTATAAAACTGTCTATATATTCCTCGTGGTGTAAGTCCCCTTTACGTGTTAAGATCATCGAATTTCCCATAGAAGGGGACTTACACCACGACTAATATACTCCTCGTGGTGCGAGTCCCCCTCTATGGGAAATTTGATGATCTTAACACGTAAAGGGGACTTACACCACGAGGAATATATAGACAGTTTTATAGTGTTTTGAGTCATTTTATTTGATTATATTGAAGTTACCTAGAGATGTTAAAAGAATATTCGCTGTTATAGTTTATCAATAAATCAAAAGAATCTGACTAAAAAAACACTATAAAACTGTCTATATATTCCTCGTGGTGTAAGTCCCCTTTACGTGTTAAGATCATCAAATTTCCCATAGAGGGGGACTCGCACCACGAGGAGTATATTAGTCGTGATCCGAGTCCCCTTCTACGAGAAATTTGATGATCATAACACGTAAAGGGGACTTGCACCACGAGGAATATATAGACAGTTTTATAGTGTTTTGAGTCATTTTATTTGATTATATTGAAGTTACCTAGAGATGTTAAAAGAATATTCGCTGTTATAGTTTATCAATAAATCAAAAGAATCTGACTAAAAAACACTATAAAACTGTCTATATATTCCTCGTGGTGTAAGTCCCCTTTACGTGTTATGATCATCAAATTTCCCATAGAAGGGGACTTACACCACGACTAATATACTCCTCGTGGTGCGAGTCCCCTTCTACGAGAAATTCGATGATCTTAACACGTAAGGGGGACTTACACCACGAGGAATATATAGACAGTTTGATAGTGTTTTGAGTCATATTATTTATCATATTGAATGATAGAAAAGAGACTAAGAATACAGAATATTACGTCGTTTGAAATAGTGTCCTAGCCAGTATTTTTTGCATCAATACAAATATGTGTGGTGGAAGGAAATCCCCCGTGTAGGAATGTTCTGTGTGAAGCTTCGCATCGTGGACAATAGATTTCTTTGACAACCTCCCAACCGTGAATCCTTTAGAAAGATTGCTGGAAAATAAGGTACGTCTCAAGTTTGTCCCCAGTGACTCGGATGACGATATAGCCAAAATACGTGTATTCATCGAGTGGCTAGAACAATGTCGAGGAAAAAGAGGAATTTAACGGATAAAACCGTCGCTTCTTTGTTGAATGATGCATCGGCGTGCGGTATGCCGTGCATGGCTTGACCGAACACCTGGCTGACTACTTCGCGAACCCGACCGGGCCGAGCCCCCGGCCGCGGGCGAGAGAGGAACTCCTTCGTCTCCTAGCTCCGACTCTGATTCTGGTAGGTTTATTAATATTATCATTATTAAAAAGGTATTCAAGTTACTTAGTTAGGTCTACGCCCATATTATTTATTAAAGACTTGTTTCGCCAAAATGTTCGAGCAACAAAAGCTAGATTAGACATTTTAAGTGCACTATTATTTAAATTAAAATTTATTATTAGATTTATGAAGCATCTCATACCTATACAAAAATCTCTGCGGAGTCTAGACTACTTGTTGATATTAGTTTTTGAATCTCTATTTTATAATTATACTTAACAGAGTCTGATGAGTTCGAGGAGGCAGGTCCATGACCAGCAGAGCCATGTGAAAGCGGCGATGAAAGCGGCGATGAAAGCGATTGGGTCGATGAGGCAGATGCATGCAGAGGAGCCTATGGATTTGTCAAGTGACAATGAAAGCGTCATACTGGGACCGGGTCCTGTCATTGATGACGAGGAGGAGGCGGCAGCAGCTACAAATCTGGCCCAACAAATACATGTAGATCTTGATCTGGAACCGCTGAAGGACCGCGTGAATAAATGCAACTGCCGTATCTTCAATCGAAGACGCTGTATCAAACAATTCTCTGTAGCCGAACAAGAGTCCATAAGGTATAATTGGATCTGTCACTATTTACTTGTATTTCTTTATAATAATGTCTAAGGACTGGATGTTTATGTACAAGCTGCAGTTTAATGCAAAATATACTTACATTTATTCTAAGCTAATTATATTTTCTCCTATTTTGCAGCATTAATCAGTAGACCCTAACATATGCTTTAAAAAAAATACTTCACCACTAAACTGTACCAAGCATAATAAATATTATAATTGAGATCCTTAGGAAAACGTTGCAAAGCTCTGTCCAAATTTCAAGTGTTTTAATGAAATGAAATTTGCTACAATACATTTACTCTTTTCTTCTTCCAAGTCAACCAACTTTTACTTTATTGTGAGCTGGTGTTTTCCATTTGAGAATGATCTACTATTGTAGTGTAACAAAAAATATTTACTTTGTAAAGAAAAATAGTAGATGCGAAAATTTGACTAATCAGGAGATTTTTGTTTCGTTTTGCTTTTTCCCTCATGTCTGCAGGTCAATGTTCCTAAAGAACAGAAGACAGAGGCACTCAGGAGGCAGGAGGAGCATCTTCTACAGGACAGCCTGTCAAGCCTTACAGGCAGTCGCGATAGAGCTCTCCATCAAGAAGCTAGGGAAGAAGACTGCGAACTCCAAGCCTGTAGTTTTTCATTACAGATTCGACTTTGCACAGCAAGTGCATTATCCAGTTGACCCCCAACAACCTGGCCCTTCGTATTTCCGTACACAAAGAAAGTGCCACATCTTTGGCATGTCTTATCCTATGTACATACTATTGATCTCTTCGGCTGTGAATTTTGTATGAAACAAGATAACTCAAGAGATTCGAAACTGTTCATCATTAATTCTTGGGCACTAATGCATAATAGTTTATGATTAGTGTAGTCACTAGTCAGATTGCATTTGTTATGGGATTCGTTATTGTTTTTTCTTTACTTTGATAATGAAAGAATATATTTTATATCTGATACTGATTGACTGAAATTAATATTTTTGCATTATTAATCTCTATCTCAAGAAGACAACAGCTCTGTCAAATGGTCTCAACTGTTACTTTATTGTACATTCCTAAATGAACCAGGATATTTTTACAATACATGTATTATAGGTTATCTGTTGTCGAGTGACTTACACGATATCTTTTTTTTTCTCAAATAGTCTTGATTAAGACTAATGCTTTATATCATAGCCTTTATTAAATATGACAAAATATCAATCATTTTGAACTCGCTTTATTTGTTCCAGTAATTATCATTTGAAAAATAGATTCTGACGGGTTTCAAGTTCAACGCAATTCGTTATTTCACTTTATTGCAATCTTATTTTTAATATATTTTTTTTAAATCATTTTTATTACATCTGGTTTTGTAATAGGCCTATTATTAAGCATAAATTTTAAGAAAATGCACTATTACATTTTATTATTGCAACATTGATGTAACCTGCTACTATTTTGTGTACAAGAACAAATTCTGTACTGATGAAACATAATAAACCGTGGAATCGTTTTCCCATCAACTTTGCCTAGTATAACAAAAACTTTGAAATTCTTTTGTTTTCTATTGTTTTTAAAAATTATCATAACTTTATTAATATTTTTCCAAATCTAATGGTTTTAACAGAAATGTAAGTTGGGTATGTGTCTAGTATGCCTGTAAAATAACAAGACTTTAGCTTGTTTGGTTGATGCCGTTGCTATGAAGTGAATGTATGCATGTTTTTTGTGTGAAAATTGAACCAAATTCTTAACTTTAAACCTCAATATCTCATAATCAACTTCCGGTGATTGAAATCACAAAAATCACAATAACTTTGTCAAATTTCAATCAATTTTTTTAAATGAGGTATCATCTTAAAGGTCATACTTTACTCTTTCCAATGATACCAAGAACTCAATTTTTATTTTTACCATGAAGTGTTGGGTTTTGCCATAGCAGGTCACATATAGTAAAGAAACCTGTCCCAAAATCCATTTTCTTTCCCCATAAGTAGAATTGAAGGGGAGAGGGAGGGGGAGGGGGTTAAGTCCAATGAGTTAGAGAAGAGGGAAGGGATGGAGATGGTAGGGGCAGATTGTGAGATTTTGTATAAAGAACAAACTCATAATTTAAATTAATTTATGTTGAGAAATATGAAAATCAAAATGTTAGGAGTATTCAATTTTGTTCTGAAAAAAAATGTTTGTTCTAGTTTGGGGGTTGAAATAACTGCGTATACAATAGTGCGTTAATATTTTCCTATTATATGTATGTAATTATGCTATTTATTAAGTCATAATATACATGTACATTGTGAAATTATGAACAATGAATAATGTTATACTGTAACAGTAAGTTTAAGGTTGCACCGTGTGAGAGAGAGGGGGGGGGGGGGGGGGATTGGGGAGTCCTGAAAAGGATTGTCGGTAATCTCTCTTTCTAGAGCTTGTGTGTAATCCTGAAAAAGACTGTTGGTAATCTTTCTTGAGCTTATAGTTCTAAGGAGAACTATAGCGTCGGTTGAAGAAGATGGGTAGTAGGAGTGGCTCGACGTTTCGAACAGGTTGAATATCCGTCGTCAGGAGTCGACAGCAATTATGTTGTGTTCAAGTTCGTTTATCAAATGTTAGAAAGTTTGTCACATAATTATGTTTCAGCTGGTATAAAAACTAGGAATTTGGAAATCGCTTTCCTTCTATGTTATGTTCCTATGCTATGTTAACAGTAAAATTGGAAATTTTCTGGTTTCTTCGTTTGTCAATCTTAATTAGTATAATTCATAATAAGATATGATTTGATTTTTTTTTTTCTCGGCTTTTCATAGAAGTCGATTGAGAAAACAACAAAATCTTGACTTATGTCACTCGATAAATACAAGAAAACTATCTTCTGCAGATAGATCCACTCCGCATATCACTACAGGGTCTGTGAGTGAAGAATACGGTAGCTCTCGGTAAATCTGCATTTTTGAGTTAGGCAAAATTCTGACAAATCGTACAATGAGTTTGAGGACCAGAATAAGAGTATTGAATTGTTACATCTACCCAGTACTTATGTATGGTAGTGAAACATGGACTTTAGCCTCTGATACTAAAAAGCGTTTGGAAAGTTGCGAAATGTGGTTTTTAAAAAGAATGATGAAAACCCCCTGGACTGACAAAGTTATTAATGTGGAAGTTTTTACACGAGCTGGAGTGCAAAGGAAAATGATACGTGAGATGTTGATTAGGCAGTTGAAGTTCATGGGTCACATTACACGTAAAGAAGGCCTAGAGAATCTTGCTCTGACAGGGAAAATTGTGGGAAGAAGGAGTAGGGGAAGAAGGAGGATACTTTGGATGGATAATCTGCAGAAATTGTTGGAAGAGAGAGGAGTGAAAGAACTGGGAGTGGTACTAATACAGAAGGCTAGGAGCCGAGGGTTGTGGAACAGCATGATCGCCAAAGTCAAACGATATGGCACTTAAAGAGAGAGAGAGAGAGAGAGAGAGAGTGAGAGAGAGGGAGAGTTCATTGTTTGGACGGCCTCTACTAGCCTATGTTTTTGTTGAGTATTATGCACAACCTTCGTAAGGATGAAGATTAGCAGGTTATTGGCAATATATTGCCAAATATTGCTCTCGAGCTGATGAAGACATACTGAAGTAGTTTTTCGGGCAAAAAAATCGTAGTAGGCCCTACACGATTTAAAGATAAAGTTGAGTTCTGGTCATGCGATTGCATTGTGAAAGAAACGGTGTGGAATCGATCAGAAAAGGTTGAATTGATTCGGTTTATTGCAATAAAAGAACATGCAGCTGAAAAGGTGAAATTGCTCAATTATTACAAAGTCAATGTACAACACGATAAACGATCAAATATGAATGACTAAGACGTACAACCATAAATGATGCATAATGAAACAAAATAAAACTCTCGTATAATATAGGTGTGTACATACTGCAAGGTTCTGGAATCATCAATAAAATTATGACAACGAAATTTGGCCAAGTCTTGGTAAATATGTATACGGGACTACACGAACATGTGGCGTAAAAGTCTAAAAATCCGTCCCGATCTGTATACTGTTACATGCCATATTTAGAATATTAAGGCATTTGAAGAGCCATGCTTTTTAGGGAACATTCTTTATCTGATGTTCTTCCACACTTGCATAATAACAATGATAAAGCTCAACAATTATTTTTCACCCCTTCCCAGAACTCAACCTTCTCTTTAAAACCAGAAATGTTTTTGATTATTTACAACAATCTTAAATAGGCAAATAATAAGCGAACAAGATACGATTTACAAGTCAAATTTAAGTTTTATTTTAGAGAGACAGAGTAATAATTTCTGCGATGAGTGTTACAAACGAATCTTATTTTATAAATGGCTTCTAAATCGGGGATAAGGCAATTTTCATTTTCTCTTACTTAACCTATTATATTATAATCTAATTTATTTTGTCTTTATTTATTAGAATAAAAATAATCATCGTAGAAACTGACGATGAATGATACGGAGGATTGTATTTTAAACTCTTCAATGATTGGATAGCCGGGTTGGATAGGAAGTGATAGTCCTAAGTTTATATTTCTTCATTTGAAAACAAGTTGATCTAGTTGTACGATCACTTGGTCAGCTCTCTGTCTTCGTCTACAAACAGTGAATTGCCGTTTGGTCTACAGCTCATGTACTACCCATGTTATCCATTCCCATATGGTCTACACACAGCCGGTCTACTATCCACGTGATCTAATAACCATTTCGTCTACTACTACTGGATAACTGTTTTGGTTGAGTATGCACAACCTTCGTAAGGATGAAGAATAGCGGGTTATTAGGCAATATATTACCAAATAACTTGCTATTTTTGAAGATATACTGAAGTAGTTTTTCGGGCAAAAAAGTCGTAGTAAGCCCTACACGATTTAAAACCAGAAATGTATTGATCTTAATTATTATAGCAATCTTAATAGGCAAATAATAAGCAAACAAGATACGATTTTCGTGGTTTTACAAGTCGAATTTAATTTTTCTTCGCATCAGAGTAATAAATTGTGCGCTGAGTGTTACAGACGAATCTTATTTTATAAATCGGGGATAAGGCAATCTTCATTTTCTCTAACTTAACCTACATTATATTCTACTTTATTTTGTCAATATTTCATCAGAATAAAAAGAATGAAAATCATCGTAGAAACTGACGATGAATGATGTGGAGGTTTGTATTTTAAACTCTTCAATGATTGGATAGGCGGTGTTGGATAGAAAGTTTTTATTTCTTCATTTGAAAAAAAAAGTTGATCTAGTTGTACGATCACTTGTTCAGCTCTCTGTCATCGTCTACAAACGGTGAATTTCCGTTTGGTCTACAGCTCATGTACTACCCAATTAGTCTATTCCAATATGGTCTACACACAGCCGGTCTATACCATCCACATGATCTAATAACCATTTCGTCTACTTATCATTTGGTCTAATGACCATTTAGGCTAATAGCTTTTTGGTCTAATTTCCATTTAATCTTATCTCCAATAAGTCTACTAACAATTTGTTCTATTGCTCATTAAGTCTAATTTCTAGTCTGTCTAATTCCCAGTTTGTCTAATGCCCATTTTGTCTATCCATAAGATATAATAATGATTTGATGATTGTTATTATTTTTAATTATTTAATGATTATTAGACCATCAGGACATGAGACGGGCTGGGTGTAGACCATATGGAAAAAAAAACAATTGGATTGTAGATGCAGTTTCCTGCCTAACAGCAACAGGAGCAACAGCGAGATCGAACAACAATAACAAAAATTAAAAGGGAAAAAATAAAGGACTGGTTCAAACCGGTCCAAAGGTTGTTCCCCACATGTGACGTCAGGTATACACCCATTTGACATAGAAATCTCTATGATTGGACATAACAGATTATGACGAATCATCTTTTGGGCCAATCATCGTCTTACAACATCGACATGTATGCAAATTAATACCGGCTATCTCGAGCTATAGCAATACGTTGCAAGCTAGCTCATTTCACTTCAATTCGCAATTCGCAAAGGCCGTGTAATTTTTATTCTTTCTGTCTTTCTACTTCATCGAGAAAAAAAAATTGTTTTGCATGTTACGAAATATTTCGTGTTCTTGAAGTGCAGTGTCGCAGGTTGAGAGATAATGTGATTCGTTAATTTTTACCACATTCTGCAGACAGTAGAGACCTAGAATCTATACTTTCAACTTTTTGTAGATCTATATCCATCGTGGGAAAATGAATAGACCTACACCTACATCTAAGTTGACTGTTATTATGGATTTGGATTGTCATGGATTTTTGATAAAGACATTTCACTTGTAACATGATAAAAAGTAAGTATATAATTTCAGTAATTTTGAATATCTTAGAGGAAATGTTGTCATTCAATGAAAGAACACAGCAAATGATTAACACGGGTTAACAAGGGTATTTCAGATGTACTACCGCTCGATGCCTTTATTTCGAGGGGGCACTAGTATTCGGAGACAGACAGACAGACACAAATTGAGGGAGGGGAGGGGGACAGGTGCATCGTTCTTCCTTGGTGGATTGAGAACAAGCTATAGGTAATTATTGAGAATGGAAGGGTGTGGGGTTTTTTCAGATTATGACAGTGGTGAAGGAATTCAATTTAGGTATCATTTTTTTTAAATATATTCTTTTCACGTTGCGTTTCCCTCTTAATTCCCTTCTTTCATCCCTCTATTTTCCATTCGGGGAAAATACATACATGAGCTATACTTTAGCTATACTCTGTGCTATTGATGATTATCATCTCAGTATAAATGCCTACATGCTTATAAAATTATTGGAGATATTGTCAACTCAGAGTCAGTTATACCCACACTCAAATTTGATCCATTTCGCCATTGCAAGAATAATGCATTCCAAGTAAATTACTGGATAAATTAGGTGCTGTAGCCATTAGCTCATTGCCCGTTATTATCAATTATAAAGAAATGACATGCTTGCTGGTAATAATAGTTATAGACAATCATGTTAACAAGATTTAACAGGAATACTGCCAGCCTGCAGAGACAGAGGTTAAAAGGGGAGGGAGAGAGAAAAGGAGGAGGAGGAGTCTGTTGAAAGGAAGAGAAATATGGTAACAATCAAATTTGAATACATGTAAAGAATTCTCTCTGAGGATTGAACCAATTTACCATATTAAATAATATTCATGACATTATGATTAAAGACGATAACAGAGGCCTAAAATCAAATATCGTGCAGTCTAATCAAAATATTTTCATAGTATCGCTGCCGAAAATACCTTAAAACAAAATTATGTACAAAGGTTTATTAAACTGCTTAAAAAGAATAATGTTAGTTGAAATTTTAAAAAACTCCACAGTATAACAAGAAGAATATATTCTATTCTCTGTCATGTGATTAAATGTACACAATTTGTTGATGTCATGGGACAGGTTCGAATCCTGTGAGATTCCGGTCAAATCGATCACTAAGAATCTTCATTGGTGTCCATACATCATCATTATTGTATTTTATCAAATCATTATAAATCTTTTAGGCTCTAAATCTCTTGTGCCAATTGTAGCATGGTGACATCTGTGTCACAAACCTTCCATGCATGCTTTTCCCTTACAGCTCTAGAATGGAACCCTTTTAAACAAACGCCATTCAAGCCATTCTGATGTATTTAACTATTGGCTGAACAATGAAACTTACTCTTGAACTATACAGTGCGTCCTAGAAAACAACAAAACCCCGAAAATAAATGATTTATACTACGAGCGAACCATGCGCTTTGCATCAGATATAATATATACTCCATTCACACTCGCTTCATGTCAAAATCCATTTGTTCCAGATTCGGGTAAAACAGTGAAAAGTTAAGATCACATAGCCCCCCCCCCCCCCCTTCGTTCCCTGTATTGTATTGTATTGTATTTATTTTCCGTCATTTAAAAAAACATGAAACAAAATAATCGTAAAGACAAACTTATAAAAGGAAGATGGAGAGATGGCCCTACTCAGCGTTGTTAGCACCTTCTCGTTCTCTCTCCCTCTCTCTCTCTCTCTCTCTCTCTCTCTCTCTCTCTCCCTCCATCTCCCCCCTCTCTCTCTCTCTCTTTCTCTCTCTCTCTCTCTCTCTCTCTCTCTCTCTCCATCTCTCTCTTCCCTATTTTGTTTAAATTAATTTAATACATTTCAAGTAGTGGAGAGGAGAGGGGAGATCACAATGTCATCGTATTGCTGTACCACTTTAATTAAAAAACAGTATACACAGTCGTAACTATTTTGTGTGCATGAAAATAACACGGAATTTAAGACATGTTTTTAAATCGGGCGATTCATCATGAACATTAGGTTTTAAAATATATCTCATGGCCTATGGCAACAACACCAGGCTTAATTTCGTGTTCAATTGCCTATTACAATATAGAATATAAATATGAAATTTGATATAAATATGAAATCATCACGTTGATATCCTCTATGATAAGGAGAATACACGTCCTCTGTAATAGAGAAGGTATACAGGTATTTCAAATGTTGAAATATACCAACCAGCCATTGTTCTATATATTATAGGTTTTCCCGCCCAACTTCGTAAACTTAGCATCCGAATTAACGTTACGTTCATTCAAGTTCGTGCGAAATTGAATGACTATGTAGATCAACATTCAAAAAGCTAATTGCGTCGTTCAATTTGATTTAGTAGCATGCGATTTCATACTCTTGTCACGGAGAAGTGCAAAACGAGCGTTCAATTTAGAAAAGCGTGCAAAGAGCAAATTCGCGCCGGACAGACGGTGGTATGTATTCGAGCATTCAATTTCGTGATTAGGCATCCATATGTGACATTTGTGCATTGCTTTTCATTTGATGTTAATTTGTCACTTAATATACTTCTGTTTGAATAATTTAATGCTAAGTTTACTTGTAGGAATGATTATGCGTATTTGTTAGCAGATATCTGTCATTACACAGATAACTGTCCCCAGAGAAGGCGCACAATTTGTGACTTCTCTTCTTCTTGTAAGAACAAGCTATATAATTATACACAGATCCTGGACAGCGGTAGAGTTGAGCTTTAGACATGGCCATGATGGAAACAAAATACAATGATGAATAAAGAAAAATATGTGAAATGAAAAGAAAGAAAGATTACCCACTCAATCCAAGCATATGTTAATACGTTATTTGTGACAATGACGGGACAAAAATTGGTGTGGGGTCCAGGAGCGGAGCCCCCAGAAGCTCAGGGGTTTTATACATTAAATAACCGTCAGATGAGCATATTTGTATACCTTATTTGTGACACTGGCAGGTCACTAATTGGCATGGGGTCTACGGGGCGGAGCCCCCAGAAGCTCGGGGGTTTAGGTATTTAATTACGGTCAGATGAGCATTAAGGGGCCCGCCTTAGGGCCCCTGGCGGGTTCGAGGGGACGGAGCCCCGGAAGCTCAGGGGTTTAGGCATTTGATTACGGTCAGATGAACATATTTTGATACCTTATTTGTGACCCTGGCAGGACACTGATTGGCGTGAGGTCCAGGGGGCGGAGATCCCAGAAGCTCAGGGGTTTTAAGCATTGGATTACCGTCAGATGAGCATCCAGGTGCTCGCCTTAGGGCCCTAGGTGAAATCCATGGGGTAGAGCCCCCGGAAGCTCAGGGGTTTTATGCATTATTTTATTCACGGTCAGATGAGCAAATTTTGATACCTCATTATTTTGTGAAAAAGACAGGTTACTATTTTTTCTTTCTTTCTTTCTTTTCCAACAAACGCATACAAAAGTATAATTTACTAAAGATTGAGGAAAAATTTCGGAAAATTATGTCATTTCAGCAACATTTGTAAATCACCGGTATCGAATGAGAAATAAACCACAATTGAATTATATTTGGGGGCATCTGTCTCCCCCAAAACCACCTACCCCATCAGTACACCAGTGCTCCCCCCCCCCCCCCCCGATCTACACCTTGCTGGCGGGGAAAATCGCAACTGATCCCCCTACCTTTTTTCTTTCCCTTTCTCTCCTATTTTCCTTTCCCTTCCCTTCCTTCTCTCTGTTTTAAGTTTGATGGGGGAAGGCAAGGGCCTTTCGACCCCCCCCCCCCCTCCGATCCACACGTTTTGGGCGGGATTAATCGCAACTGTTCCCCCTTCTTTTCACCCTTTTCTTTTCTTCTTCCTGTTTTTGTTGTCTTTTAGCTCTCCTCTTTCCATTTCCCTTCTCCCCCCCCCCCTCCCCTTTGGGGGGGGAGGCAAGGGCAACTTGTTGGTGGAAAAATTACAACTGATATCCCCCTTCTTTTCTTTTCTTCTTCCTCCTTTTTCCTTCCCTTTATCTCCTCTTTTTCGTTTTTTCCCTTTCCTTCCTTCTCTCTTATTTGTTAACGGGGGAGGGGGGTAGGTAACAGCTGGGAGCCAAGGCCATTTCGGTCCCCCCCCCCTCCCGATCTCCTTCTTTTCCCCCTTTTTTTTTTTTCTTCCTCTTCTTTCTTTCCCTTTCTCTTCTCATTCCCTTTTCCTTCTCTCTCTCTTTTTTTTGCGGGGGGGGGGGGGGGTGGAGGTCAGGGCCCGCTGCCCCCCCCCCCCCCCCCCCTCCCCCTGAATCCTCGCTTGCCGGGGGCTAAACCCGACACCTACGTTCAGACTGACAACCTTTTTGTCAATGAGTTAAATGGTCTTAAGTAACTTTGAGGGGTCAAAGCTTACGGGTAACATTTTGTGCCTTAATTATGCGAGCGGATATTTTAGGACAAGATCCCATATGAAATCATAACGACATGACATTATCATCGAGGTCGATGCATATCATTAGAATATTTCAAAGCTTCCATTACTATTTAGGGATGGGCACGTGATCTCTCAAATAATCTAATGACTAAAACAATTGTCTGTCACGGTAAAAAAAAATCACAAAATAATATTTATTGATTCGATAACAATTATTCATGACTATGGATAGATGATTCCTTATATGATTATGGCAATGTTCAGATTTAACATGGTGACGATTGGATATGACGCTATATATATTGACAGTACTACAATATCAACTTTAAATTTCTGCCCCTCGTATAATTCGTTCCTTTTGCTGTTTTAAATGTAAACATTTTGTTGGCTCAGCAAGCAAGTCGTTTTATCTGTCATTTCCAGGAAATTTTTAGACTAGTATTATTGCATGAAATCATTTTCTAGTGTTTACACTCATTCAAATACCCTTTTCTCTAGTCATCTTACCTTTACATCCAACATAATTTCTATCTTTATTCCTCGTTGATCCGAGGATTGATTGAGTGGATTGAGCGTGAACTCAACCTGGAAACTCGAGTGTGGACCTCTCACGGACACCTGCCAAATATAACAGAATTAATAAATATTAGACAAGCTTTTTTTTCCACAGTACGAAAGCCTTTCAATGGCAATAAGAGACACACACCCAATTTTTTTTTCTCCCAGAAACCGATTCCCTCAAAGTGCTGGCGAACCCACCCGAACTCACCCCCATAACTCAACGAGTCTGAGATGCAGAGGGGATGCCCAAATGTTCCCGAATTAAATGATTTCTTCTCTGCCCCCCCCCCCCCCTAAATCCAACCCTCGACGGCTTGCCCAAAGTGAGGGTCGAAGGACTGAAGGCTATTCTTAATGCTTGTAGCTGGTAGGATTATTTCAGCCTCCTGCTCTCCAATCCTTCACATTTTTAAAATCCCTTCATTGCTTACCTTGTATCTCCGTTCGCTGTCACCATTGCCACTGTTACGGGATGAAGTATCTCTCACTTGATGTCGGTAGGTTGCCATTGTTTGGCTGAAATAGTATGGGACATTATGTTTCATCAACGATTATCTCATCTATATAATGAGAGCAGAATTCATCAGTAATAAAATAAATTAACAAGAGGCGATTTATAAAAAGAGGTAAGGAACACTTATCAAAGAGGTCCCTTTGGAGGGCAAAAAAGCACCCATAAAATAGTGAATACAAAGAAGGAAAAAAAATCACAATCAGTGGAAAATTACATGTTTCAACGCTTTCACTGTGTAGCAAGTTTCTTCAAACCTATGTCGTAGATGACGCTGCTGTTAATGCAGTACCAGTGCCATTGATTAGGAGAGTTTGGCCAACTTGGGCCACAACATGGCGTATATTCTTTTGTTTTGTGCTTGCCCAACAAAGCAGTAGCCGCCATACTGTGACCTACTCGAATCGGGTTGGCCAAACTCTGTGCATAAATGGCTATGTGCAGTACGACGAGGTATTAGAATGGGATCGTATGGTACGTCGAAGAAAAAATATATTGTCCTTTATTATAGTCTATGTTAGTATGTGAGTATGTATGCATGTATATATTCGTCACTACATGAGTTTTCTTCTACCATATCATCGTGCTGCATCAGCAACAG
Organism: Strongylocentrotus purpuratus; assembly: GCF_000002235.5. Classification (NCBI taxonomy): domain Eukaryota; kingdom Metazoa; phylum Echinodermata; class Echinoidea; order Camarodonta; family Strongylocentrotidae; genus Strongylocentrotus; species Strongylocentrotus purpuratus. The sequence goes on along the minus strand of NW_022145613.1, from coordinate 1,373,938 downwards.
CTCCAGCTACGACAAGAAGCTTGCAGCACAGCAAGTGAAAGCTTACCCAAAACAGGTAATTTTTCCTAGGATAATTGTGAAGATCTTTTGTTTGTTTAAGGTTACATCACTAATCAGCTGAACCTCTTCAGGGATTTAGTGAATTCAATTTTTTATGAAATATCTCTCATCAAACTATTTTATTTTGACTTGACACGCGTCGGTAGTTTAAATGGACAAATTGCATAAAAAAGTGGAGGGGGCACTTGGTAGCGTTGAATAGGAACAAGAAGGCGCGTAAGCAGACGGGGGGGGGTGGGGTTACCCCCCCCCCCTCTCAATTATTTGTTAAATGTGTGGGTATAGGAGGATAACCTCCCCCCTTACTTTTCGTAAACAAAAAATATTTTAATAACAAAAAATTAAAAAAAATTGTGTGTGCTAAAAGGTAGAAAAAAACAGACCTCCCCCCCCCCCCCCCACTAAGCGAAATATCGGTAGGCCTAATTTCCAATTTTCGGGACAAAAAAAAATGCTCTAACCACCCCCCCCCCCCCCCCCTTGCGTTGCGAATTGTTTACATTTATAAAGATTTCTTTATTCCTTATCCAACATAAACTGGAGCCATGTATATTGGAATACGCAATTTAAATGCAAGTAAATACATTATTGTTTATATCTTGAGTGTTGTAGCATAACTTTGCCATTCAAAATCAGTTCATCGTCACAGCTATATGTGCAGTAGATAACTTTCTATTTTCAAGATACCCTAGTATACCCAAGTAAGTAAGTAAGTAAGATCATGAAGATAGTATCAGTTGCTTTCTGTTTTGCAAGTACAATACTAATACAAATTAATAAGACAGAGAGGCCAAAAGGGACAGTGATTTAATGAAGAAAACTCACTAAAATCAGATTTTTGTTTGACGTAAAATGTAGGAAAGTGATCATTTAATAATTATTGTTGGAGTTTTCGGAAACGCCCATAATTACTTATCAGCACGCTGATTCTATCCATACCTGTCGGCATCAGTTTCAGGATAATATCACTGCCTACCCCCACCACCGAAAAAGGGACTATCACCCGAGCAACTACCTCTATAATAGGACAAGTAACCACCAGGACAATATACTCCCGGATAACTATCCTAGGAGGACAAAGATGACTGAAGAATAGAAAATACATACAAATGGACATAATTGGAATTGAATTAGGAGATAGTTTTCGTACGGGATTAGCTCTCCGGGTGTAATTGTCCTAAGGGTAGTTTTCAGAGAAAAGTTGTCTAGGGAAAGTTGGCTATACGAGTAATAGTCCGTGGGTTCTTATCCGGCTGTAATTGTTCACAAAGATTTTTTTCTCCAAAATGACTCACTTTTATCAAAAGAGGTAAATTCATGGACTAATTGGGACTCTAAAAAACATGAAATGATGTAAATACACAATAAACATTGACATTAAGGCCTGTAAATAATTAACAAACAAAATATAAACAATAAATAAATACAATTTGCTCTTTACATCACCTTGGCAAAGTTAGTTATAACTAGCCAGCAACAAGTTTTTCCTCTCTCGTATATATTTCTTACAGACCATTAAATAATGTTCAATTATAACAAAAATCACATAGGCTATTTTCATGTTTATTAATATACTGAATTTATAAAAGTTTAATATGCATCTTCCCATCCTCATTTTGATGTACTAATCCTTAATCCAGATAAGTTAATAAGTTTCGATATATCAGAATGGATCTGAATTAGGAATCTCCCTTTATCTATTGTTTCCCAATGATTTTTCAATAATTGCTGATAATAATGACGCACGTGATTAGTTAATTCAGATCTATTCCGTGGTACAGTTACATGGTGCAAGTATGCACCTTTAGGGGTGCAAACCAATGCAACACAGGCAGCACCTTTAGCGGTTAAATCCTGCACCCTTTAAAAAAAAAAAAAAAATTGGGCCCCCTCCCCTAAATCCTGGATCCGAGCCCGTCTTGGTTAGTAATCAATATATCTATTGCTAAAACGTGAATGTAATTGTAACATGATCAGACAAAATAATCTATTGGTTATGATTGCTGAAGGAAAATACAAATCACAAAATTAATGTGCATTGTCATTATTTGCTTAACAAATCATGATAAATGTATTTTTATGTGAACACGTGTAAAGTAATCATGAATATGCATGCAATATGCAAACTTTTATTTTGCACCCTTTTTTGGTCGATAGGGTTCATTTTTGTGGGAAGGGTGCAAAATCTTATATTGCATCCTTTTTTGAACCACTTTTCCTTTATAGGGTTCATTTTTATGTAAAAGGTGCAAACTCTTATTTTGCACCCTTTTTGCTCCCTTTTTTCTTAGAGTGTTTAATATGTTCTTTTTGTGTCACTTGTTGAGCTAAACTGTCGGCTCTAACTTTTCCCTGTAGTTTACAATGTGCGGGCTTCCACTCAAACTGTCTATACCAAAAGCGCTTGATTGTGTCAATTTATCCGATATTTCTACAATTATACTAGATCTGTCCATTTTTTTAATAAGTCTGCAGGGCTGACATCGAATCTGATAATATTACTACAGATACTGAAAAATAGTCCTTTATCCAACTTAAGGCAAGGATGATCGCTGTCAGTTCGACAGTCATTATCATGTACATACTTGGGTGGTTCTTTAACCTCTACCCGGGACATGTGCCCCCCATCCACACCCCGCCCCCTTTCACTACCTGTAATGGATACAGCTTCTCCATGTTCATTCCTCGTAATGATTTGGAATAGTTGTAAACAAAAACGAATTTCAAAATAAAGTTGATTGATTTAAAAAAAAACTTTAAATATCAATTGGAAGGCAAAAGATATGACAAATATTTTTGATGCTATTTGATGCTATTCGTTTTTGGGACTACTTGATAGCTCTTACCCATATCATTATCGGTTTGGGCTGTACAAGCTAACGCAATTGGATATAGTTAAAATGTGATATATATGTATTTTTTTAATATTATTTATTGATTTTTTTTTTTTGATTTTTTTTTTTAAAATCTTAAAACAAACAAAAAAAATTATACTGGCGTCTCGAATCTTGAATATATTTGAACAAATTGTATAAATTGTATTACCCCAGCTATTTTTGGTTTTATTTTATATTTTGTTAATAAATTACCAACAAAAAAAGTCTTGAATATTTATTTCTTCCGAGAACTGTTATTCCTATACCAAATAACACGTTTTTATGAATAATAATTATGTGTGACATCTACAAAATAATCTATGGCGTTCCGTAATAGCTTTCTTCCCGAGTCATACATTCATTTTCTTCTTTAAGCAAGTTTGTGCATATTTCTAACACAATTAGCTAATGCACATTCATTCATTTATCATTCATTTCGGTTTAGAAAGAAAATTCCTTGTAAAACAAATAATTCACAGACTGATATACGTACACTGTCGCTCATAAAGGTGGAATTATTTTTTTTTTACCCCAATTTATGGAATTATTTTAAAAATTATTTAAAAATAACAGATCTAGATAATAGTATACATTCTCAGATTTTATTGAATAATAATTTGCCAATGTGTTTTTTGCGTGACTGCTAAAGCATGTGTATGATACTATGCTCATCAACTAGGAGACCTACGTCCTTAAGTCATAAATGACAGTAATGAGGATTAATGCCTCACAAAAGGGCACTAATATAGCACATCGACACGGTTTTGATCCTGGGGCCTCACAGTTACGAGGCCATTGCTTTGTCACTGAACCATGACTGTACGCAGCGGGGGCTGCCCATGCCTTGAGCTATAATGCATGGCCGTCCAGAGGATTTTTTAATGTTGGGGACCGGGGTAAAATGCAATAAATTATTGAAAATTTATTGCATTTCCTGTTTTTTTTTTAATTTATGGAAACTGCCCCCAACCCTAGCCCCCGCTGCGTACAGTCATGGTTCAGTGACAAAACAATGGCCTCGTAACTGTGAGGCCCCAGGATCAAAACCGTGTCGATGTGCTATATTAGGGCCCTTTTGTGGGGCATTAATCCTCATTACTGTCATTTATGACTTGAGGGCGTAGGTCCCCTAGTTAATGGGCATAGTAGCATACACATGCTTTAGCAGTCCCGCAAAACACACATTGGCAAATTATTATTCAATAAAATCTGAGAATGTATACTATTATCTAGATCTGTTATTTTTAAATAATTTTTAAAATAATTCCATAAATTGTGGTAAAACTAAAATATTCCACCTTTATGAGCGACAGGTACATGGATTACATACATGTCGCTGCACTTTTCAAAATCATATAAAATAATCCTATACATTTGCACAAATTGACAGGGAACAAATAATTAAGATTAGAAGTAAAAAATTAATTGTTTAACATATTGCCCTTAAAACTCATAATGAACATAAACAAATCTTTCCAATTTTAAAGACAGAACAAGAGAATTTTTATACGGTATTAATTATTACTAAAAAGAAAGAAGGCAGACAAATAATCAAAGTACTTACATAATCAGCGATGAATCATGAAATAAGGTTACTCCAAAAGATGCTACCTCTACTTATGAAAATAATTTCAGAACTGATGAATACTTAGAACAATCCACAGTTTTGCTTACATCCAGGTATCTGTCGTACCAGCATCCAGATCTTAACACATACATATAATAAACTTTCAGTAAATGCCGAAACCATCTTTTCTTCCCTGCCAAGATTATTCAAGTTTAAATTTTTTCCCATCATCAAGTTCGTTACATAAAAAGACCAAAATACAACTTCCTTCCCATCATCAAGTTAGTAACAAAACAAGACCGAAACTTACCGTCCTTCCCAATATAAAGAGACTGAAACCAGAGACTGAAGTACCGACTGATACTATACCTCTTCAAGTCTTAGTTTGTGAAATCTACATTATGACTTAGAATGGCTTTGGTATGATAAAGTCACAGTTCATGCAATCTACTCATAACAAACTCCCTGTTAAAGACCAAGCATGGCATTTCTTCCTTTTCAATAGACAAGTTTTTACCGAAGCCTGTTTTCTGCGAGCGAAACTTGTATTCATTTTCTTATATACAGTGCATCATATATTTTTGTACTTTTCCAGGTTAATATTTGTGTTCTAACACAAGCCTTGTTTCATAAAGCTTGATATCAACAACGAATGCTAAAATTCTATGATAAATTTGATTTCATCTATCAAATGCAACGATTTAAGTAGATTGTAAGAACTATTGTAACTTATTATTGATAACAAGTTTTATGAAACGTTGTTCCACATAACACTACACTACATCTGCTGTGTGATATAATCGATCCATAAATTTAAATCTTATTGGTCATTGCGAATGATATAACAAGAGATATTTTTGGAATAACAATAATTGATCAAGGAAAGGAGCAATAAAACAAAATGTAATTCTCGTGATGTATTTGATTTGCATGGGAAGAGAATGTACTTCATCTATAACTGTGGAGGAAATTAAACGCAGTTTCCAAAGATTAAGATGAATTGGAGGAAATTAATTTGGCATTTATAACAAATAAATTTCCCCTGCATATGAGAAAATGGGAAAAACTTCAAATTTTTAGAGAGAGCGAGGTGAAGTGGAACGAAGGCAACAACGTATGTCATTTCGATATGGTAAAAAAAACCTGTCCCAAAATGCATTTTCTATCCACACAAGTAGAAGTGAGGAGAAGGGAAAGCGGGTTAGGTTCAAGGATTTTGAGAAGTGGTAAGGGAGAGAGAGGCCTTAGAGGTAGATTGTGTGTTTTAATAAAGGAAAAACTCATAATTTAAATGATTTTATGTTGAGAAAATAATATGAGAATCAAACATTTAAGAGTATTCAGTTTATTCTGAAAAATAAATAAGCACTGCTTGTTCTAGCTTGGGGGAATGAAATAACTGCGAAGCGCGGTAATGATTTCCCTGTTAAGTAATTGTGCTATATTTTAGTCATATACATTGTGAAATTATGAACAATGAATTCGTTTATCAAATGATAAAATGTTTGTTATAATTATGTTTCAGTTTGTATAAACTAGGACTATGGAAAATGCTTTGTTTCTATGTTATATACGAATAAGAAGTGGAGTTCTGATAAATAAATTCCATTAATAAAGACAAAAAATCCTAACAATATAATTGGAAAATGTCTGGTTTCTTCGTATTTCATATATTATATAATTTATAGGAAGATGAGAGTTGATTTTTTTTTTCTTTCATTGAGACGTTTGATGAGATGATACTTCGTCTTTTCGCAAAACTCGATTAAGAGAAGAAAAAAATCCTGATCTATGTCACTCAATAAATACAGGAAAACTATCTTCTGCAGATAAATCCACTCCGCATATTTCTTAAAGATCTGTGAGTGAGAATACTGTGTGTGGGTGTCAAGTCGACGTCATTATAATAATAATAATAATTTGATTTATATAGCGCCTTTTCCAAAGGATACAAGGCGCTGTCTCTTAGACTATCAACAATTTAAGTGGAGTTGTACAAGTAAGTTTTCAGTTGTTTTTTTGAAGAAATCTAGTATATACTGTTTCTTAAGAACTAGTGGAGTTTGTTCCAGAGACGTGGGGCTATAAGGATGGTTCGTTCCGTGTTTTCACTGGTTGGACGTGTCATGGACTCAATGTTCACATTACATTATCTTAATCACATACTCATGATTTTTTAAAACATTGTTCGCTATGACAAAAATCACCCCTTTCATAAATTTTGTCAACAAATTTATAATTTAAAGACCGTTGACGGCCAATCTTGAACTGTTATACTTTTTGTTTGTACTTGTTTATTTTTTTCAATTTGCTTGTTTGAAAGCTTGTAACCTTCATCAGCAAATTTGAAAATCTACCAATCAATTTTACACTTGTCGGCAAATTAGGGCCGACATATCGTAATTTATTCCTAAATTGTTATGAGTAGAATCCTTGTATGGTGTATGACGTTTAAAAGCTTATTTTAGTTTTCATTTGAAGATCTGTCTTTGGCTCTGCCCTTTCTTTCACTGCCTATTTGAAATTATACTTTCGGATGTATCAAGTGTCCAACAACAAGAACAGCGGCAAGAACAACAACAATAACAAAAACAAAAACTAACAATTAAAAGCTTAAAACTAAAAGGATAACATGGAAGGAGATGTACATGTAGGTTGGTCTAGACACTATGAATATGACTGACAAAGAAAGCGGACAAAATAAACAGTTCCTCAGGTAGACAAAGGAACATCCCTTCACTGCTTTTATTTAAAAACGTGTAGAACAGGTGTCACATGCATATTCACCTTTTTACATAATAGCAGTGAAGGGAAGTTCCTTTGTCTATCTGAGGAACTGTATATTTTGTCCGCTTTCCTTGTCTGTCATGGTCATAATAATGCTACGTTTACACTATGTTCCCGGCGGCCACGGCAGCCCCGTTTGACCGAAACGTAGTGCGCCGTGGTATTTTGGCCATTTTCTTTTCTGTATTCAAGTTTAGTTACGTCTTGCCAAGTTTCCTCACGGTCTATCACGGTTTCCGTGACGGGCCGTGAAAGGGAAAGGGGCTGCTGTCCCGGAGGCTGCAAGGCGCACTACGGTTCGGCCCGCGGTCTAACACGGACGCCAGTACGTACGTTCCCTCCCGGTCCGTCACGTTCTGTTGGGGTCCCTCACGTTTCTCACGTTCTGATCAAGGTCTGACACGTTTTTCACGTTCTGTCAAGGCTTTGTACGGATGAAACGTGGAGGCAGGGCAGCTTTGGAGCACGTTTGTGCCGGCGGTATAAAAAGAAGGTCTCCCAAGCAATAGCAATCATGGTATCCTGAGACCTCGTGTTGTGTCAGACCGTAGTAGAACGCAACGCGCCGTAACGTGCCGGGCGCTTAAACCGTCCCACTACGGACCACCTCAAAGTTTTGTTACGGCCTGTTACGTTCTGTCACGTTTTGTTGCGCTCACCCCGTTTACCTACGGCCTACTAGGTTTCTCATTCCTACCGTGACTGCCGTGGCAATTTTTTTGACAGTTTAAAAATATGGCCCGGCATCCACGGCAATCACGGCTTGTCACGTTTGCCCATACGGTCCCCCACGTTGTCTCACGTTCATCCCGTTTCGTCCACGGTGGCCTGAAACGTGGTTGCCGTGGCCGCCGGGAACATAGTGTAAACGTAGCATAAGACTAGTGTCACGTTCACTTGGTCAGCTCTCTATATATGCCTACAAACTGGCTCAGACGGCTCCGGCTCGAAACTGAGTCGCGTCGAGTAGTTAGGATGGTGACGATAAAGGTCGCAGTCGCGGTCCCAGACGTCAATAATCATATCTGATTGATACTTCTTTTTTTTTCTTCTTTTTTTTTTAATTCAAATTCAAACTTTTATTGATTTCAATCCAAATGTATAGGGTCATTAGGATCATTCTCAATTTTTGTATGCGTTGGATAACAAATTTCAAAGTTATAGTGCAGCATAGATAAATGAGTGTAACAATAACCAGGATTCCATCAGGAATGTCACTGCATGTCACACCTGAAATATAATACAGGGATGAAAATAAATTATATTATTCGTAATACTTTATACAATCTTTTCCCCTTTTCTTTTCAAATTAAAAAGGGACAAAATACACATGATAGTAAGACAATATACATTGTATTATGATTATCAACCCCTCCTCACGAGATGATCCCCACAACTCGACCCTATTCCAAATCCAGTGAGGAGTATTAATTTTTTTCAAACAAAAATTGTCACAAAAGGTTGTCTGAAGGCGACAGAAACTGTTGGAATTCAACCCTTGATCAAACTATAAATCGAACTAGTGGACGGAAATGTCTCTGTGACGAAAACAGGTGGTGATTAGCAGAAATACTTTGATAACTACTTTCCGACAATAGTAAGGGAAATTTTCACCAACTAAGTAGCCTACTTTATGTTGGTTGTTATAGATTCAATCAGTGGCGTACGCAGGTTTTTTTTTTTAAGGGGGGGGGGGGTAAAATCGGGCCAAAAAAATTCTTAACGACTCAGCCAGCCGCTGAATAAGCGGGCGGGGGGGGGGGGGGGGGGTAAGAGGACACTTTTTTTGGGCGGGGGGGGGGTCTCGAAATTTGAAAAATTGACATTTTCTTCCGTTGGGGGGGGGGGTTAAGGTCACCTTATTTAGGTCAACCGTTTTTTTTTTTTTTTAAATAAATAAATAAAAAAACTCAAAAGGGGGGGGGGTTCCCAAGAAAAATATACCCAAAACATACACATAAAAAAAAACTCAAGGGGAGTTTAACCCTTGCGTACGCGCCTGGCTTCAATACATCACTTATCTATATAAACACTGCTGAAACCACATTTACTTTCGATTGAAGATGAAGACAGTATCTCGACAACAATATTTTATCTTCCATGCAGTCTGAGAAAGGTGTATGGAGTATAATGCCTATATGTCACATTTGCCGCGGCGGTCGTGCGGTCTAAAATATTAACGGCCAAAAGCAATTTTAGAACCGCCGCAGCTAGCATTCCCACGGTCACATTATGATAGCGGTCACTTATGTTAGGGTAGCCGCAATGCGTATTTTGAATTTGTGGAGACAGAACATCTGCGGCTGCCATACGGACTTTAAAGTGATGACGCACGGTCGCCTTAGGGCGTCCCTGTGGCGGCCGTAGCTTTTTGACAAATACGAAGGCAGACGCAAGGTAGCCGCAAAGTGCCCGCAAGGTGATCGGAGGGAGACCACACGGCGACCGCGCGGCCTGACTGATGCTACCGCTTCACCTTTGGAGTATAACACGCAAGGCCAACGTACGCCCGATCGAGGTACGGTCGCCAGTGGAACCGCTCTACGGCATGGCTACGGCGTCTAATCGCTATACGGCGTACCTAGAAATGAAAAACAGTTATAACTCAGCGTTATAATCCCACGGTGACCCATACGTCCTGTAAAGATAAGGATACGCCCCATGGCATAGGCGCCAAAAAAAGTAGGGGCCAAAATTCATTTTCGCCCCCCCCCCCCCCCCGCAAAAAAAAAAAAAAAAAAAATATTAGAACATGTATTGAATCACATAAAAAATTATGTTCCATTCAAAGAAAAGGAAAGTACATAGGAATTAAATTTCCTAAACATTCCGCATTCCCCTATATTTATCAATGGAGGTTTTAATTATAGCGATACGCGCATATCGTGGAAATATTGTGAGATAATGGGAAAGCGTGTGTGTTTTTTATTATAGGCGTGAGAAGACATGAGCCCCTGAACACTGGCGTACTCATGGTGGGGGGGGGGGGGTAGTTTTCCCCTAAATAAAATTCAAACGTGATACCAGGGATTTACAAATGTTGCCGAAATGTTGATTTTCCGGAATTTTTTCTCAATTTCTTTTGTAAAATTCACAAATTAAGACATGAGCCCCTGAACACTGGCGTACTCATGGTGGGGGGGGGGGGTAGTTTTCCCCTAAATAAAATTCAAACGTGATACCAGGGATTTACAAATGTTGCCGAAATGTTGATTTTCCGGGATTTTTTCTCAATTTCTTTTGTAAAATTCACAAATTAACAGTCAGGCAAAAAAAAATATGCTTTTCTAGAAGCCTTCATTTCAGAGCTTGCAAAACGGAGGGCCCCTCATCTGCATTTCGCTCATATGGGGATCGAGGGGGAGGAAGATCGAAGTACTTATTTGTTTGTCCTCGGAAATGTGAAAATTGCGCCGACCGATATTTTATTTCGCTCAGTGAGGGGGGAGCACTATTTGTTGTCTCGAAAGGGGGGTGGACTCTCCTTCTTTTTTTTTTTTCCTTCTTTTTGCTAGAGGGGGGGGGGGGTTCAATTTGTGTCTAAAAAAGGTAAAAATTAACGTTTTTCTAACCTGTTTTTTGCCAGGCTCGTCGCCCCCCCCCCCCTCCCACCTCCCGTCGGATCCGTGCCTGCAGACATTGTTCAATTAAAAAATGTTTGAAAATGCCATAGTTATTACTACCATTCCAGTAATGATATCGAAAAAGAAACGCAAAACGAGACTATAAGTTTTAAAGAAGGGAGGTCGTTGGAGATTTTCGAAAGTAGCGTTCCATACGCTTCATTCTGAGAAACAGATACGGGATCGGGAGTCACAAATCTAACACATATTACTTGCTGTTGTAAGTTATATTTTTGTTAACAATACTTTTTGCGAGATATTCTGGCGATTTTCATGTAAATTTTCGGAGCTTGTTTGTATTTAGACTCATTTTCAATGTTTAAAACCAAAAGTAAAACAATGAATACTTTACACGTGGCCCATATACTTGATTTGTCGTAGTGTTATGTTTTGTGCAGTTCAAATGGCGTTCGCGTGCTTTCTCTACCAGGGCGGCGAGCCGCGCTGCGGCCTGACTGAAGAGGTCATAAACTCGCTGATCGCTGTAGCTGGCGCAACGCAATGGAATTTGGTACTCGTGCACACATAGGTGCATTACTATCCTGGCTGGGTATTAATAAAAGCTGTGCTATTGATTCTCAACATTTCAAAGTCAAACACCACTGTTGACTGTTGACTGATTTCCCTAAAAATCTGTACTTTAGTGACAATTGATGACACCTAAATAGCAATAAAATACAATTTTTTTCCAACTTTCCGATATTAGAATATAATAGATCTAGAAAGAATAATTACAATACAGATTCAAATTGTGAGTCTACTGTCAAACTTGCCGATCAGCCGCATCACGCGTCGGCATGATTGTGTGCATTTGTCTGTTGTGAGTGTATTGTCTTGACTATTCATGTATTCAAATGCTGCCTATTAACACGTATGGTAGTGCAGTGCTAGAGGTCAATACGCATTAGCATTGACTCTCTATGCTTTGCTGGAGTGGTACTCGTGATCATGAGGGTAAAATCTATTACTTAAAAAATATATGTTTATTTCAGGAATCATTCTTTCAGAATCCTGCCGAAGTCATTCCAACTTACGTAAGCTAAAGTTCTACGTGCTTAAGTTAAGTAGGCCCTCTCTCACTTAAACTCGAAGCGACTCGAGTGGAACGGCCAATGGGAGCGTGTAAACTCGCTGTACACCGATCAATGGGCAAAGTTCTTTGTTGGGGGTAGAGGTTGTTTAGAATTAATTACAATATTGTGGTCAGGACTCGGGGGCCCAGGGAAGAAAATCAGATGACTCTCTCCGACCTCGCCAGTCTCTACTAGTTCTCCTTGGTATCTGCTGTCTAGAGTGGGAATATGTTCTTTGTCCTCATTTGTGAATGTTGTTGCAAAATATTTGCTCAGAATATCTTCTTTCTCTTTGTTGTTACTGGTTACTTGACTATCTTCTTTCATTTAGTCTCCAATCTTGCTCCGTGAGTTCAATCTCCCATTTGCTTTGCGCTTAAGTTAAGTAGGCCCTCTCTCACTTAAATTTTTTTTGAAGCCACTCGAGCGGATCGGCCAATGAAAGCGTGTAAACTCGCTGTACCGCACTCAATTACAAACAATATGCGCAAAGTTCTTTGTGTTAAGCTCAACTTAAGTTTAATGGCAATGTCAATATGTAATATTACGTCACACCACAGAGATTTTGACATGTCATTCTCTGATACAATTACAAACAATATTTGAAATTGATTTTAGAATGAAAAATTCACGTTATGAATGTCGTAATACGGAGGTAGGCACAAAGAACTCAACCATATGCAGCTTGATTGTAGGTTGGGTGATGAGCCCATTTATTTGTTGATCATCAGTAACACATGTACATCAGCATGAAGAAAACCCTGCAAATCAATCAGATGTGCCAAACATAAATACAAGACAAGTATAGATTCTTATCAACATATATCTGATAGTATACAACAATGTGGGCAAGGTAAACAGACAGTAAATTATCACACTGTTGGTTTTAACTGTGGCATCATGCATCAATGACAATATAATAATTAAGACAATATCATTGTCTTTAATTAACACATATTATATGAAAGAACATATTCAAAATGCATTAATAAACAACATTACACCAATTAAACAATGTATGTATTAAATCATAACGTATTATAATTCCTACCCAAGGTCTCTGAAGATACAAGCCGGAGCAGCTCCCGGCTCCCAAAAGACAACACAGTCCCAGACCACAATATTACAGCTTCCAGCAAACCTCGCTAGCATGTCATCTATAACAAATCATTAAAACATCCTTATAGTATACTAATAACATATTACATAAAGTAACTCATCAATTAAATTATCATACAAAGATTCCATGGGTGCCGCCATCTTTATCACAATATTAACATCATTTGCCCTCAACGGCGAAATCATTACAATCAATAATTCACGCACTAAATACAGGTAGGCGTTAACCACTAACCATTTAAATGACAATTTATCTAAACATCATATAGAATAAATGTAATAACATTTATTTAAATGATCAATATAATTTGATTAACTAGATACCATATCCCTATGAAGACACGCTATTCTGACTAACGGAAGTTGTCAAGTACAAGATCAAATACATTCTCCTTCCAAAATAATCCTTATTTTCCTCTCCTGAAGGACATAAAAACATTTCATAGACACGTATCAAAGCTTACAATCTTTACTATCAAAATGACATTTAAGGAAAACAACTTACTTCTTTCAAAGGTGTAAAAAGAAACAAGGGCGTTGCACGTTAAACAGACAGCCCGACACACGCATAACCTCCTTCGCCCATGACAAGATGCAATGTGTACCCACGTATCTGCTATGTCAGGCAGATTCCCACGCCAAAATACAAAGACCTATCACAATTATATAAACAAAATATCCTTCCTCTTTTTGCTATTTTTGTACAAACACCTTTTGAATGAAGTAAAAATTAGTTATTACACATTATAAGCAATCTTATTCCTTTTTTACATAGACTTACAATATATCAATTCTTCCTCAAGATACCAAAACAAACTTATAAATCGAGGAACTACATTTCATTCACCGTATTTTTATACAGCAGTTTTATGCAAATTATACAAGTCATTTGCATAAGAAAAACACGTATAAATCCAGTTTCCTACATCAACAAATCATATACACTTTGTTTGAACATGTTTGATACTACAGAAGACTTCATCAGAGAGCAACAACCTAAATATATTATTTTCAAATTTCAATTCATTTTATAGTAATCTCGAATAATGTTTTTTTTTTTAATGACTTTTAGGTAGAGTCGTCAGGGTATCTGAGTGATATTTTTTCTTCTTCAACAAGTGGGTATCAGTTGGTGGTCTTGGCTTCATCTTACCTTCATCTTATCAGATTAAGAGAGCTGATGAAATGGCCAATGAAAGAGAACAAAAAATGACTTTAATCAAAGAATTGCGACCAGGAATGAAAAATCTTCAAATCATATTCATCGTCCTTGATATAGGTAAGGGGGCTTGTGTATTCTTTTGCTTCAAATTTTCATTCCAAATCAGATCCTTAGAAATATCAGGCACTGTTGTTAGCCAATTGATTAACAGGAATTTGTTATATTTTCATTGATTTTAGTATTTATGTTCCGTAAACAGTTTTAATCATGAGCAATGAATCAGATTAGAATTTGCCCTGTAATTTTCTAAGCTACAATCTTGTTGACAGTGTAAATAGATTTAATGATGTGAATGCACAATATTATTTCACATTTCACTTGAATAGATTTGTTTAATAAAAGATCAATTATTAATATGTATTTTTTTATATTACAGTTTGTCTCATTTAGTAACTGTTACATTTTATTGGTATTCAATTCGAAAAAGAATTTTGATCAAACACTTCTAAATATAATTCTGCAATTTCAGATAAGCCAACCAAGACTAAAGATGGGCACGAGGTGAGGTCTTGTAAAGTGGCTGATAAAACAGGATGCATCAATATGTCATTATGGGATGAGCTGGGAGAAATCGTTCAGAGTGGTGATATTATCAGATTGACTAAAGGGTAAGTAGTCAAACGGAAGTAGTATTCTCAATTTTAATTGTGATGATGAATTTTAATTTCACAGAATAAACACTGTCCACTTGAGGATGGGTTGCTAAACTTCTGCTGATGCCTTTCTGAACTATCCATAAATGTGGACATTAAACAGCGGTTCATCAAAAGGCAGATATCTTTTCAGAACTTATTAAAAGACCTATTCACTACATGAACAAATACAAAGATATGCCTATTTTATGTCAGTTTAATTTTTGGGTAAACAGAGATAGGAGAGAGGTAAAAATTTATGGAAATAAAGTAGAATGTTGTCCATTAACTGGAACTATATTTTAAAAATGACATAATATATATCATGTTGTACACATAATTATGATCCATTGTATTTTAACAGGTATTCTTCAATGTACAGGAATCATTTGACTCTCTATAGTGGGCAGGCTGGAAAACTTCAAAAAGTTGGAGAGTGAGTACCTTATTGCTGGCGTGTTAAAACAAAATCTCTGAGAAATGAAAATTAAGCAATTTCAGAAAGGCATAACCAAAAAGCATTATGATAATATCCTTTGGCATTTATACAAATTCAATTCAATTCAAGTTTATTTCTACAAATTTCATTATGCAAACATTTCTATGGACTCAAAGAAATTGAAGATAAAAGATTTGTTTATATAGATTTTACAAAATAAGCTATAAATCAACAAGTGTGAGATATACTTTTAGAAATGTAATATTTAAAAGCAAAATAAATCACTTACAATAGTCAACATCATATCCAAATATCATTAATAGAATGTAAATTTTAATACATGTTTTACGTATAGTAGCTTTGATTGTTCATTTTCGTATTTTCTCCCTGCTATCTCTTATTCTTGTGACAGGTACTGTATGATATTCTCAGAGACCCCCAACCTGAGTGAACCGAATCCAGAATTCATTGCTCAATCTAAAATAGTGAGTCTTCATGTTTCATTGTGATTTTTTTCTTTTTTAAGGTGAAAAACGTAGCCTACTTAGTTGCAATTAAGGGTAGCTTGGAAAGAACTTTTGAAACATACCTTTCTCTACAGTATAGTAGGGATAATATTTTGTATCTGGAGTCACAATTTTTAGTCTACAAAGTCATCATCAAGATGTAACATTTGAGGGCTATACGGATGTCTAGTGGAGAATTGGCAATTGTAGGGGGGAGTGTGTTATAAATCAAAATTGAGGTTTGGCCTCCCATAAGAGAAGATTTTGGGAGGGGGTATGGAATAGCGGATGGAAGTAGGAAGGGGATAGAGTTTAGGGTTGTGTGTCAATCATAACACACAATGAATTCTCTGACTTGGAGGAGGGGGAAGGGCTCTAGACTGCTCTATGACTCTATTAAATACAACCATTGTTTCAGTAGTTGACTCAGTTCACAATCACTTTTATTTGATTCACAAAAACAGGTACTCTTGTGAGAATAAAAATAGGTTGTCAAAAAAAAATGATTACTTCTCCTTTAAAACAAGAAGTAAATGCTGGACATATGATTTCTTGAATTAACAGATTGACTGTTTTTTGTTGTTTTTTCTTCTTAAGAATTTGCAAGATGGTAGAAGCAACTCGCCTACAGGAAATAATCAAGGACTAGCCCAGCAGGCACCTAATAAGCCAAGTAATGGTAAGTCATATACATGAGTGTCTTTATATGTTCACAGAGCACAGGTTCAACAAGATTTATAAGAATTGTAGGTATGTTTACTGGTTCTGTTTTTATGCTCCAATTTTGTTTTGTTTTGCTATTACCAATATTACCTCTCTTACAGAAGAAATCACGAATGTCTGTAGTTCATTTTCACTCCATTTTTTTTATTAAGTTTCCCTATTTGATTCATGTGAAAAACAGGATGTAGGCCTAGCCTACTGTATCACTAAGATTTTGTTCTGTATTCACAAGCAGACAATTATCAGTGGCCCCTCTTGCCAAGTCTTTTTTCCCTTATTTTACTTTTTTTCTTCTTTTTTATAGGTGTTAGGATGGGGAACAGTGGTGTTCCTCCTTCTGGAAATATGGATCAACAACATCAACGTCCTCCCACGCCCCCTCCTGGGGGATTCCCCCACCAAGCTATCCGAGGAGGGAGGGGTCATATGCCCTCCAACAGAGGAGCCTTTTCAGGAAGAAGTCGAGGAAGGAGAGGGCGATAGTGCATTGCTTTTGTGATAGGAAAATTTGAACAAATTTACTAGAGAGGATTAGTTCATCTTCAGTGACTTCATAAAACAATGTGGAAACTCTGAACGTTGGTGCTGTCACACTGTCATTGGAGTCTTGAATACTCTTATTTGGAACTCGGCAGTTTTGTGAAATATAATAGTCTGTGGCTGCCTTCTATATTACGCTATACCTCTGCAAGCAAAGACTTTATTTTGATACTTGATCAAAAGTGATTGTGACCTGAGCCAAACTTAAACCAACTTGACAGTGGATGCGGAACGGCTGGAGTACGGGGCTTATCGACAAGGTAGTCTACAGCCTTTGTAGATCAGACCCTGCATTATTTGTTAGACTGAATAAGCATTTCCATGTGCAAACTTGTGCATTGTCAAATGTCATCCCCAGCTTTTTGTTGGGCTGAAATATATTCCCATCTCAGTTTAAAGCTCATAATTTTTTTGTTGTTGTCTCAGATGTTTTTTTAATTGCTATTGTTATCATCATTATTATTAATAGTATCCACATTCCAAATAAGGTAGTGACTTTAATGCTGGATGTACAAGTTTGAGTGAAAACAGACCATATTAATGATACAAATTGGGGAAAACTGACCTGATCAATTCCTTAATTCTTCCAACTATATTATTACAATTTAATTACATTTTAGGTGAATGTAAATCTTCACAAAGCAATGAATCGGCTCTATATACCATTCCAGACATTTAAGTGTTAAGATTTTTTAAAGCCCGTCTTATATCTTATTTTCATGGAAAAATGGTTGGGAGAATTTACTGTTAGAGGGTGTCGCACAGTGACGCCTTCAAAGAAAACCATAAATATCTTTGTGGTTTGAGATTATTTTCAGGATTGTTTGCATGTTAAAGGGTTAGTACAGTAGAAGAAATATAATAAGTAACATTTCATGCGAAAATTACACATTTTTTTTCATCAACCTTCAACAATGTTACCGAGTCACTTTAACGTTCGCATCCTACCGGGTACCTATTTAATAGCTGGGTGGAGAGTGGTAAGTATAGATTAACAACTTGCCAAAGGGCATGAGTGCCGGGCTTGGATCCGAATTTAATGTTGTTCACTTTGAGTTCAAGTCTGAACACAATATGTGCACCATCTCCTCTCCCTAGGAAGCTACATTCACATGCACATGTGCAAAGTGAATGCATATTTATCAGTCACACTTGGTTTTTAAATCCCAGGTAGGATTCTTTCCTCAATAATAGTGACAAATATTTCTTTTAATAATGATCAAGAGATTTGAGCTATGTGACTGGCATGGTCGTATGCTTTTTATGATGTTTGATACTGTAATCATGTACATGTATTCGTGTGTACCAACCATCCTACTTGAAATGCTGTGTTTTTACATTTTAAATATTCTCATCAAATATAAGTTGAAATGTCATAAATTTGTTGTTGAACCAGCTTTTATTTTCTTCTATATACACCAAAAGTCATCATCAACCCCCCCCCCCCCCCCCCCACACACACACACACTCACATACCTCCATTATAGACTTTATATGAACAAATGGAGGAAACTAAAGACGGTGGTAAAAATCCTAAATTTTGTATCAATAATATATATGTTGTTTTTTCAAGAAGTGAACAACTTCATATATCCCTCTTGGAAGAAGACATACAGGTAGACACAACAAATGACTGATAAAGCTAGGGACTCCAGTCTCCATTGCATTTTGTTTTGGTGTCAAAATAGGGTCTAACTTGTAGACAAGTTTTCTATGGTAATTCAGTAGAATCATACAATATTTCTAGTTCATCAAAAAAAGTCCCTATAGATACACTTCTGAAATATTGTGTTTAGCATCGAGACAAAGACTGATTCACAATTTCATTGTAAGGGAGGAATTTCAGAAATGCCTTTAAAGGAGGCAAATTTGATCTCAAGGAAGCATCAGTGTGTAAAATACTAACATATCATGTTTTTATATTTTGTATCACTAGTATACATCAATGAAGTAATAAGTATATGAAAGCCTCATTTTCTATAAATGTAATCAATAATGAACTGTATGCTCAAGGTTTATATCAGGGATGTTAAGTCTAATTATATCAAAGCCAGAGAAGCGAGCTTACATAAGTACTGCTATTGCTATTATGAAGGAATAGAGAAGGGCTAGGTTCTTTAGCCGGACCAAGTAGAGGGGGATTGAAAGAGACACTGGAAGAAAGAGAGAGATGTGAGAGAGACAGAGAGAGGGTGTGTGGGGAGGGGGGGGGGGAATATGGAATATGTTTCTTAATTTGCATATTTATTACAGTTCGCCTAGTCTTGCACTTGAGAACTCCAAACACAATAAATGCAAAATAACATATTGTCAGTGTGAATTGCAACCGCCCAAGACATTGTCATTGGGAGAATGATAGTTGTTTTATTAAGTACAAAAGATTCTCAATGTGTGTGTGTGTGTGTGTGTGTATTGGGTTTTTACAGACGTGTATCAATCAGATATGATTATTGAAAATTTGAAATAGAGAGCCCTTTATAAAAGAAACTTTTCCGGGCAAAAGCACTATTTTGTTCAAGTTAATTAACCGGACCGCCCCCCCCCCCTTCCAAGTGGTAACTATTTAAGCAAAATGAGAAAAAAAATTATAATAATGATGGACAGGAATATATCAAAAACTGTTATTTCAGGACCGGGCCACATATTCCAGTTCAGTGGGCACAGGCTAGCTGATCTGACAGCTGAGGCCTAACAAAAAGATGTTGTATTTGCCTAGCTTAGTTTAGGTGCCAAAACATGGGTCGGTCGGTCGGAAATGTTTTTTCTTTTTAAACCTTTTTTCTTCTTTTTTTCTCCCGCTTTGGGCAGATATTTCTCAGTTTGATGCTTTAATATTTGTTTTAATCTAAAAAAAGGTAACAAAAAAACAAACAAAAATTAAAAGCCGACTGTAGCTAGCTAGATTTCAAGATTTTTGGGTCGGTCGCCTCTACAACATCGCATATACATACGAACCATATCAGAAACGGATCAACTTACTTTGGATTCGTTCATTATACATAGGGGAGAAAGATCTATAATTTATGATGTAATTTAAAAGACTTATTTTGTCGGCATTAAATAAAACGAAAATGACTTTGACATTTGAAAAAAATAAATGTATTTTCAAATTTTGTGTATGATTAATATATAAATTTGGAACTGGAATTTCCCAATGTTATAATGCCATGATAATTACATTTCTCGAACCCCAATTATCGAATCGATCTTTCGTTTGGTCACGTGATATCATCTAGGCAACCGAACGCTTCTAAGTTATATTTCTGTTGTCCGGAAACCTAAATTCACGTAAGACAATTATAGTTATTACATTATTCTCTATCATTGTATTGACACTCATATTTTTAAAACTCTGAAAATAATCATATTTGTTTTGTATCATATCTCCAAAGGTTTATATATTGTAAAGACGAATAAAAGAGCGCGTACAAAGAGTGTGAGTTGATGTGTGAATATATTACAGTCCCACTAATGTTTTTTTGTGTATTGTGTGATGATGTATATTTTTCTTCTTCGCTATTAAAATTACAAGCCACTGCACCGTCGGGTGTGTTTTCTTACTTATGTAGGTTCTGTGCAGGTGTATATATAGTGACTCAATAAAATACCTGTAAAGAGGGAGAGAGTTTGTCAGATGTTAGATTTAAAGTGAAAATAGATCTAGATCTAGACTCTATTATCTAAAGTTAGAACTGTTGCCTGTCTGGAGGGTTGCTGTTCATTGACATTTCAAATTTGATTTCTGACTCTGAGTCTGATCGGGAGTGCCATGGCCATATTACTTGGTAAAACACTCACTAGATCTAGACCTCTAGGTCTACCCTTCCCAAAATCCAGTCAAATGAATCTTTAGTTTTTCTTTCTAGGTGGATCCTTTGAAGTTTTACATCCCAAGCCAAGGATTCTTGCTTGCACAATGTTTTACTTTTAGCGCCGAAATAATATTTTTTCTTATCGCTAACGATAATTCCCAAATTTTAGTGAAAGGTGTTCTTAATCTTATAACAATTAATACAATTTTTGTTTTCAATCTATAGGGAAAAAAGTCTCAGTGGTGAGTGACTGCATGACTTGAAAGCGACTCTGTGCAGCTAAATCATCATGCCTGCCAAAAAGGAGACAATTTCTCTCCAGAAGGAGATTCTGAACCAGGAGATGTGGGATGAATTATTGAGTCTTGAAGGACTGACAGGTAATAGACATCTATGGAAATACATGTAAATCCTATCATGATAAAATGTCTGATCTCAATTATTTTTTCTTAGCTTATTAAAGCTCTCCTTTTTTCTGTTTAATTGTATTGACCTTTTTTACATTTAAACTGGGAGTAATTTGTTTACTCAACAAAGAATGTGATCCTTAAATTCTTGGATTTTACAATGAAATAAAAGAACATCCTCAGAACTTTGAGAAAGGAATAAAGAATTTTGTTTACAAAAATGCCTAATACTAATAGAGTAAAGTAGCCCGTTTTCGGCCACTTAAGACAAAATCCTATTTTTAGGACTCTTTACTTCCTATTTATTATCATTTCTTGTTCAAATCATGAAGCAAATATTATTATTATTTACACAAAAAAAGAATCCCAGAAAAAAATCACGAATTGCCATGACAATATCCATTTCAATTTTCACTGTTTTGGAGCCCGTTATCGGCCGAGCGTTTCAGTTTACGGCCGCATGTACAAAGTCAATAGGAAGCGCTCGCGCGCGCCGTGCGTTTCCGCGCTGATGTACAGCACAAGCGGGCGGAGCAGGTATCCCACGCCGGAGCTCCCTGGTGCTCACCTGGCCGAAGACGGGCACAGCGGTGATCGGAAGTTGGAATCTGAATTAGATAGAGATATCGTGTGTGCGTCGCGGTGTGCGGCTGCATTGATTTAATACATGCGATGACATACTTTTGAGCTTGCGACTAGCACAAAATCGGGCTTTAAATCTGAAAAATACTTGAAATAAAGCTCATTTTATGGTACCCATATTTCTTACAGACACGCGTAAGATACTCGATTTTTCAGATTTGGGTAGCGGGACCGGCGATTACATCGCTAAAATGTGATATTTTAGGATATATTTTCCATTGCAAATGTGGTTCTTCAGTGACACTGGCATGGTATGGTATGTGTGGGATATGTGTTATGCTATTATGCGATGTATTTTAGAGTGATTTTACCTTGTATCCAACCAATCGGCCGAAAACGGGAGCTGGCCGATTACGGGCTCCTTTACTCTAGTAATAGACCCGCAATTTCCTCATCGTATTCAAAAATAGATTACTGAGAGAAAGGTCTGCACTGTCTGGAATGTGTTTTTACCATCTTGATTTGATCACAGAAAATCATGAATGCTTTGTTATATTATCTGTCATGAAGAAAGATGATTTGTGTATTTTTGTTCTTGTTATGTTCAGTTATTGATGTATATCAGAAATGGTGTGGACCGTGTGCTGCAGTACTAAGTCTCTTCAAGAGGCTCAGGAATGAGGTCGGAGATGATCTGCTCAGATTTGCTGTGGTGAGTGCACATTTCTTTTTAAATAATAATTATGGATTAGTTTTAGATTGTGGTAAATCCATTAATGATTCTTAAACCAGAACCTCTGCTAACTTGCGTATATTGAGCTTTGTCAAGTAAGCCTTGGCAAGCTGTTTGATTTCTCAGGCCACAAAAGTATTATTTGTCTAGAGTTGATTCTTTGCAGGCATTCTTCTATGTACCTTGATTATTTTCTTGAAAAGGGGGAAGTTTTCTTTGTACTTGTAAATGAGAGAATAAACTTTGATTCTCATCAAATAGTCTAATGATATATACATGTGTATATTTTGGGTATTACTTAGGCTGAAGCAGATAGCATCGAAAGCCTTGAGAGGTACCGTGGAAAGTGTGAGCCTTCGTTCCTTATGTATGGGAGTGGTCAACTGGTCAACGTGGTGAGGGGGGCCAACGCTCCTAAACTCCTCAAGGACGTAGAACGAGAGCTGAAACAGGAACACAAGGTTCTAGAGGAAGGAGTAGAACGAGTAGTGGTAAGTATTCAATAATATTAATGGTTAAAATTTGTGAAAAGCTGCTGTTGAATGTATTATTTGAGATGAAGGTTTCCAACCCTTTTAATCAGGGTATTGAGTTGAGAGGGCACATTAGTGACCAATTGTAGGAAGGGTCTGTCTGAGTGGATCCTTGGCCTCTTATAGGTTTAAATGTATGATACTTTTTACCCCTTTGTTTATCCGGTGCCATGCTACTTACAATGTTTTGTCTGTATACATGTGTGACTTTGGTATAGCAATTTGATTTGTCCAACTAAATGTGGTGACTATATCTTTGTTTAGATCAAGGATCCCTTGTTAGCAGCCTTTGAGGCTGAAGAACATCAGGCAGCACAGGCAGAAGAAGTTGAGAAGAAGAAACAGGAGGAGGATGCAAGGAGTAAGTCATACTATGTATCATTTCTGCTTTCATTCCATTCATCATTCCATCTCTTATTCCTTTCACTATTGTGGAGTGAAGATAGAAAGGCAAGGCATTATACCTCACTCCATATCTTCTATCATTCAATCATGTTCAGATTAAAAAAGATCGAGTCATAGCTTTCTAACATTTGATCTTTCTTTCCATTAATTTGCTCATTTTCTATGTCTGAATGTTGACATAAAATATGATCACATAGGCCAACCTTAATTATCAAAATGTCAACTAAGACTACTAAATGTTTCAAAGAACATGATCAGTTGAATGTATCTTGTTTGTTACATGTACATGATTGTTATCTCACATTCATAGCATTAGGTGGCCTTTCATTTTAAATGAATTTCTTGCTTACTGATATTTATCAAAAAAAAGATAATTCTAATGATTAATTGCTTTTGCTGTGAAATTAATCAAGTTCTTAGAGATCATTCAGCTAAATGGATGAAAACACTCCTGGTGTAGACTCATGGAATATAATGTCATGATATCTTTATTGTAACAAATAACAATATTAATTCACTTTACTTTCTCCCCCTCATTAACTAGCATATTTCTTACAGTAAATCTGCTTTCAGTAACTTTGTGCTATGCTAATCTCCCTTGGTATTTGCTAATACCTCAATCTCTTTCATATTTTGCTGTGTGCCATCATTCAGTTTTCACAATCATTCATTTTCAGTCCATTTCAACTTCTCATCAGCTTTCAATTGCAGCTTCTTGCATTCTCCTTGACCAGATTCTAGAAGTCTGGAGTTATTTCATCCTTCCATATTTCTTGGCATTGACCCATTATGGCTACATGGACCATATGATGCAGCAGATGCATCAAAGCAGTATTCATTTAGTCCGATATCTAATAAGTTAGTCAGAGCATAAATGGAATAGATATTCTGATAGTGTAGTTTTTGTCCTTTCCAATTTACTAACCTGACCTTTCTCTGCGTCTCTAGTCAAGGAAATAAAAGAATTAGGTGATGAAGGAGAGGTTAGCGTGAGACCAGTAAGTCAGGGTACAGTAGACACCTTGATGCATGACAGACAAGATGGATCAAAGACAGGTATTCAACTATAAGGGCGTCATATCAATTAGTGTAATGTCCTTCTCTCACTCACTCAGTACACAGACAGGTATTCAATTACAAGGGCATTGTATCAATCAGTTTAATGCCCTCCTCTCACTCATTGAGTACCTAGACAGGTACTTAAATAACTCACAACTACAAGGGCATTCATGCCCTTCACATATCACACAGTACATAGAATAAATTACATGATGGTTGATGGTTGCAATGTCAGTTGTTAATAGTTAAGTGTGATGTAAAGATTGAAGTACACATCCATGTCAGTGTATATCAATCAAATTATGGCTCATTTATAATTCACTACTCAGTATCCAGTAAGTGCACATATTAAGAACAACAACACGTACTCAGTGCATTTAATGTATATTATTTATAGCTCAGTGTATTTAGTATAGAGTATCATTCAGAATGATTTAGAGCTGTTTATTCACAGTTTGAATGTTGTGACAATAATGGATTCACAAAGTCAATAGGCTATTATATATATAACTTTCACCAGACAATTCATGTCAAATATCTACTGTGCCTGTGTTCTGCACAAAGTCACACAGTTACATGGAATATTGATATACAACTTGTGAATCAAATACATGTACTTGTATGTAGCACATATATTATCTTTAGATAGTAATTGATGTTGAGAATACAAAGTAATATCAGTAATGATTTTGAAGTTCATTTAAACATGTATTCCCAATATTTTACTTTATGCTCTATTAAAAACTAATGATATCATCACTTAAGAACTGTATGGTTAGATAGCTGTTATAGCAAGTGGAAATACTATTTGTATAAGTACCCCATACCCAATCTCTTTTGTAAATGTTCATACTTTATTTGCTGGTTTTTCTATGTATATAGCACAAGGAAAGCCAAACAAATAACCAGCTTAATATCTTCATATTTTATGCTTCCAATCGTTCTTTCTCTATTCTGCAATTATGCTTTCAATCTGCTTTTAAATGTTCATCACTTCAAAATCACTATGCCATTTTTCATATCTTTATTTAGCACAAATATTTATATCTCACTCAACTTATCAAACCTAACAACAGTATTAATTTTATTAACTGTAAATTAACAGCCATTAGAATAGAAATTAACAACTCTTTGATATACAATGGCAGTTTTATGTTTCGTACATTGATGAAGTGTTCTGTAGTAACTGATAGCTGTGCATGTATTTAAATGTGAGCACATATATATCACCTATATATATACTCTATGCTTTTAAAAAAATTACCAAAAAATTCAGCAAAAATAAATCCCTAATAGTCATTGTGAAGCAAACTATCTTCATATATATGAATCAAAGTGAACAAATTCTCAGACTAAATGCAAGAATGTTGTTTTTCTTTTCATTTCAAGGTTATTATGAAAATGAAATTTATGCACAAATTTTTCCTGCAAACACTCAATGGTGATTGGTATTTTCCACACATTTGATAAATATATTAAAGGTACTATGTCCCATTTGCAGGCTAAAAAAATGAAAAGGTTAAATTCCAACGGCATTTGAAAGATAATACTAATTTAGAACTTCCCTAAAAAAGGGGGGGGGGGGCTTGAAAATGTCTTAAGTGGGAAAATAATGACTATTAGTTGTCGATTCGACTTAAAAGCTATAGAGCCAGTAAGTAATAGTCTGATTTTCAGACCATTGTACCGAATGGTCATACGTTTCATGCTGCGCAAAGATTCAATCAGTTTAATTTTGGCCATTACAAGAAGTGGGTGATGTAGACAAATGCTCATGTACCGTTTACAGCTCATTTTATGTATGTTATTACCAAAGAAGAAAAAAGCCAGTCAGTCACTCAATAGTGTCTGACAGTGAAGTCTAGCAAGTAAACGGGTTTCCTTTCATAATTTGAATATTAGGACATTGCTAACGTTTAAATTTCACAGATAGGACATATATGACATATTCATAATTCCTGCAAAGTTCTACAAAATTTGATGTTGGCTGCAAAAGGGACATAGTATCTTTAAAGTAAATATTCTTGTATCAATAAAGATGTTTAGATATTTAGCCAAATATAAAGACAAAGGCATAGTTTATGTGTAAATCTTGAGAAAATGTGAGTATGAAATTATATTTAATACTGTTGTGATAATGCATTCTACAGAGCCTCTTCCTAAAGAAGTCACAGTTGTTCTCATCAAACCGGACGCTGTTGCTAGTGGCCACGTGGATGATATCATTGCTAAGGTTAGTAATTGCTTTTTTAAGAATTTTCTACTGGATGGTTGTATCATGTGAAGTGAATTCATTCTCTAGAGTCTATTCAAACAAGTAAACAACAACAACAACAAATTTCAGAACGACAGGATTTTCCATTTACGGATCTTTATTCCAAACATAGACATGCTGATTTTAGCCAAAATATTTTATACGGGGTAGTAGCTACGTGTAGTAGCCGATAATACTTTTCCCCTGTAATTTTCTTTTTCTTTTTTCAATTATACAGTGGTAAATTGGGGGAGGGAGCCGGGTCATCTTCCAAATAGTGAATGTATAATTTTATGTGGGCACCCCCTCTTTTTCAAATCCTGGATCTACAAGTGCTTGTGTTTTATTTCATTTTTTTTTATTGAGGATATAGCATCAGCTTTTTCAAATTCATCATGTAACACAAAATTACTACTCTTTGTGAAGTTGAATTGGGAGTTTTAATTCTGTAATAATAATTGTGATGGTTGTAATAAGGATGAGAATAATGGTAACTCTTCACTGATATATCTATGTAGAAGTGTCGTAGTCTAGTGGTTTAAGCACTTGACTTGAAATTCAAAGGTCGTGGTTCGATCCCAGACACGGCACTAATGTCCTTTGGCAAGGCATTAATCTTCATTTGCCACACTCGACCCAGGTGAGGTAAATGGGTACCTGGCAGGAATTAATTCCTTGAAATGCTAGAGCGCTGTAATGGCGCCTCGGAATAGAATTTCTAGATAGACGGCGCTATAGAAATGCCTATTATTATTATTATTATTATCTATTGTCCTAGATTGAGGAGCATGGTTTTGAGATCCTGGCTACAGAAGATAAGACTCTGACTGAAGAAGAAGCCAGAGAGTTCTACAAACAGCATCAAGAAGAAGATCACTTTGAGGAGCTGGTCACCTTCATGGCTAGTGGTCCTAGCAAAATTCTTGTCTTGACCCGAGGTAACACGGGTGAAGGGGTCGTGTCGGATATCAGGAATCTGCTAGGACCCAAGGATATTGAAGTTGCCAAGGAGCAAGCACCTGAAAGGTAGCTATTTTTTCCTGATTTTCCCTCATTTTCCAGATTTTTCCCTATTTACTTACTCAAAAGGGGAGAATGTTTTAGATGCCATTTTTTTTCCCTCCCAATTTACCTGGATTTTACCCACAGTTTTCCCCCATTTTCCTGATTTTCCCCCATTTTCCTGATTTTCCCCTATTTTCCAGATTTTTTTTCCCTATTTACTACTCAAAAGGGGGAGAATGTTTTAGATACCATCCCCCCGAATCCCTTTTTAAAAACCCTTTTTTTTTTTTTTTTTTTTGGTGCTCACTATCACCCCTGGTTATGTTTGAGTAACACAACTTTTTCTTTTCAGCAATATCTCAAGATCAGCAATTGATAAAATAAACGAAATCCCAATTTGATAGTGATGTGCATGGATGCCTTCACAGCAAACATGAATGGTTTGGATTAGGGTAATTCACTTTTTAGAGGTCATGGGTCATTGAGTTACTATACATGTACATCAAAAATTATACATTAGTTAGGAAATCAGCATGATTTACATTTGATTTTTGTAAGTGGGCCGACAGTGACCTACAGCCAGTGACCTTAGCGATGATATCTAGTAAGTCCCTTGTTTGATTATTTCAAACTATACATTTCATTTGCATAGGTAAAATGTGTTTGAAGTATCATGAGTAATCAGAGGAATAAGGCTACTAGAATCTTATTCCTGTACCGGTAGTTTGTACTAGCAATTTAAATGTTCAAATTCAAATAAGGAGTAGACTTCAATATTCATTTTTAAATGTAATAATTGCGATTTCCTCAAGATTGAAATTTTGCTTAATACAAAATGTCTTTCTTGTCTATCTTCTCTTTAAGTTTGCGAGCTCAGTTTGGTACAGATAAGAAAATGAATGCGATGCATGGAGCAGACTCGTCAGAAACAGCTGCAAGGTATGTCGTGTGTCAACAACAAAATCTGAAAAGCTTTTACTTTACCCATACTGTAATCAGAATGGTTTTGAAGAAGTGAAATGTTTGAATGTTCCCTTTGTTTAAGTTCTCTTGCTTCTAGTTTTTGCACTATTTTTTTCTAGTTTTCCTCATCATATCCTTATATTTTATGGAATAGGTGTTAAATCAATCTATTTATTATCATGCTTATTTGTATCACTACTTTTGTATGATACACTCTCTCTTTCTCCTCTTTCATTCCTCCTCTCTTTGCCTTTTTTCCCCTTAAGGTTTTATTTTATCATTTTTTTCTCTCTTACTATTTATCATCTAATCATTGATCACTGCATTATACCTCGCTGTTTATTATGTAATGTATTTATTTGTTACCTTACAGAGAGCTAGCATTCCTTCTTCCTAACTTCAACATTCCCCTTGTACCGGGGACTGGTCCTCCACCAATCGTTGAGAAAACCTTGGCTCTTATCAGACCAAGCGCACTCAAGGACCATAAAGGTATCAAGTCTCTAATTCATTCATCTTCACACTTTCCTTTCTTTCTTCCCTTTTAAAATGAAAACCTAATTTGAAATATCCTCTTTAGCAGTATTTTGGGATTCATTTAAATAACAAGAATGTAACCTGTGTATTTTTCATATACAATGTAGATGGCTTTTGTCAGAATTTTGTAAGAAGACATAGTCAATGCAATATGCGCTATAAGGGATTGAGAAAATGCTAGGATGTCAGTTTTCAAGTATTTTTACTTCACTATTTCAGTCCTTTTCAAAATTAACAGAATATCATACAGAATGAATTATGACTCATTCATCATATCTTGGTCCGCTTTCATGATTTTGAATTTTAAAAATTAGTATCCGGATAAAGTCAGAATTACTTTGGAAGTGCATAGAGATGAAGTTTCAATGTGCTATGTACAACAGGAAGCAGATGATGATGATGATGATGATGATGATGATGATGATGATGATGATGATGATGATGATGATGATGATGATGATGATGATGATGATGATGATGATGATGATGATGATGATGATGATGATGATGATGATGATGATGATGATGATGATGATGATGATGATGATGATGATGATGTTGTTAGATGATGATGAAGATGATGATTATGATGATAATAATGATGACGACGACGATAATGATAATGATGATTACATTTGTTATGATACAGATGAAATGCTGCAGAAGATTCAAGAGGCTGGGTTTGAGGTATGCCTTCAGAAGATGGTTCAGCTAACAGAGGAACAAGCTAAAGATTTCTATAAAGAGCAAGAAGGTACCGCACACTTTGAAGATCTCATCAGGGAGATGACAAGGTATACCACTTCTGTTGCAGATATCTAAATTTATTCACTTGTAATTTAGAGATATGGTATCTTTATTTATCCAAAAAGAATTAAATAGCTGGTATTGAATGAGAAGAGATTGGATGGTCTAGTGGATATGTCACCAAACATGAAAATCCATGTAGCACAGCTGTAGAAAGAACATCTTTTAGTAAGATATTGTTATGTTGGAATTGTGTTCACCCAGTTGGATGTAAGGTAGGACTGCTTTATTCACCATATATGAGAATTTAGCTGGAAATGAGTGTACTAAAGGGGAACTTTTGTTGTAGAAGATGTGAGTATTTGGAAGGGAATGGTGCATATTACATCCACATAGTATGATGAGTATCATGTACATGTAATAATGCAATGAAAGATATCTGAGAATAGAAGATGATTTTGATTGAAAATGACTGATGGCTCATGAACATAAAAGAAAGAAACTTCTTATTACAGTTGTTGTTTTGATCAGGGATGCCAGTTTTCAGGCAAAAGCCTGAATTCAGGCCCTGGCGATTTATTTCAGGCCATAACTTTTTTTGTGTACAAAATAGCTCATTCTAGGTGATTTTCATGCCTTCTGATCAATTCCAAATGGCATCCCTGTTTGATTCACTCTGCAACCTAATTATTGTTTCTTTTCTCCATGTCTCTATACGTACCTCTCTGTTTGTGATCAGTGGTGAGGTTCTTGCTCTAGGTCTTGCCAAAGAGTCTGCCATTCAATCCTGGAGAGAGTTCATTGGACCTACCATCATTGATGAAGCCAAGGAGAAAGCTCCTGAAAGGTGAAATCATGCACTCTACATATTAGATCTGCAGCCATATATATATAGCATTATTCTGATAATACAAAAATAACATAAAATCTATGATTATTGAGGTGATATTAAAGGAGATTGATGTAGCATGATGAGACTACGTGTCTTTCCAGTGGCTTGACTGGGGGCCAATCGGGTATAATACGACTATGGACCGCAGTATATATTTATGTGCGTGCCACATACGTGAAACTGAAGTGGGAGGAGAACTTTGTTCTGTTTCGGAAACGCTATAGCGCGCTGACCGTTAATCAAGTCCATTCATTTATGTGCAGTTGTCCAAAAGAAGTCGTAGATGGCGTTAACCAGTATTTGCCATGCTACACCCCCTTTAATGTCAATAATAATATGGTGCCCTCATGATTACAGTGTACAAGACATTCCGTGTAGCTAGGTCGGTAGCCACATATAGCATTGTTCAAATGATAATTGAATACAAACATAACAAAGTCTATTATGATAATGAGAGTGATATTGATGCTAATAAATGGTGTCTGTGTTTTTTATTGCAGTTTACGAGCTCAGTACTCAGTCCCAGATACTCAAGTGAATGTAGTCCATGGTAGTGACTCTGTAGATAATGCAGAGAAAGAACTCGGGTTCTTCTTCCCCAAACAGAGCACATTAGCTGTCATTAAACCTGATGCAGCTGGAGAACATAAAGGTGAGATTGTCTTTTTATTAACAAATTTGTCCTTTCTCTCACTTTTTTAAAATAAAGAATTTGTTTATCTTGAGCAGACATATTTTTTGTAGTGTTAGCTAGCAATGAAGACTTATTAACCCATACCGTATCAGGAGGAATATGTCTGTATCTCAGATAAAGATGTATAATTACTTTTCCCTTAATTGTCAACTTAATATTCTTTAAGTATGACTATGTACTGACAACAAGATGGGAGCTGTTTGTGTATAATTGTTATGTAGCAAGGCTGTAGCTACATGACAAGTAACAAATTCTGAATTCTCCCTGGAATATTTTGTACTTGCAATAGTCAAATCTTGACAGATATTGTAGTTGTTTCCATATTTTCTAGTCAAACATTTAAAATTGTAAGTGAATCTGTTTAAATTTGTTTTGTTGTGTGGTGTATATGCTGCATTCAGTTTTGACTGGTATCACATTTTTGTTACACCTTACAGAGGCCATCATTGAGAAGATCAAAGAGGCAGGATTTAACATCAGTCTTCAGCGAGATGTTGAGCTGAACAAGGAGCTGGCATCTAAGCTCTACATGGAGCATGAGGGCAAGGAATTCTATGAGAACCTCATTGAACACATGTCAAGGTACGTCCAGTGATTTCTGAAGATTTCTTGAAGAAGTTCTCTGCTTTAAAGCATGAAAACATCAAAATTTACCTAGCTTATTTGATTTTTGACTTAAGAACTCATGCAAACGCTTACTGAAGACATCCAGAGAACCTTTTGTTTGCGGCACTAATGTCCTTTGGCAAGACATTGATCTACATTTGCCACACTCAACCCAGGTGATGTAAATGGGTACCTGGCAGGAATTAATTCCTTGAAATGCTGGAGCGCTGTATAAACGGCAGCTAGGCTAAAGCCGGGGTAATAATAAATGCGCCTGGGAATAGAATTATCTAGATAGACTGCGCTACAGAAATGCCTATTATTATTATTATTATTATTATTAATGGTTCTTGTTCTAGGTCTTGTGCAACCATATATTCATCTTCCTCAATTTGTATGTAGATACATCACTTATGGATAGTTTATTCTAATAGAGTGTATACCTCAATCACAGCTGTATTTTAATATTTGGTATTCTTTAAATTGTCCTAGTTCTGTGCCTGTTGCCCACTGAGTACTTTTTAATAGACAATGACATATGTATTCATTTTCAGTATACATATATTGAAAATAATCAGACTACCTGTTGGTGATTTTAACTGAGAAATTCCATTCTACACATGTCTGAGAAGGAAGTAATTCCCAAATGTCATAGCTGATTTCTTTTTCACTTACTGATGTGATGATGCAGTGGTCTATCTATGGTGATGGTGTTATCCCGCGAGGATGCTGTTGACGGCTGGAGAACCCTGATGGGACCTACAGACCCTGACTACGCCAGGGAGCATGCTCCGGAGTCATTGAGGGCACTGTTGGGTAAGGACGTCATGCAGAACGCTGTCCATGGCAGCTCTAACCCAGAGGAAGCCAAGACGAGGATTGAGAGACTCTTCCCTGATGTGGAAGTACTACCTGGGGGAGAGGTCAAAGGTGAGTGCATGAGGTCAAAGGTTGTCATCTAGACATCATTATCTATTTTGATGCAGTGCCCTCAATTTTAGGCTTTGCAAAATGCATCTCAGATATGTTTAAGAAACCTGGAAACATGCACCTTTCTCATTGATATCAGTGAATTGCTATCCCTTTGTTTCCCTTTCTCTACAGAAGGAGACAGTGACAGTATATATATGTGCCTTACAAGTTACATGTATCAGTAGCAGTTCTCTATTGGATCTGCTGAATAAATCATTTGCTGACTGAATAAAAACAATTGCAGCTGCTAATCAGATCTTCTTCTATTTTTTTTTGGGGGGGGGGCATGCTTTTTGAGGGATGATGGTTAAGTTGTTTACTTCATTCATATGATTATCTTTGAGATGAGA
Source organism: Strongylocentrotus purpuratus (assembly GCF_000002235.5). Classification (NCBI taxonomy): domain Eukaryota; kingdom Metazoa; phylum Echinodermata; class Echinoidea; order Camarodonta; family Strongylocentrotidae; genus Strongylocentrotus; species Strongylocentrotus purpuratus. The sequence goes on along the minus strand of NW_022145613.1, from coordinate 1,340,220 downwards.
TTATCTAGAATTGATTTAACATGATGATTGCTGTCCGTTCATTTTCAGGGAACTATCATTATATCAATCCTTTTTTTTCTCCATTGGAATATAGAAGCAATGGTACAAATGCTCTTTTTAAAATGACTTAAATATAGATCAAAATGGGAGCAAATATAGTACATATAAATGCATGCTGGAGTAGATTTACAGTTAGTTCCCCTGAGTTGGTATACATTGTAAGCAACATTTTTCTTATACTTGTACTAGACTCCTTAACAAGTATCTCAATGGAGCAATCTCACGGTGAGATACATATACTTCCATATGACACTATATTCAGTCAAATTCAGTGTTCATTGCCTTCACAGACTTTCCATTTTCTATGCCATGTATTTTTGCTTAGAAATTTTTCATTAGCTTTTTGTGTTAGTTTGCATGCTGAATTTAAAGCTTTATATTTTTAGTCTGCTTGAACATTCTCCTATATGTTTAGCTGATTATTTTGCTGTTTGATTCTTTTGGATGTTTGTCATTTTTGTTAACCTGTGTGATAATGCCACAAGTATTACATTTTCCCTTTGAAATTATTGTTTTTTGTCAATCTGTCTCTCTCTGTCTCTCTCTGTCTCTCTCTTCATCCCTTTCTTCTTCCCTCCCTTCCTCTCGCTCTTTCTCTATTTGTTGCTAAAGTACAGAGAGATTCTTCAGCTCATCTTGTTTTTTTTTATTCATATTATTACTCTTCTGATGTGCATGCTGAACCCCAATAACAGTATAAGCTTGTGCTTTCTTTCTGTTTTCTTTTTTCTTCTTTTTTTTTCTTCTTCTTTTTCTTCATCATATTACTTTTCTATCTCTTGATCGTATCACGAAAAAGAACTTGTTGTGTAAATGTCAAATTCAATGTAGCCAACGGAATCAACATTTCTTATAAATTCTCATAATTTCAAGATTTAGAGTAATTTATATGTAATTAATGATCTTCACTTACACCAAATTAAGGAGTTGGATACATAGATATACATATTTTTGAATCAGTGTACTAGGTACTGTCATTCTTTTTTTGTTGTTTTAACCAATTGTTAGTATTAATACAAGAATAAACCTATTTCGTTGCTTTGCACAACTTTAAAGTTCTTTGAAGTATAAATTGAGCATTTATTTTGTTATTACTGCTTCATGGCTGATAATGGCTTATATATATTTATTTATTGGGTTTATAATATTTATTTTTGAAACGTTCATTAATAGATACTGATCATTTTTCTACTTTTTCTTTCATTTTTCAAACTTCTAGTGAAAGGAGAAGAAGGAGAAGGTGATTTTCGTTGTGTTTTCAAATTACTTAACAAATTACTTAACAATTTTGTGAACCTGCCATTTTTTATTCATACTTAGAGTACAGCAGAATGTAAAGATCATGTTATTCTGTAAAATTGTAATTGTTTTGTGGAGAAAAGTGTTCCATGGACTAGAGATTATTTGTTCTTGTTCAATATCTAGCATGGCATTCAATAGCAAGGCACTCATTTCGTACTGCTTCAAGGATGATTGTGATGATAAGGATGGGGAGGGCACTGGTGTTGATATTTATAACGAATATGTAGTATTTTCTTTAAATGCAGTAAGGTACATTCAACATGCAACAAAAGCACACTTAATCAAGTCTCAGATTTACAGCAGAAGGAACACACAATGGTTAAATTGTAAATCAGAATTTCAATTCAATTCAAAATAATGTAAAGGGAAAGTTAGTTGTCATTTAAAATTCATTAAAGAAAAGAAAAGAAATGAACATTGATTTATATGAAGGATGATGAGTTGACTCTTCCGTATGATGTGGTTATGTTGCTTGTTTTATTTCCCAAACACTTACAGAGGGAGGAGAGCAACAGACAGAGCAGCCACCAGGAGAAGGTGAAGAGCAACAAGCAGAAGAGCCTGCAGGTGAATCAGGTGACCAACAAGCAGAGGGAGGAGAGGCAGCTGCAGAGGGGGCTGAACAGCAAGCAGAACAGCCACCTGCTGAAGGAGGTAATGTCTTGGTTCCAATGAAAAAAAATTGTTTATTTGTTTGTTTCACTTTATCAAGTGTTTTTAGTTTGTTCTGTTTTTGTTTGTATGTTTGTTTGTAGTTTTGTTGGCCACCTAAGACAAGTTTACATTCTGTCTAACAAGTGCAGCAGACACTTGATAACCATGATTTGTAATTAATCATTTCTCAATAATTGTAGTTGCAAGGCATGTTCAAGAAATGTGCATGATGCATGTAATATTCTAATTTGACAGTACTTCAGAAGATAGTAAACATTGCTTGTTTCCAAATCTCTACATAAGTTATGTGTGTGAAACACATGTGCATGTTTTTTTTGTTTTGTTTTGTAACCAAATGCATGTGTCTCTGTATTGCACCCTTTGTGTCACTCTAACTTGCACTGAATGTAAAGAAGAAGCAGCACAACAAAGAGAAGAAGGAGGAGAGACAGAGCAACAAGCAGAGGTTGGAGAAGGAGATGGTGGTGAGACCCAGCAGGTGGAGGATGGTCCAAAAGAAGATGGTCTAACGGAAGATGGTCAAACCCAGGAAGCGCAGGCTGAGCAGCAAGTGGAAGATGGGAAGACTGGAGAAGAGGCTGCAGAGGAGGAGAAGGCAGTGGATGAGGAGGCCACACCAACTGATGCCCAAGAGGGTCAGGCTGATGGCGATCAACCCCAGGGAGAGGGGGAGGAGAAGGAGCAGAAAGAAGGGGGCGATGAAGGTACCTAGCCAAGCTTGGTGTCCAGGAAGTCTTCTGCATGCATTCTCTCTCCAGCTTCAGTATAGCATTCTTAATTTTCCCCTTTCTGTTTTGCTTCTTGTTCCATTATTACTAACATGACATTTGCATCTGTGTTACTTTTTAACAAGATAATCATTATTTCTCTTTGATTGAGTCTTGACAATCTTTCATTGCATCCAGCTACATTCATATATCCTTCATTCAGTCATCTTTGAATTACATATACTCCTGTTGAAAAGTATTTTGTGACAATTTGTTTGTATTATTTAGCTTTCTTCTGTATAATTTCAATTCAATTGTAATAATAAGTTTGAATTATTTCATTTTTTAGGATGTTTCATAATCTAATGTATTCCATTTCAGCGATCATTTTATCCCTTTTTTCTATGGGGGGTGGGATTCTTTGACAATCATGATTTTTTTTTCCCCATCTTTTTCCTGCTTCTTTCATACTCTTGTTTCTATATCATTTTTATTTTCTTCAACAAAGTGTTCTTAATATATCTTTGTTTTTAGATTCATAATTTGTTCCTTAAAATGATTTTCTTTCATAAAAAGATTACACAAGCTACATGAACCCTATAATTGGTCTCCTTTTTAGCCATCTTTCTATCAGCCGTACCCTGAAATACCTTTTGAAAACCTTCTAGTCAATTAATTTACTTTGCAGGTCTTTGTTCATGGTTCAAAATGTCACTAATTGTCGGTTTCATTTAGGATTTGGGCCTTAGAAATACCTCAAAAATTTACTGAACAATATAAAAGGTCAACATCAAGTAAACTTCATCCTAATCTAGAAGTTTGATTGCTATTTGTTGTGAGTGATGTATTTCCTGATTATTCCTTGCAAACAGGTGAGAAACCAGCTGAAGAAGGTGAAACTCAACAAACACAAGAGGGTATGTTCCGCTGATCTACATTTAATCACTCATTCTCTCTAGAGACTAGCACCAGCAAACATCAGATCTTTCTTTGTTTGATGATATTTTTTCCTTCTGTTCTTGACTCAAGTATTTTTTCAAGTTTAGTAGTTCTGGCACACTTGATTTTTTTCAAAAACTATCTAAGAATGCTACTATTATCAACTTTAAGTAAATAGTTTTATGTGATGTCATTTCTTCTGATAAAGCCAGATATTAACAGTTTTTCTTCATGTCCACCTTCCTTTTTATTCTCAATGAAATCGTTTTCTTGGTAGAGTAGGATGATTGCTAAATTCTTCTTCTGACTAAATGTCTAAAGTATCTGGGATAAAGTTGAATGAATTACTATCAAACTTTGAAGCAATATATAACAAGCTGATTTATGGGGGAGATCTTACTTTGCATGTCTGGTACAATATAGGTATGTATTGACAGATTGGAATTTAATTCATGTATTTCAGTAAATATCCCCATATTACAGTGTGAACTGTACTTTATATCACAAATAGAAATAAAGGACTTATGCAACAGTTGTCATTTTGCAATTGTGCTCAAAAGATGCTGTGTAATTTGGGGTCGGCACAATATTACCGGTATATCAAAAGACATCGTGCTAAATTGCATTAAAGAGGGTTCTCTATTTTCATAGGATGGTTAAAGCCTTAATGATGTAATTCAGATAATGAGATATTATATTAATTATCTATAGGCGAGGCACCCGCAGCTGAACAAACTGAACAGACACAAGAGGGTATGTGATGCATAATGTAATCATTGACTTACTGAATTAGGAGCAGCAAAGTGGTCATTACCATGGGTTTTTTTCTTCCAGTCTGGTTATTTCATATATAAGTATGCATCTATCTGCTTTAGACACTTTATTTTTTGTTAAAAGCCCCTTCTTTACCGTATATCTTTGAAATTATTCCAATAAAAAGCAAAGCAGAATTATATTCAATGCATTTTTTTTTAGATGGGGAGAAGTTAGAGAAAGAAGAATTATTTAATTTATTTTGGATTGTAGGTCATATATTTTGAAGTAATATAAAATATCAACATTAAAAGAACAACACTTTCTACATTTTATGTAAAACACTCTCTAAAGAAGTTAAATAACTGCATTATATTGTATCTTATCTATCTAGATGCTTAGAAAGTGTATACCATACAGCAGAACACATTCATATATGATTGCAATCACACACACATATATATTTATATATATAGTAGTTACCCTATTTTTAGTTACTTGTTGGATATAACTTATAAAGGCAATCACATATTTATCCACAAAACCACCTTAAATAGTTTGTATACAATACACAAATTAATTATTCAGAAACTTGCAAAATCTTACACAAGTAACTCACATACTTCCAGTTGTGTATCACAATGTGCAGAATATATAAAGCACAATTATGTTTTCTATGAGTGAAAATGTCAAAAAACATTGTTAGGCCTATATGTAAACAGATGCTGATTGTAGTTCAGTGAGGATGTGTAAATTCACCGTATACGATAGTTGTTTATAAGTATTTCTGATCGTATGGATTATATGTAGGTGAAGCAGAGAAGACTGCAGAAGAAGTTGCTCCTGCCTCAGAGGGTGAGAATAGACATCATGTTTATTCATCACACTAATGTTTATTCATTAACCCTAATATTTATTCATCACACTAATGTTTATTCATTAACCCTAATTTTTATTCATCACATTAATCTATATTTAGCCATCATGTTTATTCATCAGCCCTAACTGTTGTTCATCAGACTGACTAATTTTTCTTAAACCAAGGATTATTCATCAACTTCAATGCCATCAACTAATACTGATTATTCATCCATTCTAATTTATATTCATCAGACTAATGATTATTCATCGGTTTAATGTCTATTCATCAAATGTAATGCATCACTTATAGCATGAATGTCTGCATTTATCTTCACCAGATACTGAGCCCATTTCATCTGTCCTCAATGATTAATTCATGGTCTGTTTTTCAACTACCGTGAACAAAACAAGAGCTTATGCATCATATTAACTTCATCTCAGAATCATTTCATTTCATTCCAATTTTTGTTTAACCATTTTTTCTTGTTCCCACTCAGGTTCAATTTTGTTCCATACCTTTAATTTTCTCCTCTATAATAGAAGTTCCCCCATCTTTTTCCCCCTCTCTAGCTTTTCATTGCTAACACATATTTAACTTCATACTAGTAAGAGCAACATTATGCAATGAATATCATGCCTGTTGTTTTAGTTTGATAATGGACATCTTTCTAATTCAGGTGGAGTAATCATTGAGTGACAGAATTTAAAATTCATCATAACTTTTATTTTCATCATAAGTACCCTTCATCATAATGAAGGTCATTTTGAAGGACTTGGAGTAGAAATCACTCATAATCCTAATTAATCCTTTGTCTTCTCATTCCTTCCATCCATACTAAGCGAGCATACAAACTAACTGCCATTGGTCTCTCACAGAGTCCATTCATTTGAATTTCATGACTAGTTTAATCGACTCACTTATCCAATCATATGTTTCAGTTTGCATCATACCATATGCATTTCATTTATTCAATTGTATACATTTAAGATGTGACCTACATGTTATAGCACCATACTTCTTTTAAAATATTGAAGTCAGTCCTCGGATTCTATACCATCTGAATTACTATTGTGTTCCTCATCCATAATCTCTGAGTTTGCATTCAAAGCATTTCACTATGAATCATCAATTAGGCCTATAAGCGCATTGCTTTTAATTGTCATGTTCTGTATTAATCACATTTTTTTGCTGTATGTAAAGGGAAAATGTACAATTTTGGAACTTCTTGGTAGTTAAAAAAACTGTTAAATTAAACACTTTGATGTCATGAAATGTAGTTTATTTGAAAATGAAGAAGTAAAAAGGGATTATAAATGAGGACAATTCTTTTTCTCATAAAATTGGGTAAGAATTAACATTTATACTGGCAATGTATTAATGGAGCAGGCTTCATCATGATGGTATTGATTGGATTGTTTTATTCTAGAAGCAGCAGCAGAGCAAGCACCTGCTGCAGAAGAGACTCAGGAAGGAGAGGAGAAGAAGGAAGAACAGACACAAGGTAAGATGGAAGACAGGAATGGAGGAAAGTAGAAAGGGAGGTGTGGTTAAATATTATGGATAGAGGGTTAGATCAAAAGAATGATGTTTAGATTGAATAAGAATTGATACATTGCTGAATGTTTACATATTAATCACTGGTATTGGATGTAAAGTTTTAAATCATCTGTTGAGAACCATAAACCTATATCACTGAGATAATGTCCTTTTAGCTCCAAGCAGGTGACATCTCCATTATTTATCATTAATGACAGAATCAGCAATTTGTAATTTACTTGTGTGATGTAAACGTACATGAATCATGTATACACTAATTGAATCCTAAGTTCAAATTGAAGACGTTCTTAATAAAAGCTCGGCTAAAGCCAGGATAATAATACGACTGCAGGCCCCTCAGGGAAAACAGTATTAATACAGATGAGGCTACCCTGGGTAAACAAGACATATGTGTATTATTATTGTTGCATATTGTTACAAATGTTTATACACGTGTCATATATTGCAAACTACATACAAATAATCGCCCTTAACCTGTTTCCCAGATGCACCTGCAGCGGAAGGTGGAGAGGCAGGAGCTATGGAGGGGGAAGTCCCCGTCACTGAAGGAGGGGAAGCCCCGGCCGCTGGGGAAGGAGAAGGGGATGCTAAGCCAGAAGAGACTGCATCATAAAGAAATCCATCAATCACAAAAACACTCATCCCATTTCCCTGGCAATTTTTATTTGTACCCTGGCTATCTGGTTGTAAGCACAGGGCTTCAAAAACCATACACAGAATCTTATCAAAACTGGACAAGGATATGATTTACTTGGGATCGGTGTAGAGTGTTGTGATGAAGTGCATGTTGCCTGAATTGAAAGCTCTACAAACCAACCGAAGCATTTCTGCTGGAGGATTCCAACATTGCAACAAAGTGAAGAAAAGACAAGTTATCGTTAACTTTTGAGGTGTGGAGGTCAAATTATAGAAGAGTATTCATATAGTAATAATATGTATATAAGTGTTTCTTGTTTCATTTTCTTCTCAGTACAAATAAGATCTAAGTAAGATCAAAGCAAATTGAGTGTTATAAATACCTTCTTCCATACTCTTGGTTGATTGTGAGTAGGATTACATATTCGCAAAGTAATTGTTAAGTAAGTAACAATATTTATAAAAGCCGTTTCTGTACTGTTATGATACAGCTTACTCTCATTGAAGACAAAGTTTGCCTCTCTTCATGTCATCACTTGAGCAATAATGCTGATGTATTGATGAAGAAAAGAGAATTCTGAGTTTCCTGTTTAGTACATGCTTTGGAGCATGGAAGCAGGGGCTTGGAAAGTAAGAAAGTTTTGTATGGATGAGAAGCTGTATTAAGGGAAGATTCTAACATTCCTTTTCTGCTGCAGTTTGCAATGATTTTTCCTTTCATGAATAATACTCTCCACCCACTTTAAACAATGCTGAATTACAGTACTATTGTGCAGGACATAATATTCAAACAGTTGGTTTAATAATAACAAAACAATGAATATGATTCTCTATCTCAATTGAGCTTTCTTGAAATGAATACATGTGGCTTGCTGTTTAGTACATATGTAGACCATATGGAAGCACAAGTCACTGTAAAAGCTCTAAATATATTAAAATGAAAACTGTTTTTACTTTATCAGCAGTTCAGAAATTTATCATCACATTAACGATATGTCTTTACTCAAAGTTCCGTCCTTTCCAAAGCTATATTCAAAATACTGAAGAATTATTTTATGTATGTATATTAACATTGTCTGTGAACTGTATTTTATATATGAAGAAAGCAATATAAAATAATAAAAGAATTAAAAAAAGGAAAGTAACCCATTGTCCATTTCATACTTGTATAAATGGGATATGATTTTATATATGGACGTACCAGATTCCTGGGCTAGTACAATAGATGCTACATATGATGTATATGTACCTACCAGTTTATTGTTGTCCCATATGTATAAATCAACTGTGACCACATTTTGGAGAAGAGAGTTGCATTTAGGGTATAAAATATTAGAAATTTTCCTTCCACCTTCCACATGTAAATTCTAAAATTAAATCTGAAATAGTGGGATATTGTAAGCCTTCCCAGAGAGAGTAAAGACCTGATTAGACATATCAGGGACATGCATGGGATTGGTCTGTTAAATAACCAAATTTGGAATTGATTTGGCAATTTTTTAATTTGTTATTAAATTATTCAGTGACTCTCTTGACCATTCACAATCTCAATATGGAAGCTTTTACCATAGTCATCTTGCAAACCACATGTTAATTTATGCTATTTCTCAAAAAAATTGTGTCATAGTTGGATCATTCAGTGCCTGTAAAGAGGTTGAGTGAAGTGACAGTTACCAGTACTACTCCTCTTCATGATAGATATTCCTGACCAAAGAAAGGAGAGAAAGAGATTCAGAAAGAAAATTATTGATAGAGAGTGGGAGACATATAGCACTAAAGAGAGGGAAAAGCTAGAAAGGAAGAGAGGGGGAAGAGAGAAACGAATGATTGAGAATATGTAAAAGAGGGGGAGATGGAGACGATGTATTTATACATGTAGGTGGGAGAGAGGATTATCGATGGGGAATATTTTGTAATGTGATCGCAAAACAGTTTTTTAGGGAAGATCTGGCAAGCATGCATCTACTATTAACTCCTTAATGTTCACTTAACCGACAGGAACATTGAAAAAGTGGCCATCTAAAACATACTGAATTACGTGACTATATAGAGACTGAGGTAATTGTATCAAAATAGGTTTTCTTTTCAGATATGACATCATCTGTTGAGATCTAAACCAAAAGGGTGTTGACTTTAGGATGAAAGATTTGTTCACTAAATGCCCCTCTAGGTTTGGCAGATGATATACAGTACACATAAGTTGTTGTTTGTTTTTTTTCTTTTTTTTGGGGGGGGGGGGGGGGTGAGGGTTACATTATCTCTTCACGTAGAATATACCCTATCAATTTATGTGACTATTGAGGTCTTGATTAAAGTTTAGAAAACCATGTAGAATTGCAACATACCTCTAATCTTAAATACATTTCAAGAAAGTAGGATTGATGAACAATGTAGGATGGAAGAGGCATATAGAATGGTATATAAGGTTTCAAAAGTTATTAAAATACATTTTCCCCAAAATGGGTTTTTATGCTCTGGGTTTTTGTGACTTTACAGGTCCTTAACTGTATTCATGATTTAAACTACAAAATATATGTATGAGGGTGGCATATTCTTAAGGCTTTACAATTTTCAGTAGAGTTGTATGGATGGAGGATGCAATGAGGAAGGGGTGTAAGAGGAAGGAATGAAAGGTTTTTGAAGAGGATCTATAAGATGATCTGAAGGCTATGAGTATCATGTAAACCACAAAGCCATCATGTCTCACACGTGATTAACCACAAGATAATTGACGACTTCCCAATGAAAGGATAGGAGAGATGGTTTATCTTCACTAACAAGGCCGAGGAATCATGCCCTATGGAAGAAGGCGAGGACTGTGAGGTATCCGATGATGATGTAGCGCTTCTTTTGAAAGGTCAATAGAAAGCCAAGTTCTTTCCATTTATGCGTTTCAAACAGGAATGGGATATTTTGCTTTTGCCAATGTTTGAGCACGGATTAAAGACCTTGTCGTATATAACCCCTGCTTCTTCTCTTGACATTAGTTCTGTGCTATCATTATTTACATGTTTTAGTGTTATAAATTTTCTTCGATCTATACCATCCTGCCTTTCCATCCTTTTAAATGTGATGGCAATGTTTTTTTTATCAAAAGTAATTTTCCATCTCTCTTTCTCTCTCTCTCTCTCTATCTTTCTCTCCCTCCCTCCCACCCACCCTCTTTCTCTTCCTCTTTCTCTTCCACTCCCTCCCTCTCTGTAACTTTCCCTCTCCTACTCTCTTTTTATTTAATATTTTCTGCTTCTATTAATCGCTATTTGAATTATCTGTAAATTATGTTTACTTCTGTCTCTGAATTATCTCCAAATTATGTTTGCTTCTGTCTATTACCTGTCTTGTTTCATTCTCTATTGCCCCTCTCTACACCGGTGTCTCTTCAGTTTTTCAAAGAAATTTCACCAAAAAAGACAATATACACCAATGTACTAGAGTTGTGAGGTACATGTTATGAGAATCATATACATATACCCAAATTCCTTATAAAGGGCATACCATCATTTTCTCAAGAAATTCCCATGCTGAGTTCTCAAATCTAGAAATGACAATGACACTACCAGATTGAATCTTTGTATCTCACTGCTTTTCATGGCAGTACTCCATTTTATTTAAAAAAGCATACCTAAAAATATTGTTTTGATATGATAAAAATATAAAGCGACTTTCAAGCTACACATTCTCACGTAGCAAACAGAGTGAATAACAGTGAAGATTGTGCGCTGAAAGCCATGAGGGCTTGAAAGATAGTTTTAACCATTTTTTATTGCAGAAAACACACATATAACTCCTAAGGAAATGGATTAATCATACATGTTTCTTTACAGATCTGTGTAGAAAGAGTTGATATCACATTTTAACAAGACAGATACTTGTCCATTACTGAGTAGCCAATAAGAAGTGTAAAAATGTCTTTGGTTTTATCATGAAACTCGTGATTTCTATGCTGCAACATACTCTATGTAGTTCATACAGCATTCCATAAAATAGTTTCAGCATACAATATCTTGTAATGCAATAATAGGGAGTTCACATACCAAAAACCTTAGCCATTTTCTGCTGATTCTAAGCTTAGCAATCAGTAAACATAGCCAATTTTTGAAAGTCCATGGAATTAATTGTTTTTCCACTTTGTCTAAGTAATCTAAAAACATTGCTCAAAAGAAAACAAAATCAGATGAATCAGCCAGTGTATTTACAGCTTTCCCTTTTTGACACAGTTTAAAAATTATCATTATCACCATTTCATCTTGAGATATCAAACAGTTTACATAAATCTCTCATGATAAAGACACTTCTATTAAATACATCTTTGTGAGTTGTTGCAATCAATAATTTAAAAAGTCCATTACCAAATGAATTGAGTTCTTGTGTATGCTCTAGAGTTATCATAACAATCTAAAGCCATTACAAGATATTTCCACATTGTGGTAAAGAGTACCGGCTCTAAATCTTATTAAAAAGTATATCATATGTTGAGTAAGAATACAGCTTCTTTGAAAGACATTAAAAGAAAGATTTTTGTTTTTAATTGCCACATCATGAAATGTCCTCATGTCTACAATAACTTGAAATGATTCTCTTCACCAAATCTGTATTAGGACCTAAGTGCTTTAACTCACCTCATAACTTTCAAGTTTAAAGTCCACACATTTGAAAACATCAATTCAGTATTTAGAGCAGATTCAAAGAGTTGTTCAAACATCACCTACTACTATATTAGTATTAAACAAGAGCATGATAAAAGCAGTTAATGTCACATAAAACCCTTACATGTTCATTTTACCTGTACGGTTTATCTATAACTGAAGGCACATTATTTTTAAAAGTAGCAAATTCCTTAACATACTGGGTATATGAGATGTACATTATTTGTATCAAAATAAAGATACTTCAAGCTGTGTATAGGCTATCAATGAGACGACACTAAATCATGCAAACCTTTCTTTTTCATTGCATAAAATATGGGGTGTTTTATATAAAAATATTTTGCAGATTTCAAGTATATACAAAAAATAGCTCTGAGCACATGGCATACAAAACGTAAGCTCAATTTGTACAAGAATCGTATTCTAATAGAGTGCATGCTACTTAGACCTATATGTACATATCAGAGTTTACAAGAAATTTACATAGCATCACACACAAGTGAATATGAACTAACCACCATGCCCATAAAACTCACTGAACCATAATTTCCAAAGGCATACAGCAAAAGTCTTAGAATAAACTAATTTTGGGCATTTCGTTTGTGATATTGTTCGAAGTTTAATTCATAATTTGTATTCATGACTGGCAAAAGTATTGACTTAGTTTTTATCTCAATCTGGACCATGTTGCACAATTCATACCATTGATGATACCTTTGGCATCTATAGTAACTGCCATGGAAGCCTTCATTTGATTGGCTGTTGCGTGATATCGCCATGGTATTTATTAATGATAGCAATGTTACCATCAATGGTTAGTTTTATGCAATGGGACCCCAGGTTGTAACCTGGTTATACCACTTTCATGAATATAGATAGACCACTAGTAATCATCTCAGTTTAGTCCTGCCATACAAATAATTTACAACTTCCAATTTTCCATGGATTATTCCAAATGTACAAACATAGTGCCTATTCTTGAGTATGGTCACTAAACAGCCCAAATATAGAACTTCAGGTAGGCACACATTTACTTTTTATCAATAAAATATTAAAATATACTGCAAAAATATATTCATACAAAATACTGTACTATGATATTACTAACTACATTGCACAAGATATTCATGCACATGTAGCAGCTATTTATGTCAAATATTTCCCTTTTTTTGCTATGAGAAGCAGCAAATGTATCAATAATGGGAGTTCATAATGCAACTGCAATAACCTTCTTCAGGTGGCACTTAAAAGTGATACTGTGTTCTACCAATTTCATCTAAAGGCACTGGGATGATATCCTAGAAGGAGCATTCTTTGGTTCATATAATTGCAAATGATCAAAAATCAAAATCAAAACTAAAATTTACCCGCTGCCTACATGAACCAGTTGGTCACACTGTATAAAACTTATGGAGGTTCAAACAGCATTCAACATTATAAAGCAATACACAACTTGGTAAACTCACTAATTTTACCATACAGAAGTTGATAGATAATGAAAAAGAAAATATAACAATGATATTTCACTACCGTTTCTGTAATAATACAATGATTTACGATCTTGTTTTTATGGTCAGTGGTTGAGGGACTTCATAATATTTGCCTCAATTGCCTATTGATAAAAAGAGTAAATTGAAAGTGAAAGTGAACAGGGCCCATTGTTCAATGTAAATGATCAATATGGTAGAAGTCCTTTAGTTGAAAAGTTTGCCATAAAATGATTTCCTCATAACCAATCCATCATGTATATATTTTGTCACTATACCACGCCAAATAAATGATTATCCAGTAAGATAAAATGACTAGTTAAATTTTTCATACCTGTAAAATAGTGACTACTGTACAAACAGAAACTTACTCATGAATGGAGCCACATGTCAAGTTTATAAATAGTCTAAATTTCAAGCGCTTCATGCTGAAAATTACTGAAACACAATATTTGCAATTCAAAAAAGTTCTTGTAATTGCAAATTGCAAAGTTTCATAAGTTACATAAGGTTCTCATTTTACTGTGTGCACTGAAAGTATGCAATTATGTAATTGAATCCACTGACAGAGGGAAGTCCCTGACTCATGAGAAACCCCATCAACAAATTTTCTCCGGGCTATTCTGCCTATTAAAGGCAACTTTGCACAGCTCTCTTAAAGCTTATCTGAGAGGATCATGGGGGACCAATGGTCACTGATTAGGCATTGTTTGTTATATAGAGGGCGCAAGTAGCTACAAGTAGTGCAGGGGGCCTTTAAGGACTTGTCTGTTTCTTTGGTCAAACCTTATATCCAACGAATCCTCTGCTTTCCTCTTCTTCCTTTACACTGCGCTTTGCCGAGTATGATGATTAACTGCTGTGATACAATGTTGAATAACTTTTCATTGAGAGAGGCTTGGAAACGGCACTACTCATTAGAGAGTTATGTTTACTGAGCACTCTCTCTCTTTTTCCTCTCCACTCTCAGAATGTAGGAGTATGCAGATTCAAACTGTATGACGGCAAATCCAATCTCTCCTTTGTCCAGGAAGTCAGGAAGGAAATCCTCTAAGAATCGGAGTTGTGGGTAGAAAGCCGTGACCTCTCCAGGGTCACCATGTATCAGGAAGAGAATCAGAGATGTAAGCAGGTCATCACCACTCAACATGCGCTGCTTACCACCTGGATGTATGGAGAGAGAGATATGAGAAATGATCACCACTCTGCTTAATTCAATGCAAGACTAGTTGTTGATGCAATCAAAACAATGATATTTTCACATTGGATTCATTTAATGCACATAATACAGATAAACATAATCATATAATTTCATACAGGATACTGCAGGAGTAAGTGGAATATCCTTTACTTTTAATTGGCAAAACACTCGGATATCTGAAAGGCCATCGCCCATTTCTATTGTCAATTTGTGATTATGTTAACATTACAATAACAGAATCACAAGGTGCTGTTTAAGAATTAGTCGATACATTTGCATCATTAGCAAATGATTCTAATACTAGTTTTGCATGCTGTGAGATACTTACATGATATAAGAGATGCTTGTTTCTCAGCCACAGAGTTGACTTCCTTGAGACATCGAAGCAACCATTGAAGCTTGGAGCATGGAACACTCTCCTCTAAGACCACTCTGAAGTAGTGATAGGCCTGGCTGAAGCGTTTCAAGAACTCTGAGATAGCTGGCTTCTCCCTGCATCGTCTTGAGAGCTCTCTGTCTAGTTTGATCTCTCCATCCACTCCTTGGATCATGATGTTCACATCCATGTCATTGACAGGATCATGGCTGCTAGATGTGATTGACATCTTCTCAACGTCTGACGCAGCGTCTGAGGATATTACTACCTGCGGGAAGGTGGATGCGTCCATTGATGGGTTGGAGCTACATAGATCAGATGCACTGAGAGGTTGTGATACATTGGATTCCACGCTCATAGCAGTCCTTGAGCTATCTGTTCTATTGAGATTGGAATTATGATCACCTTTCTGACTGTGTCTGTCATCGTCATGGTGATCATTGAATACACCCGAATCATCACCAATGTGATCGTCTAAGTGGCTAGACTCTTTCTTGAGCAGAGGATGTGGTTTGTCCAATACCTTATTTAGGAATAGGCTATGCGGGGAGTACTGTTCAACGGCTATATGTTTCAATTGCTTGATTTCAGGTAGCGAGGCATGTCTTGCTGCTATCTCATGGTCTCTGAGCTTCACACTCTTTTGCCTCAACTGCTTCTGGACGATACAAGGTTCCGACTGCGCACTTTCAATGTTGATCGGCAC
Source organism: Strongylocentrotus purpuratus (assembly GCF_000002235.5). Classification (NCBI taxonomy): domain Eukaryota; kingdom Metazoa; phylum Echinodermata; class Echinoidea; order Camarodonta; family Strongylocentrotidae; genus Strongylocentrotus; species Strongylocentrotus purpuratus. The sequence continues at coordinate 1,324,313 of NW_022145613.1, read as the reverse complement.
CGTCACCCACTTACAGTCTATGATCTGTGTGTTACGCCATGATTGCCTCGATTCACCTTGCCTATGAGGGCTTGCATGGCGTCGTAATCTCTCCTCGGGGAGATCAACATCCACCCCCGATTCTAACCTCCCTCGAATGTCTTCGTCTATATGAAGTCTGTGTTTGACAAAGTCACCCAACCCTGACACTGATGCAATGTCTGTTAGTCTGTCATTATGATCCTGCTTCTCAGACTGCTTCTCAGGTTCTATGACCTGTTCTGTGACATCCTCACCGATCTCAATGTCATCATGGATGTTGAAAATAGGAGCATAGAGTCCGAGGATGTTGAGAATCCATTCGTCGTCTAGTTGCATGTCTTGAAGGTTGGAGGTAGGCAGGATCTTCTGAAGATCTGCTATCTCAGCCTGATAGGCATACTGCAGAAAAATGAAAAGAAGATGGCGTAATTAAGGGCGAGATAAAAGGTCTGGAATGAATTGCATTTTGGGTTCAAATTCATGAGAAAGACGAGGTGCAGTTTGAGTATGACGATAGTCAGTGTCATAATATCAATGTGAAGATGATGACAATGATGATAATGATCGCAATGATGATGATGATGATGATGATGATGATGATGATGATGATGATGGCAATAATGATGATGATGATGATGATGATGATGATGATGATAACGATAATGATGATATTGATGATGATGATGATGATGATGATGATGATGATAATGATGATGATATTGATGATGATGATGATGATGATGATGATGATAATGATAATGATGATATTGATGATGATGATGATGATGATGATGATGATGATAACGATAATGATGATATTGATGATGATGATGATGATGATGATGATGATATTGATGATGATGATGATAAAGATGATATTGATAAAGATTAGACTAAACATCACACCACAACAATTATGTATGCTGCAGCCTAAATGCTCTGTCTAATCAAACTCATTATCACTTACCACATAGATCTTCAGGAACTCTGAGATCTTGCCAGGAAAGAAGGCCCTCTCATAGCATGTCCAAAGATCAGCTCGGCTGTAGTAAAATGGTAGATTCAGATGACTTGCTAACCTTGTTGTTACCTACATGTAGTCAAGGTAAAAAAAAATCATGATTTATATGTAAAAATGAAATGCATAACAAATCAAACTACTTATATTCATATCACATAAATGAAACAGTTACAGTTCTTGCTCAAACATTTAATTTTGATGAAGTACAGCCTAAATTTATACCTCAATAGGTCACACTTAACCTCTCCTAAGAAGTAGAGTCAACATCAATTTTTGTTTTCCGCACTCCTGAAAACGGCCTATTTGACATAAAATGGTCCGAAAATATCAATATCAAACCATTCCATTCCTTGCCTAACACTTGTTGTTTACGCAACTTCAAAATCAAGCTCAAACTCATTTTATTCACAAACTGTGCACAGAAAGAAAAAAAAGGACAATGCAAATCTATATATTTTGTGGGATGGCATTTGAAAAACTCACCTCTTGGAAATGCATATTGACATCTGTCTTGAGTCTCTGAGTAACAGCTTGGTAGTGAGCCGTTGGTCTCTTCTCAATGAGACTATGTCGTGTATTCCTCCTCATCTTATCACTTTCATGATTGATGCTAACTCCACTGTGCTTCTTGGCTAGCTTCTAGAGTGATATATGAGCAAATTAGTATGATAGTTATAGCTAAAGATTGTAACTACAAAGTCTTTACCAACATCCTTATTATCAATATTACCATCAACAACGATCACATTATCAATCATTATCATCTTCATCAACAACAACACAATGAAATTCAGAGAATATACATTCACTTTAAAAAGTCAAGAAAGTTATAAATTACCTTCCATGAGTTACTGACATCAAGTTTCTGTCTGAATCTCTTGATGGTTGGTTGACCTTTGATCTCTTCACGACACTGATTCACTATTTCTTTACTGAAATCATGATGAAGATCATTCAATGTCTTGTTCTTCTCCAAAGCCTAAACAAAAATAAAACAAATACATGAAAACTGGCATTAATTACAAGAAATCTCATGTTTTTATTAAATCACAATTTGAAAAAAGTGTTAAGAAGAGGGATAATCTATAAAAATGTAATTTTCTAAATGTAAAGGAAACCTTCATGAATAGTGCACAAAATAGGAGGGGCTTTAACATCATTTTCCAATAAATCCAGAAGTCTCTACTGACTCATATCACTTCCATGGTGCATGCTAAAATAAAAATAAAAATTTTAAAGTTCATGCGAAACAGGAGAGCCAGCCTGTTTGCCAATCCTGAAGGTACAGGATTTCCTTAAGTACAGTACTTGTAATTCATTGCAATCAAAACATGGCTTTGCTTTACTTGGCATCTTTACTCCATTTGAACAGGATATTCATATGAATGAATGAATGAATGGATGGATTTATAACCACAACCTGATTACACAATTTGTTTGTAATAGGATGCCACTTAATAGATATACTGCCGGGAGAGTAAGGAAACTTTCATAAACAAATTTAAATAGCAACAACACCCATCAATTTCATTCATTCTTATATCTTAATCTGCGACATCATTTAAAAAATCATAATCTCTAGTCCATACATACCTCAGAGACTTTACTAGGGAGTGTCTGCCAAGCCTCTGGGAGCTTGCTTGGTCCAAGAACTAAAAAGAAAAGAAACAAGATAATTGTATTACTTGCATAATGATGGAAGCAAAAATCAGCTAACAGATGTTGTAGGAGGATCGTTTAAAAAAAGTATAGGTGTTATATCCATATATCATATAAAACCATCTGTTGACATATATGGCATTTCCTCAGTTTTTTAAACGTGACAAGAGACAATGTTTTAACTATACCTAGCATTTAACTGTACATTATACATTGTGGTGATTACACGCATGCTGTCATGGAGATTGACTAGAATCAAGCCTGTTAGGGAAAAGACATTGGAATAGATTTGATTATGATATAAATGGGAACATGTTCGTACCATCTGTCGATCGTATAAGACCATCTGATGAGATATCTATTCCTGTTGTCTCTCTTCCCTGCTTCAATTCACTCTCGGTTGACACCAGGGCTTCTCGCACACTTGTTGCTAAGAGCTACACAGGAAACAAATTATGAAAGATTATTTGAATGGTTTGAAAATATGTATAAATTACTGACAAGAAAGCATTGTTTATCAGTCTATTTTTGTTTGTTATAGCGCTTAGAGACCTCGGTGGTAAGCGCTTTATAAGTAACGTTTTTATTATTACTATTATTGTTTGAATAAGTTATCTCTTGTTAACATATTATCTATAAAAGACAATTCATTTTTCTTTGGAGGTTATTAAAGATTAAGATTTGCATGGTGGTGTGTATAACATTCTTTAGGGTGTGCAGTTTCCCTTTCCTTCATTCTAATGCTTAAATACTTGTCTACTGAACATAATTCAAACTAATCAAATAGGTATTTGAGATTCTTTGTATATCCTTAATTTCTGCTCCTTGTCAATTTATCTCGCCCTTTTCTTCAGATCTGCTCTATAATAATAGTTCATGCCACTTCTCAATAATGTCTCTACTTCAACTAAGTTGATATCTATATCCTTAATTTCTGCTCCTGATCTATTTTTCTCGCCCTTTTCTTCAGATCAAGTCTCAATCAAGTCTCTACTTCAACAACGTTAAGAGCCAGAAGGAGATTAGTTTTGTATTAAAGGGATATATGCAACTAATTTCTAGTTTTCAGTGAACAAAAAGAAACACTGCCATCTAGCTTTGACTTACCTTTTTTCTCTGTAGATCATGGAGCTCTTTGCTGTGTCTCTTGCATTCATCTTGGATACGGATGTATGCTCGATGCTGGTCGGATAACTGCACATCATGAAAGAAAAGCACAAGAGATAGATTGGATTGGAGTTCATTATTTTCACTTCCATTGTCAAGCAGGTTACAAATACATTGCACATATAACATTCATCTTGGATACGGATGTATGCTCGATGCTGGTCGGATAACTGCACATCATGAAAGAAAAGCACAAGAGATAGATTGGATTGGAGTTCATTATTTTCACTTCCATTGTCAAGCAGGTTACAAATACATTGCACATATAACTTTTTTAAAGTCTTTGTGAACTTAATATTTGCTTATGGATACACCAAGTATATTTCCAGATGTGTATGAATGAAGCACATGAATAACAAATCAAACATTTCTGAAATAGAAATTATAATGATAGCTGTGGGGCTCTCATTAAAGCATCACTTTGTATTGTCAGGCTTGATCAGTATTCCTTCCATGGGGTAACAATATAGTATTCTATTCAATCTTTAAAGAACATTTCACAACCCCTTCATAGGGTAAAAAAAACTCTCAACTCTGGGCAGTATATGCTCACTTTCTTTAGTACCAAGAGTAATAGAGACCGAGTATGACACTAAGCTATAAAATCAAAATATACAATTTCTCTTGTAGTTCACGAGACATCTGTATTGGTGGTTTAATTCCATATCATAAGGAGGTTAGCAGATTTTTCTTTTCCAGTTCGTGTAAATGGCTGACAATGCTTATAACATAACATTGGACTACTTCCTCAGTCAAAACACATCTTACTAAATATGTCAATGTAATGTAGGGAAATACCAAAACACTGCCCACTCAACAAAATAAACATTGTGGCTTGAAGAAAAACAAAATCAAGATGATTCATCAGTTTGAAAATTAAATCAATCAAATTGCAATAACATCTATACCACCTTCATGATTCAACCCAGTTCCCATAGAAATGAGAGAAAAAAATGCTACAAAAAATTACTATACTAGGATCAGGGGATAAAAGTATCAATGAAACACCTTGCCTCTGGGCATAAAACACTGTCATTGGATTTGAACCCTAAACCTCATGATTTAAGAGTCCTGAAGGCATGAAAACCACTATTCCATATTGCTTATAATGTAAACCCACCTCATTACTCGCTGGTATAGTTTTAATACTGAGAATCAGATTCACTTCCTCCATTACAAACAGTGACTTGTTGATGTAGTCTGCCACCCTGTCTCGAGATTTACGAGCTCTGAAAGAAAAATAAAAGAGATTTGTAGGAGTGATAAATATGCTGGAATTTCATATTTCAATGTCAAAAGTTTGATACAAATCACAGTATTAGGACTATGGTCGTTGGAATTAAATCTTCATATTTTGAGCACTTTCCTATTCCTGTCTACAGTATATATGCTATACAAAGATAAATAAATTATATGACCATACATGAAAAGGCTTTATAATTATATCCAACCAGGTTTTTTTAAGCCTTGACAGTTGCAATGTAATGTGCCACATGGTCCACTTGATTTCTCAAGCAGCATGAAAAACAGCAAAGGTCTAGTTGTCCATCAATCCATCTTCATCCATCTAATTAATTATTTCACTGATTTCACACTTCCAAATGTGGCATATGATCAATCTCTATCTAGTAGGCCCATGATTCTACCACTAAAGTGTTCTGGTCCGTACATTTTGGTGGATAGTGATTAGTGATGTACATATTATCTGGAGCTACAGGGGCATTATCTTATATACTCTAACACAGAATTAACGCCCATGTGACTTGGAACAGACAATATCAAAGTTGTCTAAGAAAGAAAACCAAGCAAATATAGAGTTCTGTAAGCATCGTTGAATTGATGTGCTGTCATGAAAGTGAAATTCCTCTCTTTGGAGAATGTCCTTGAAATCCCATACAGAAAGGAAATCCAATATTTAAACATTTTATTTCAATGAGACAGAAGAGAATTAAAAAGAAACATATTGTGGTTCCAAAATATCAATCAAAATATACAATCAAAAGAAGATAAATCAACCAGCTAAAAAGTAAAGATATACAAAGGATAAAACTATTTTATAAGCCAGAAAAAAACTGGAAACATTGTGAAATATTTCTTGAAACCATTCCAAATAACATATTTATGTTTCATTTGAAAAACAAATCTTTATTAAATTTCAGAACAGGAAGTACAAGTTCAGGTGCATTCTCAATCAGTTGAAAAAACAAAAAGATTCTGCTATGAGCTACAGATTCAATAAATGTTGATTTGTGTAAAAGAAAGAGCATCGTGCTTAATTTTACTTCACTAAAAATAGCTACTAGATCTCACAAAGAGATATCAGGTATCAAATGTAGAAAGAAATCTGTTTCACTGTAGTTTAGGAAAGGAAGAGCAATTATGTGAGATTACTGCATCATACTTGTACCGTTTACACACGTATCGAAACATGATTTGAAACAAGATTTTGCTTCAGTTATTGTTGGCTATTTTTAGGAAAGCTCTACTGAGCTTGTCCTTTAGAATAGGATTGCATTGTGTATTGCATGATAGAATGCTTGTCATTTTGACCTAATGATTAAAAAACAAATTAAATTATTTTTTTCAATGCTGAAAAAATGTCATTTTTTTCAAGATTGCAAGGGCATGAGTTGAAATATGCAAACTACATAAGCTAAATCATTTTCTTATCAAAATGGTTCAAACCTATTTTGTTATCATTTATTTTGCTTAAGAAAGGATTCAAGACCAATACAGAAAGAAAAATTGATCAGTTTTTGTGTGCGTTTTGGATGAAAAACTGACATTGTGTATTTGGGCATACATTGTAATGGAGCATACTTGCTAAAAGATATTTGGGTGGTTTTGACATAGGTGGGTACTTATACGAAGCTCAAGGGAGGCAATATGATATTGACTGTGCAGCTTATAATTTTGTATTCGGTCGCTGGATGTGCTTGAAGTGATTTACTTAAATTTACTATTTCTGCATAAGTTCCTGGACGGAGAATACCCCACCCCCACTGCCCCCTCCCACTGACCCCTCCCATTTATATTTCCTACAGCATGTGCTGGGGTGGGGGTGAATTAAGTAATAGACAGTGCTCTGTGAATTGTGCAAGAGAGCAGAATGGAATCATACTCACGGGCTTTCTCTTCTATATCTCCTGAGAAAAGGTGAAGGAGAGAACATATAATGTAAATCCATTCTTCAGCTTGTAACTGCTCTGAAAAGTTTGGTTTGATTATGGCTAACTTCCTCTGAAGTTAATGATAAATTTTTGCTATCAATTCACTAGCACCTCTATTTTTAGGCAACAGGTCAGAAATATGATCTTATTGGTTTCTATTTATAACTTTGTGGGTTCATTGTCATTGAGTGAATGACCTATCTAACTGATCTATATGATTATCAAAATGACAGATTGAAGTTTATGTTGGATTAGAATGATACCCATACCTAATCCTATCTCAGCCAGAGCCTTCTTTATGGAATCATCACGATGATGATAGTATCAATTATTCAGATAATGCAAGTTTCCTGATAGAAACAAAAGACTTCTGCAAGGCCTTGCATTCCTCCCTGAACTCGCATTCCATACAACGCTCTTATTCCTCTTGCCCTGGATCAAATTATCGGCCTTCCTGCTCCCCGAGACATACCTTAAAGCGTTAAGCAAAAGAAAACGGGTGAAAAGCTGGCTTATCGTTCATCAGGTCCCAGCGCGGAAGCTACGTCCGTTTCAAGAGATGCTATTAATACATCCCAAAGACAGGATAGCGCTTTCATAAATGTTATGAGAACTGCAGTATGAGCTTGTAAGGATGCACATTAATAATGTACATTCTTCTCAGATGGAATGTGATATATAAGAAAGGATGATGATGTGCGAATGATATATGCCTATTAAATCATCCTTAACAATAGAATACATATCATTCATGACATTGTATTACAATCCTCTGAACTCCCAAACATGTGAAATACCATTAGATTTATATTCAGACCCAACACAATGTCTTTCAAGCCAATACTTCACAATGGATGATGTTGAACATAAAGGGGGGATCTAATTTGAATTATCATCTTCCATTTCTTATTTAACCTGAATTATCTTCTATCAGACATTTATATTTTGTCACGGGAAATCCTAATCAGCTATTTCTCTGGCATTGTCCCAAGTGATTGAACTAATGAACTAAGATAGGCTTGGCAAGGAGTATAGTACGTGCATGCCAATCAGCATTTGTAGTAGTTTATTGTAGATCTACTGACAAAGGAAATTCAAAGAGAGAATTATGGTCAAAGGAAGACATGAAAAGGATAAAGTATGTTTGATATATTTTTTTGACCAGGAAAGAAAGAACGAGAAGATAGAGTACAGACAGACAGAGGCTCTGAAAACCTCGGCTAGTGTGAATACTATAAAATGAAGAAGAGACTGAGGAGATATACATGTATGTGTTGACACTGACCAAGAGACAAAGATAAGAACCACACCAAAAAGATCGAAAAGTATACTATCTCATTTCGGGCAACAAATCTGACTTTGGGCAAGCAGAAACTTTGGAAACTTTGATAAATGAAAATATTGATCATTTTAAAAGCACTGATTCTATCAAAGCCAGAGCTCAATGAATGTATTAAAACAAGAGAGAAAAAAAGATTTTTATAAAAGAATTAATAATAAAGAGTAATCGATGTAAGAGATGGAGTCAGAGTGTACAATTTTCATAGATTTTATTCAAGCTCAACATTCCTATCCTGTGTCTGGACAAACTATGTCACCGGAAATCAGTCCAGGATATTATTAATGATATTTGGAACCAATCCACAACTTCCTGCCCCTAACACGTCTCATCGACCAATCGTCAAACTAATACTAATACATGATGATATGAGAAACTTATTACATCATATACTAATATTAGACGTCACATGATACTTCAACTATATTAAAAACAACATGTTTTTCATCAAACTCGGCTAGGTCTCTCTGTTGAAAGGCTATAAGCTGTCCCTCTTTCTATTTTAGGTCATTATTGAAGATGGATAATCAATAATTCATGTTCATTAATACCATCATTCCAATAATAGACAGCATAGAAAAGAGACAGAAAAAAGAAGAAGTAGGAGTGGAAGTTATGCACAGTGCTCCAAAGGGATGAAATTTAAATTTTTAAAAACATCCCCCACGCATTTGAAGTACAAACTAAAATCAGAAAACTAGAATTGCAATACATAACATAAGACTTTTGATTTTAACATTTCTGGTTCAAGACATCGAGATGAGCACTGAGCAATAGGCAATAGTTTAATTAGCATCAAAGCATCGATTCTATCTAACATGTATCTAACATCACACAATGTCATGACTATTAGAAAGAGAAACTGCTATTTATTTAATACTATATTGCTTAGGGTGTGTACCTAATATATCAAACAAAAATAAATGTCTTCCATCAATCTGTCATTAAAAGACAGATACTGAAATTAAATTTACGACGATGAAATTGCCTCGTTTATATTCATGGGATAATATTCTGAGACTACGTTTGATAGCTGATGACCCATATTCATCTTGAAAATAGAAAGAGAAATTTAGGTTTTGATTTACAGACAGGATGAGAAGATTTGTTTCCCCTTTCCATCAGACTGCCCCTAGCTCAACCCTACAAACATCCTATATTTTGTGGTTTTCCTAAGAGGTATAGAAGGATCGCTCTGCTTGAACATCTGACAAATGTTTCCTATCATATATCTGTCTCTGACTCTAAACATCTGATTTAGTCATCATTTCATATCAGTTTCACGTAATAACACATCATACAATCAAGGACTCTTCAAGTATTTGCAAGTGTTTAGAAATTTTGAACATTTCAATATATATATATTTGCATTATTAATTATGTGCATGCTTTTAAGATTACTTACAAAGCCAGGGTGAGGCACTTATGTATTGTGTACATGTATTGTATATTCAACGACATAGAATGATATGGAAATTGAGTAAGTGGCCTTATTTGTGGAGAAACAAAATATTGAAGGCAAAATTATGAATTGTACATGAGATATATTATGATCATAGATTGGTGAGAAGTAAGAAGTAAATATTCTACTTACTCCACAAGATCACTGATATATTGACTCCCTCTCTTCTTGGTAAGACTTCCCTTGCATTGGTCTACTGTCTCCTGACAACTATCCAACTAAAACAAAGAACAGAAAGAAAAAACAATCTTTATACAACCATATTATAATTCCTAAAATACAAGAACCATTTGAAAAGAGCTTTGGGGATCAAGCACCCCCCCCCCCCCTGAAAAAAAAAAATTGCTCCATATATTCTCTGACTGGTCTAATTTATATATATACTTTTTTAAAGTTCCATGAAGGGCTAGAACCAACTGATGCCCCCCCCCCCCAGTCAATAAATTGCCTTCAACCATACTACATTTATGTAAATTTGAGGAACCCAAGATAACAATATAAGGAACTTTGGGGATAACTGAGTCGGCTCTTATGGTCAGGAATGGAGGGGTAAATTCATGTCCGAAACACTGTAGACCTATCACCCATGGGCGAGATCGTGCAGAAAAAAAACCCCAGCCATCTTGTTAATCTGCCAACCAGCGTATCGTAGAATGTTTTGGGTCATTTCCACGGCAACGTAAGTGATAAACACAGCCAATGAGGATGGAGGTATTCATCAAGGTAGACTTTATCAGGCCTGCTCACATGACAGATGTTTGCACTTTGATTGATGGAATTCATGGATCTCTTCTACCCTTATGCACCTATTTTCATGCAAACCAGTTCAGATGTTTAGAAATATGTGTACAAGTACAGCATATCAATTGGTTGCAAAGAGCATGTTTGCACAATATAGATATTGTTGTCATTTCTTTTTTAAATGATAAATTGATATTTGTAAAAACAATCAAATTTGAAAAATAAATTTGAAAAAAGAAAAAAGAACTACATTGTACCGTACATCTATATTAAGTTTTAATAAGATTTTATTATTCTTGAGAATATATGAGAAATAATTTCATACATTTGGACATAACACACTGTTTTTAACTCATTCTTCAATACAGTACATCTTTTTGTAACAATTTTTCCTTCTACGTTAATATACCATTTCTCTTTTCGTTCCTCCCTAAGGTATCCTTTAGTTACTAGTTATTGGTTTTACAAGGCATAAAACTATTTGATCAATTCTTTCTCTTTCCCCTTCTTCATTATCCTTGTCTAATCAAAGATGACACATATCGTCGCCGTTTTCACGAAGTGACGGTAGTGAAAAAAAAATTGCATTCACTTTGCGTTACGATTTTCCTCTCTACCGTCACTTCGTGAAAATAGGGACGATATACTAGACATGATGTAATTGATTAGGTCAGTGTTTGATCATTAATTCAAAGCATATTGTCGCCAACTCGCCATGCATGGAGGAGAAGGCTAGCTAGGACTAGAGATATTTGTGGTTTTATGATTAATAAGATCTCGTCTACTATTCATTTCCTTTCTGTTTACTGCCAACATGACTCGACAACATGGGCAGCTGCATTGAGCTTTGTTTCACAACCATCTCTTCCCACTCTGTCTCTCTTTCTTCCTTCTTATTTTATCTGCTCCTCTCTCTCTCCCTCTCTCTTTCTCTCCCTCTCTCTCTCTTTCTCTCTCTTTCTGTCCCTCTCTCTCTCTCTTTCTCTCTAACACATACTATATTATTCTGTCTTTCTCTCTTCCTTTCCCTTTATTTCTCTTTTCTCTTCTTCCCTTCTCTCCCTCTTTATTTTCTTCCCCCTCTTTACATTTTCTTCTCTCTCTATCTTTTCTCTTCTTTCCCTCTCTTAATTTCTCCTCTTCTCTTTATTTTTTATCCTTCTATCCATCTTTCACTATCCCTCCGTTTCTCTTTTACTTTTATGTTGTTGGTTCATATTATGTTTGATAAAGTTGTGATACAAAAATAGATCACAACTTTATTGAAGCAAAACTATTGTGGTTTTATATGATCTTTTCTTGTAATAAATGGAACTGTTTCCAGTGAATTTGTTTACTTTGGCCACAGGCTTTAATTACCAGATTTCACAGGCAACAGTTTATGCCAATGGTCATTAAAGAAATAAAAACATGAAGTTTTTAAATCTTTCATTAAGCAATAATGAAATTGATATTTAGAAATAAAAATAACACTACAATAATTAACTTCTATTAGTGATTATTGTTTTAAAAAACAGAAAGAAATGACTCACCTCTACATAAGCATTCCTGAGATCGTCATGAAGATGTTGGGTCAAAAGCTTCAAGAATTGTACATTGCAGTTTGCTATGGCCTTTTCCTGCAGGAGAGATCACATCAGCAATACATTATCTACTTCGATACTTTGATATTTGCCACTACTAGAATCCCTTCATAATTCATCAGAGAATATCTAAAAGGCAGCTACAGTATATATTCCAATTTCACAATGACTCCTCCAATATACACTCCAATATATTGAACAGCAGACATTATACTGACCTACTGTTTTCAGTTTTTATTTTGCTAAAGTCAGCCTATATATTTTATGCTCTATTTGTTTGTGTCTACTCAAGGGAGGCTAAACAAGAACTAATATCCTATTGAACCACAAAAAGTACTATTACAGTCACGCTGATTCAAGGTCTATTTCTGATTTTTTTTTTTTTTTTTTTTTTTTTTGTGTGTGTGTGTAATATACAAAACTACAATGTTAAGTTATGTTAATATCCTATAGTAGAGACCTGTATGTGGGCCCTGTCTTATAAAGAGTTTCAACTGATCCAAATCAATCACAAGTCCTCCAATCAATCACAAGTTTGCAGTCCCCTATCCCTTTTGATACCAATCACAAATAAGTTACGATAATCACAACTGTTACTAAGATGGGGCCCACATCAGCAAGAGTGTTTTTATGAAGTACATTTGTGAAGCGAGCCACAAACATTATGGAACTGCCCTATATACCTTTATAGTGTGGTACGGTATGTCACTGAAACAGGTCCCGTAGGATTTTTGTGCCAAAGTTGATTTTTTTTTTTGCTGTTTTGGCTTCAAAAGGGTCCCAATTGACCAAAAATGATGGGGTCCAAATTTTCAGACCCCTCCTTCATTTCCTGGGGGGTCCTAGACCGGGAGCCAGTGGGGGTCGAACCTAGCTGGGAGAGAAACCAATGTAAAGATCGCATAGCTCCACAAAAAAATTGACCATCTGGCATGTTCTAAGTGGTGGGTGTGGCGCCCCCACCAAAAAAGTGTCCCTTTTGAAGACAAAATAGTATTATGTAAATAATATTTGAAGGAAACCTTGAACCTTAAACACAAAGATTAAAGGTCAAAAGAAAGACTTCTACTAAAAAGTTTGTGAAAAGGTACTATCCAATGCATATAACTTTTTTTTTAATACGGAAAAACTTGTCTAGATTACATACCAATACAATAAACCAAAGTGTAAACCAAATTGTGTATTCCAATATCAATCATTCCAAATGCTTCCCATGTGACAGGCAGAATTCACATCCCCAATTGTGAGTGTCAAACTTGCAATTCAAACACACGATAACAACAAAGCAGCTGCATATCCTATGTATGTATGTATCCCACTTTGTATACTGTCAAAATGAATCCTTATATGGGTAGTGAATGCATGCCCCACCAATTAATAGGAAAGGAAGTAGGGGGTCATATCAGGATTAAGTAATTAATATTTCAGAGTAAATTATTTTCTCTCTGTTTGTCTATACTTTGAGTAATACACTCTCTAAGAAAGTTGGGTGTATATAGTCAGAGGATCAGCGAGGGTTTGGAAGCTTATATTGCAGAGCTCTGTTCACATAACCATCAATACAGCATTATATGCCATTCTTAGTAGATTGATACAAGTTACATTTTCTACGAGTGTGAACATGCTCTACTTCACTGTTGAGCTGCGGGGATGTTCACATCACCATTACGACATAGACATAATACTGTTTCTTGCAAATTGAAACTTGTCACATTAACTCTAATGTAGACGAGCCCTATAGTCCTTCACAAAAAGGGGCTATGCATTGCATCGAATATATTTTGTAGAGAATATATATCCTGACAGTGATGATGATCGTGTTCCAACTGTACTTTTAGCTGCGGCTAAGCAGCCCATAACCACAGTAGGGGATACAGGGGTAACGGTACACCAAAGTTGAGGGGACGTGATTACTATCATTCTGTGATAACACCTATAAATAGCATTCACGTGAAAGTAGATTAAAGTATGGGTATAGACTATTTTTATTCTGGTCAAGAATAGATTTAAATTAGAAATAAGCAAAAGTAAACAAACAAAAATGGGATACATGAAGTAGGTTTTCATTCAAAGTGATAACTCTATCAATCTTAATATCTTAGAGGGTTTGTATAACATTATGCTCAAAGGAAATATTTTTCAAATTCCTAACTTCAACCCTGTAACTCCAGAACTTACAAAACATCTTAACAATCCCAAACATTGACCCTAAAACTAACTTGAAGTATTACTAAGGCTCTTAATTAGCTTTAACAAGAAAAACAGCTAATGTTGATGGAGCAATTGTTTCATCCGTGATTCAACATATTTTTTCCAGAGCATTTGCAACAGGCTACATTTCATCAAAAGTCCAGAGTCAGAGATAGGACTGTATCAGGGTTTCAGGTTATGTTTAGGATTAGGTTTAGAGTTAGTGATAGTTTTAGAGTCTAAGGAATTAGACCATGTTGCTATCACCTCTTCACCCATATATTCAATAGATCCTGATTATTAAAAGGAACAAATGTTCTTACATCTTTCAGCTCACTGCAGATATCTTGTCTCCAGTCCTTCATAGTCTTTTTGATGTCATGTCTTTCATTTGTCATCTTGTCTATAGCAATATCCAGGTCTGAAAGAACTTGAATCTGGTATTTAAAAAAAAAGAAGCAAGAAATAAACATTGAAGGTACTTCAGAGCAATTCAATTATAGTGAAACCTGTTTTAACCTGAATAAAAAAAGAACTTCCTGAATATAGAGACTAAATTTTTCAAACATTTTTTCGTTGAACAATGTATCTCATTGAATGATTGAAACTAGTATTTCGGAACCTGTACATATAAACATACCTTCTATATATAGACCACTTATCCATTACAAAAATCTCATTTCTGAGTAGTGTTTCTTGATATTCATCTATGAAAGGAACTCATAAAATAAAGACCACCTGGCTATGACTATTTATCTTGTTTCCTTGAACAATCTCTATACCGGTACAGTTTGCATAATTTCAATATAAACCGCATGTTATATGGCCGCATGTTATATGACAGCTCACCTATACAGGTTTTTTTTTAAAGGTATCAAACTGTTTTTAAAAAGGTTCTATTTCTTTCATGAAAGTTGTAAATGAACCTTGAAGCCCCCTTTTCACACAAACTAAAAATAGTATTAATCTAAACTTATCATATTTTGACATTGATTTGGCACCAGATCAGTCATCATATGTCCCTGGGTTTTTAGAGGGATTAAACCAGGTAAGAATAATGCAGTTTTACTTAAAATAATGCAAGCATTAGGTCATGGCAATTCGTCCCCTCTTTAAACTTCACTTTGTAATAAATACTTACAATGAAGCTTAAAGGCAGTATTCTTCAATGATATTTCACCCAACTATCACAAATGTAAATCACTAAACTCTTGTTTGGAGCCTGAAAGATATTAAATCATGCAATTTTACATGCAGTATAACATCCTTCTGGCTCCAATAGACAAAAGTTTCTTCAGATGTATAATACAGGATGTTGCTAAAGTATGACAGCTTGTCAAGAGAAACAATTGACCAACTATTATCACATTTTTAAAGCTAAATCTTTTTAATTTCTACTATATGATTTAAACACTAATTATGATAATGTATAGAATAAAACTGATCTCTAATTAAGGCATATAGACAATGAAGTGTGCAACCCTTTATTAGTCAACAATACAAAATATCCTTTGTTTGGGCAGCAAGGGCATTTACTCTGCCAATATGATTCTACACGTGACTTGTCCCGTAGCTTCATATAGATATGATTCACACACAGACTTGATCAAACCAGCTGGTGATAATTAAAGTTAATTAACACTGTATAGCAGTCTTGACCTGTCTTCATATCTGTCATTGATATGTACATCAATGACTAGGATAGGATGACCAGAGGCTACTGACAATACATATATTCCACCTGTAGCATAATTATAATAATATTATGAAAAGCCAAGTCTGTATTCTCTGTAGTCGTTCATCTAAATCGATGTCAACACACTTTAGTACAGTTTATGTACATCAACTTGCACTAACACATCCTTGATCACTTCCCGGATACAAGTTTGACAAAAGAAAGTTATTCCAGCTAAATCTTTTTGTGGTAAAAAAAATATATACCGGTACATGTTTTTACTGAGGTTTATATAATCAGTGCCAAAAAGGATATGAAGCTTTATTAGCAAAACACAAATATTACTTAGATCACTTTACATTAAATCACAAGCTAATACATTTTCATACTTGCTTTGTGTATGGTATTAGACTGGTTCGTGACTATATATAATGGTTTTGTATAACAGAAATGAAAGATAGCGTCTGAGTATAAAACCAAGACTGAAATAAACAGAAACCTGGGGGTGTTTCACAAAGACTAAGATTGACTCTAAGTTGGAATTAACTATATGACAGGCCGTTCATGCCACTGTTTGTTCTCACCATTATAATCTTTAGATATCATATTTTTCTTCAATAATGAATTATCAAAAAATGTAAATTCTGTAGATTTGTGACCATGATTTGTACGTCCTTTGAGAGACCAATGCCAGTTAATGGTGAGAGCAAACAGTGGCATAAAGGGACTGTCATAGTTAAGTCCAACTTAAAGTCGATCTTAGTCTTTATGCAACACCCCCAGATATCTTCCACTAATCTTCTAACAAGCTCAGAAGGCGTTTCTTACCTGGTCCACCAAGGCTGAACTGACATGTTTCCTATCACTGGCATGAAGTCTGATGATAGGTAGTATGTAGACATGAAGCAGAAGCAGCACATTCTGATGCTCGTTATCGTTGCTTCCGTTGAGGATACTCCTGGCTATCTCTAGACCTTTCTCAAGGTCTCTCCCGGCAGTCATGTTGTCCTTCTGTTGTTCCAAATACCCTGTAAATTGAAAAACAGAACTGTCTCTTAATTCTCTTTTATTTTGGATAAAGACAGCAAGAAGCATGAGGATTCAAGGAACTTCCAGCACAACACCAATCTTCAGAGTCTCTTGAAAACTGTCCATCTGTCTGGCAAGAGTGTTGACCCTTGCAAACACCCTGCAATGGGAAATAACAGAACAAGGTATTTTCTATGTGATTAAGATACAGAGAAGATCGAGCTAGAAGCCTCCAAAATCCAAATCAAAACCATCTCCACTCTCCAGAATCTCTTCAAATGCTCTCCAGTTATCAAAAAATCAAGTAGCCACATTGACCTTCTGTTGGTGCAAATACCCTGAGAATAAAAACAATCTTGATGCATCTACTACACATATAGTGCTCATTACCCTCAATGAATGAAGCCATTTCACCAAGTCTGTATGAGCTATTAGGTAAGCCTTGGTCTATAAACATCAATTAAAAACATACATATCATACCCCATGTTATCTCCAATCCTTCATCAAGAACCCGGTCCAAAATCAACTTGTCCATAGGAATCTCTATTGAAGCAACATGGTCCTAGCCTACCTGCACAAAGTTAATCATGCATTTTATCTACATTAGCTTTATGGGTATAGAGAAGAGGGTATAGAGAGAGGTCTATAAAGTCGACCTGTACAGGTGTACTATCAGCCTCCAGATCTATAGGAAAGTCAGCCAGACAGGAAGCATGTGACACTGAGCAATATTGTGACAAATGATACGATGCAAAGCACAGAAAATGGAACAATCCCATGTCCATTTTGTCAATGCTTATTTGGACAGGTTTCTCACTCTATACTCTAGGGTCTATGAACCATTGTATACCCCCCCCCCCCAGATTTTATTTCTCAATCTCTCCTTTTATACTGCTCCAAAGAAAAGTAGAGCACAAATCGAGTTGAGCATAAATAGCGGATGCCAGTTATAACTGTCAGACCCCAACAAAGAATTGGATACTAAAAGGTTGCCAAATAGATGATGCAAATAGTGCTAATTTAATTGCTCTGATAAGCATCATTTAATGATTAAGGTCAGCCTTAAAAAATCAGAAAGTAAACCCTTAATTATTTGGAGTGTTGGTGGTCACTTTGATCAATTACCCTACTAATTTCTGTCACATCACACATTTATCAATATTGGTTTGTGTCCAACCACCAAAGTACCAAAGCAATGACTTCTACTAAGAAACCACTCCCACTATACTAATCAAATTCTTTGAGACCGCAGTGATAGATTCTACACTAGCGATTAAGTTCATGTTTCTTGCATCATTCTAAGCACGCTTGCGAACACCAACTTTTCTCACATTCTACAATTTATAGTTACAGTATCTATATTTCCCCTGAAAGATAAATGCAAAAAAATTGTGATTCCTATTGATCTACAACAAGTTGCAATATGCCAAACCAAAGAATAGCTATTTACATTGACATAGCTGAGATTTAAATTGCTAAATAGTATAGACATGGATATACTAATGGCAGTGTTAGACAGTAGTATATCCATAGAATAAACGCTGACCTGGAATAAAAAGGTTTAAATACATAATTCTTGATCAAATTTCCTGAATTTTGTCTTCATTCTACAATAATTTATCTTTAAACAGTCCCCAGGAAAATTAATACTTTCACTGAGATATCAACAGGAGCACTCTGATCGAATTGAATGTCTTCTAAAACAAGTTTATATTCTGGAACTTCCTTTTCTTGAACTTAATTAGCTATAGGGAGAAGTGAGAACCCAGCTTACTGTACATCCACCATCTTACAACACCGGCTATGGGCGGTAGGTAATTAGTTTTAATCAAAGAAAGAACCTACCATCGTCAATCATCATGATGAGATTAAAGACTTAATTGGCAAATGAAATAGAGGATCTGGTGGTTTGTTCCTATGTAATGAGCCAGACTAAGGCTACACAGTATGTAAGGTGTCAAAGGGATTTGCTCCAATTGTTTTTTTTTTTCAGTGATTAAGACAAAGAGCTTTAATATTTACTAATATATTGTACTTGTTTTCCACAATGTGCATATTGTTTTCAAAGGGTTTTGAATAAACACCTTTCTCACAATATTTTTAAATTTATTTTTCCAGACCACACTAATATGAGTAGCAAATAAACCCAAAGTCTATCAAATGGCATGAAAAACAAACATCTCTTTTACAGAATACAAACTATATACATAAGTACTGCCATTTTGGTTGTTTCATTTCATATATGCTTTCACAAAATTCAAGATTACTTTTGCTTTTAACTCAAGGACTGTTAATCTGCATCACTTTTTAAGCATAGGGGAGGTTTATAGCCTATTCCAAGCACTTTCATTGTGAGATTTGAGATGGTAACGTGTACCTTCAAATCCTTAAAATATATTTACATGTTTAGAGCCAGAATGATGTTGTTGTTTTTGTTTTGTTTTCCAAAGAATTTTTTTATTCAGAATGATGTTAACTCTGTACAACAGTATATGCAAATGTCTTTGCGGCTCTCAATAAATGATATGGAATTTTATTTTAACTGTTCTGTATAAACGTTATGCTTTTTGATGTAAATACGGTATGTTCATATTTATTCAGGGCCCCTTGGAAGACCACTACTTATTGGTGAATGGGCTACCCTGACAAAAGATTAGAAATAAATGAATAAATAAATAAATAAATATGATACTTACATTCATGAGAATGTTTACATGGGTGATAAGGTGTATGACTCTGTCTCCTCTCTTTACACTCTGTGATATTACAGTTGGTCCATTGGATGCATTTTGTCTCAAGATTTAAGCACACTGTATCAATCAACAAGGCCTAGAAAAATAAAATAAAAGTTACACAAAATAATGAATACAAATCAAACATAGACAAAATTACTAAATATAAATCAAACAGAAAAAACTACTTATTTTAAAAGTTGCAAATAAAACTGTGATATTTTGCATTATGATTTCAGATTCAAAATGTATTTATCATACAATTATTCTTCATGTTTGTAGTAGTAATCAATAAGCATCATTTATGCAATTACACCACCCCCCCCTGCCAACAACAACAACAAATATATATATATATATATATATATATATATATATATATAAATAAATAAATAATGAATACAAATAAATCAGAAGAAATTAGTGCATACAAACTAAACTGAAGAAATGTAATAATGAGAAGAAAATACTGAATAGTGAATACAAGTAACACAACATTATTAGATAATTTATTACTAATCACACAGACAAAAACTAGTAAATTAAAGTCCTATCATATCAACACGAGTCATACAGAAACAATTTTAATTTCACTAACAGAATTCAATTGAAAGAAATACAATCATATCTCATTAATTGCAGCAGGTTGGCAGGTTTCAACACTAAAACATATTGGCACATTATTTACTCTCTGCATAGCATGTTAGAAGTTTGGAACATTCTCATTTTGGCCGTAAAGGCAAGTTTATGGGTTTGACATTTTATAAATGGCTTTTCAGCCTATGGCACAGACAAATGTTTATTCATAATTATCCAGTGTAATGAGTTTCATATTTCAGTTCTTGTATTCCAGTAATAATGCAGCAAAGTGTATGGGAAATACTCTAAGAAACCTAAAAATATGTAGTGACTGAGCAATACCTCGGAAATACAAACTTTTTATTTACCGTAATACAAGGTCAATGTAGCTGTATCAAGTTCTCATGATTAATCAGGCTTACTGAAAGAAATATGATTCCCATTACAAAGTACGTGCTGATGAACCTAATCAAGACACGTTCAGTAAGTAATAACTGTGATTGGCCTCCTACGGTGAAATAATTAGCTCCAATTCTCAATCATTTACCAATTGTAAAGTCATATTTCCTGTGAAGACCATACTCTAACATAAATCACATGAATACAGTTAGCACATCCCTCTTAGACAGAACCTTATAAATGCTCAACACAGCATGCCAGTGTGTCAACTGTACATCTGCATGGGTTACTTCGAGAAGATGTGAAGTTGAAGTAAATTAAGGAAAGGGGTGCAATGGATGTTTTTAGGCAACTTGTTAAAGGTAAAGACCAGTTATGGTCATGCGATTGCATTGTGAAAGAAACGTTGTGGAATCGATCAGAAAAGGTTGATCATCTAGCATATAAGTATTGGTGTGTACTGCAAGGTTCTGAAATCATCAAAATGATTATATATGGCCCAGTCTTCGTAAAGTTACAAGCACTGTACACAGAAAGATGTATATGGGACTATACACACACGTGCGCGACACGTGCGTTTATCTCTCACAGACCATGTAGATAAACTAATTTACCAAATATATCAATTAGTAGGCGGTTTCCCGGCAAATATTTTATCATCAGATATTAGTCAAAACATATTCTTTCACATGATTGGTAATAAGAGCTTCCATTTCATTTTTTGAAATTGGGGCGTTTCCAATACTGGTCTTTACCATTAAGCTTTATATGACATTTTACTAAATAAAAGTTAGTTTTTTGTACATCATACCTTTAAATACAAGAAACGTCTCAATGATGGTCAAGCAGTGTACAAAGGCTGAAAGATTGTCAATAATTTGGGTCGAGATTATGCATCTTTTTATGGTATTACATTACAGATCTTTAATAAGGTAACCAATTGCCATATAATGTCTTATGACTTAGAAAGTAATAATTTTAAAGGAATACCAACAATAATATAAAGTTAGGTCTCTAATTTATTATTTAAGTATGTAAGATCTACATATACGTAGTACATCCCAACAATTATTGAAAGGTATCATTTGATTTCTTTAACCTCTTACAAAGCAGTGCCAGAAATAACTCTGATCAAGTCTAAGCAAGTAAAACTTTAACAGTAATTGAAAAGAAAATACCCAAATGCTTTGTACAATTCTGTTCTGAAACACAAGATGCATTTCAAACTTCTTCTTACTCTACTGGGACAGGAAGGGAGGGGGTAAAGAAGAGAGGGGCGGTTGAGCGTGAAGTACCAGGTCACCCGGCAATGACTGAATACTAATTGGGTTCATCATAACTCTACGGTGCTATCTAGGGATTAAATTTCCTGTGCGAACTACCCTGGCTAATTTACTCAATACTGACTACAATGTGCTTCACACATTGTGCTCAAGATATTAAATCTAATTGTTTCACTGCTGAATGGTGCCATGTCTACTCCTTACTAGTCTAGAGATGAGACCTTTGGCTATGATGAATTAACACAAATAAAGAAAGTTTAGTGCAAGCTATACTAGCAGGGAAAAAAGTATTTAAAAGATTTTTTGGGCTACTTTTCAAACTTGCTTGCATAAAAATAACACTCTTTATTTTGTTTTGCATTGAACTTCAAGCAAATATTTGGGGGCTCTTTTATGACTTTCGGGGTTCTTTTGGCATTTCGGGGGCTACTTAGCCTCGAGCCCCCATGTATTGAGTGAAAGGAAGTCAGGAATAGAGACTATCAATAGCTTACAAGGGCATTTTATGAAGTATGCAGGATTGACAAGCATTGTGTGAAATATGACAGACAGGCATAGATATTTATTCGGGGACTCTATACTTCAACCAAAATAGCTTAGTTCTTGCATGCGTGGCAAGGATTTGTTCCTATACACATTAGGATACAAGTTATCATATTAAAGTATGGGCACATAATCGATAGATGAGATCAAGCCAATGTGCACCTAAATGGCTATGTAAAGTGGATATGAGCAGTATACAAGAAGCCAATATGATCATTACCTTGGGAATTTAATTTTTACAACTCATTTTAATATTAAAATAAAACAATATCCAATCACAGCCTCAGACACAGGGTATAACAACTCTAGAAGCAGAATAATCCTCTGTTCTATGGAACAGACATATTCATGGGGCATGTAGGGTGGAAGAAGATAGAGGAGAGGGTCTCAAACAGCTGGCAACTGTCATCAACCCCTGACAATTGTTTTTCGTCATGCTATCCCTTTCATACAGGTACTTCCTGTATGAACATGTACATGTACATTGTTAGTAGTAAAATAATTGAAGAGGATTAATTGCTTCATTTATCTTCATTTCCTGAAACAATGGTCCCTCATGTTTTGTTATGATTGACAGAGATATACTTGATGTAAGTAGCTCTTTACCTTTAGTCTAACATTCATTTCCTAAATGATAGACAAAACAAATCTGTAGTGGTCAAATTTCGCATAAATTGTGTTGTAAGATATAGGGAATAATACTTTCAAGGTATAAAAAGCAGACTTATACCTTAAAAATGTCCATTGTTTCATTTAAGAAATTCTATACATTTTCAAATGTTCAGTATATCCATAGATCCCTTTGTGACATTTTTTAATCTATCTAATTCAAGGAATTGTCCACTTACATCTTACAATTCCATATGAAACTGAATGTATACAAGGCTCAATGAGCGAAAAGAGAATCATTTAATTAGTTTTGATCAGTAACAATAATATAGTTGAAGACTTCTTCAAGATTGTTTTCTAAGTACAACGTAACTCTCTATTAAACTTACTGATCATGAAGATGAAAATTTGAGGGCCTGCTGACACTCCTTGTAAGGAATATCACTCCTGCACATGGTCAGATATCCCATGTATCCAAAACAAATCGACGTAAACAACAACACGATGGTAGCACGAGGAGGATCTGAAGATTTAATCACAAACAGCCTCAGAGAAGGTTGGGCAATATTCCTTCAAAGGCATGTATTTCTCGTCTTCAAACCCGAGTATTGAAATGATGAGACATAAACAGTAAAATCCAGATTGTTGTTATTCCACAACATGTACAGTTGTCCGATGAACTTTAAAGAAGTTAAGAATAGAAAGATGTGAGTTTATTGTTGGACCGATCCCCGTCTGTGTGCACAGTACGTATCACTTCCCGTTTGGGACTGTGATAACCGCTAGGTAGAGAGTGAGGGAACCTCTTTAACTTCAGACGTAGCCAGCTACTGTGCAGCTACTGGAAGGGATAATGACAAAGGATCAGCGATTAACAGGACTCGCTGCTGTTGAACCATTGCCGCGGAGGGAGAGACCCGGTCTGACAAGCTATTCTAGGAGCCATGTCCATGACAACGCAACGTAATTGATGTTTCCAACTTGCGTTAGGACCCCCTAGTCTTTGTGAGTCATCACAGGTCTTGGAGCTGAGGCTCGTTGCCAAGGGGAAATCGTCATTACTCGCATCTTCCTAGCAACCACGCAGGCAGGCTGACAGGTTGCAGTGAATTAGTCTCTATCAAGGTAATCAAAGTGTACAATCTTATCCTTAACCAAGGACATGTTCAAGACAAGTACTATATTTTTTATTCTAAATATTCAACTTCAGGATAGAAATTGATTGAGGTGACAGGATTCAAATTATTGAACTCAAAGCAAAAAAAATCTTGTCGATAGTCCTTTCGTTCTTGAACAATAATAGGATTTATTGCAAGAAAATTTGTGTCACTATTAACAATCCGCTGATTATGCATAAATTGCAACTCTACTCCAAAGGTATGATTTGAATTAATGTATGGACATTGCAGTCTTGTAATTGTTTACAAATGTTCCATGGGGAATTTGCAATTACCTCATGATTGTGATTTGGGAATCTCTATAAATGTTTCAAATTATGTTACACATGATAAAACTATTTATAACATCATTTTGAGCACCTTTGTTCTATCGTTAATCAATTCCCTACTAGTCACATCCCGTCTTCTAGGCTACAATGGAGAGCCGTTGGGGAATAGCTCACCTGAGTGGAAGGGGTTACCTACACCACACTCGATCTACCTGATGAGGACAAAAGAGTTTATGAACTAAGCCTATAACGACCTGGTCCAAATCAAGATGGCTGCCAATGACGTAGGAAGAGAGAGATTGCAATCAACGTAGTAATGAAAGCGATTTAAGCAGGTTAATTGACAATGACTCCCATTTTGTTCAAATTACTGATTCAGCCTCGCATCCAGATGACTGGGCCTTCTACAGCCCTAGGTCTTACGTACTTCAGTAATGCCATTGACGACAGAGAGAATCCCAGGCCAAAAGGAAAGATGTTCCTTTGACAATTACTCTCAGTTATCATAGAAATTTGAGAGTTTTTTTTTTTATTGGGCTGGAACAAACCCAAGGTAAGTCGCGTATCTACGTCAGTTATGATCTTAAAATAGACCTTTCAGAAAGCAATCTGCGTAATCAATTTTTTTTCTTCAGTTGTGATTTCAAAGTTTTGAAAGTGTCTCAACCACCTCCCTGGGTGAAGGCCGTCTAGGGGTAGGCTACAGTCGATCAAGGTATGTAGACCTTAAAAATCGCTGTGATATACTAGTAGCAGATTAACCTACTGGCTACATTCATGAATTCCTTTAGGCTTCAGACTGTAGGCCCTGGTTCCTGTAGTCAAAGGGTCTATGGAGCACAATTATCTTAATAAGTAAATGTAAATTCATATAATTTTAACATAAAGATAGATAATCTACTATGAGGAGATATCGACTGTCTTCCTGAAGCAGATTTGTAGTGTTGAATGCATCGGCATCTTTCTGACCGATACTGTTCTTCGGCTAGACCTACACCCAGGGACCTGATGACCGAGTCTGACCACAACCTATGCCTCATCAAGGAGAACAATAAGACACACATTTCCATCATTTCACAGAGAATATCGACAGCTAATTTGAGTCCAACCACCTCTGCTTTACTCCGGCCCCACCCACTCCTTTGTCCCGCGAGACGATTAGGATGGGTCTCTTACGCAGGTTGATAATTATCTTAATGGCAATGAAGGACTCTTAGCAGACGCTCTTTGGGTGTATTCTCATTATCACTCTCATGAAGACAAGAAAGAGTCTAGATGGGTTGATCTATGAGAAGTTTTAAATGTTTCAAAAATTTCCACAAGAAATTATCTAAAGAACAAGACATTTATACATTTTCTAACTCTTGAACATCATCAAACACATTAGAAAATTCTATGATTTCTATGATCATCTACATTTTTGGTACTTTAATGCTGAAGAGGGATGTATAGATTCTTCAAATAGAAGAGAGTCTGTATCATGTTCTTAATAAGATAAAGATTCAATCTTTGGAGAAATATTTTGTAACTTTTGGGGTACAAAAGTGGGAGTGTCGTGGTCGAGTGGTTTAAGGCGCTTGACTGTAGATGCGAAGGTCGAGGGTTCGATTCCCGACATGGCACTAATATCCTTTGGCAAGATATTTACCTGCATTTGCTACTCTCCATCCAGGTGTTAAATGGGTACCCGGTAGGATGCGAACGTTCATGTGGTTGGACGAGCAAGCGTGCGCTTGTAAAATGGAGACAGGCTGGAATGCTCCCCTGGGAGTGGAAAATGTGCACACATTGTGTGCGGGTAAGCCTGAATCCGATGACCGGGGTAATAATATATCTGTAAAGCGCTAAGGCACATCGTTGGATCAGTGTATTGAGCGCTATATAAAAAAATGGATTATTATTATTATTATTATTATTATTACAAAAAGTGGAAGGCAACATGCACAGGGAAACATAGTGTTGCCAATTTGTCTAATAATCCTCAAGAACGATCCTTCATATTTTTTTTCTCAAATGATTAGGAACCTTTTTATTGAATTTCACTGCTTATATTTGAATCAAACATGAAGTAAGCATTGAACTGAAAAACATTATCAATATCTACAGAAGAAATCTGTTTGTGATCAGAGCTTTTTCAGACAAGTGACAACCTAAGCTCTGCAGTTTTGTACGAGGGAGCAGGATTCGTCAAAGATGAGTTGTACTGGCTTATTTGGGGATAGTGGAAACACACCTTAATTGACATTTCACACAAGTCTTTAGATGTCTGTTCCATGACAAGTATGACACTTCTTTGTCTGCTCCCATCAAGATAGGACACCACAGGCATGAAAGGTGAGACCCTCATTTAGATCAAGCATTGTCCCCTTGGCTACCTTTGTGTGACCACAGTATGAGCCCTGATTTCAAGGGACTTTGGTTAACTTAAGTGACAGATATGAGGGGGCAAAAGTTTAGAGAAACTTTCACAAGCAAGTTTTGAATTTACTAATGTGACTTAAATGTGACTTTGAATAAATCAGATGTATGCAAATATTATTTTCATGAACAACAAAATTACTGAATTGAAATAAATGTTGTAAACAAAATGACTGAGGATCTGTTTTTGAATTCTGTGATCAAATTTTTCTCAACTCTCTCTCTCCTCGTCTGTCTCTCCTTCTCTCTCTCTCTCTCTCTCTCTCTCTCTCTCTCTCTCTATGTCTGTCTCTGTCTTTGTCTCTCTCTGTCTCTATTCAGAAATGCATAATCTCTTCAGAAACATAGCTTTTGGACAAGAACACTTTTTACCAATTTGCCATTTCACAGAAACATGAATTATTTATGACGGAAATGTAATTACACTAATATGAAAATTGAAAGGCAAAACTTGTCATTCTTTCACAGCATCAGAAGTGCCATATCATCCTTTAGGAGGGAGGGAGGGGTGGATGAATTCCTCTCTATCAATCCATGATCTAGTTCTAACACAGAGATGATACCATCATGCACTGACTGACAACAGTGCGGTTTTTGTGGATCAAATAGGATCATGGATATCATGAGGTGTTAACAGATTCCCCTTACTAAGTTTCTTGGTAAGATCGAGGGACAATTACGACCACTTCCAACTTCTGAAGTTCATGAAATGTTCCTCAACAAAATTTGTATCCCTAATCCTTGTCTGATGACATTATGATCTAGTTCATGCGCAATTAAATCCATTAACCTTCAAAGATGATACCAGTTTCCAATCACACAAAAACGAGGATGTTTTCAAAATAAAATGCAATGGACCTATACTATCTAACTTAACATTCCCTTGAGAATCAAATCACGATCATCATCATCAGAATTCAATGTATGTGAAGGTTTCCTATTTTCCTTACTTTCATTTTCCCAAAAGCTTGCATAATTTGAGGGATAATGAAAAATAGAATATGGATACAAAAGTATAAAAAATAAAATAAGGATACAAGCATCTGAAACCATTACTTCTTAGCGATAATTTTGTTTTTCAACTATTAAAGATATAAATGGTACAATCAATCATGTTTCAAAAAAATGAAAGACTAATTATTTTGTCGACTATGAAATTAAAAGCATCCATAATGGTCTTAATGAAAATAAAAACTAGTGATATATATATATAAAGGCACTTGCATAATAATGTCACACTGAAAACAATCTGGCATATCATTCAATTTGGAACTGCTAAACGCCGTGTTGAAAGAGTCCTGCATTTCTATGACTATGAATCATTTCTATGTAATTTGTTAAAATCACTGAAGAGCTTGCCCATATAATATTGCCTCTCCTTTGTTCCTTTTTGTGGGATTATGGAAATTAGATTTTCAAACAAACAAAAATGTATATGAAGTTAATTATACATACAGTATAATGTCAGAAAAATTATCACTGTAGAAAAATCGCCTGCACCTGTCATGGAGCACTTTTATTTGCTAGAAATAAATAACAAACCACTTCCTTACATCTTGTCCAAACCACCGGACCTAAATCAATGACAAGTTGTCTAAATAGTGACATGGTTTTGAGATAGGCCTCTATTAGGATATAATAATCATTATCATTCTATTAATAACAAAAAAGAAAAAATCCAAGGAAATGTTGAATTAATAACAAAGAAAAATTATTTAATAACAGTTGCAGCAACCTGTTGTACAGGGGACAGCCACTCTGACAAATATGTTAAATTAACTGATATAGGCTTGTATAAACATGCAATGGCTATCTCCAATCACTGTATCCCCCCCCCCCCCTAACAAAAAAATATAAAAAATAATAATAATAATAATAATAATAATAACCCCTAAATGTGAACTGAGGAAGTGTACAACGAGTGCCATTAAACATCAAGATTAAAGTACATGTATGTCATGCACACACCTGGCATTCTAGGAAAAAGAACTTAAAGACAACTCAGATCAGATTCAATCACATGCTATGTCATTCACTCAGACAATTGGTATGAAATCATTTCCTTTTCTTGTCAAAATGTTGACATCTGTTCCACTTTCTACCTGTTCATGTCAATTTTACTTAGCTCTATTGGTGTACACTATGTAGCAGGAAAGGATTTCTTATATTTGTTTTGTTTCATCAATCAATTTTCTGAAAGACAAAGTCTTTGAATTCCAGAGAACATGAGCAAGCATTCTTCAAACAATTTTGCCTGTTTAATAAATGTATCTTCACCCTAACAAGTTTTTTTTTTATAAACAAACAGTGTAAAAATTACTCTCCTCAAGTATTTCATGGAGTACAGTTCACAAAATACTAATATTATAGAACTTTCTGTTACTTACGAATAATAACAAATATAAGGTCAAAATGTGTCTTAACATTATCAACAAATCGCCCCAGTTTGACCGGTAAATGGGATATTAAAATGGTCAGCGGGGGCACCACGGTCAGTCAGCAGATTATACATCACGCTTTACTTGATCCCAATTACCATGCCAATGATTCATTTCCTCATACAGACACGTTCATTCTAATGCTAACCAATGTTCTGTGGTACATCTTGTGGCCAGTGGTCATTGATGACCAGTCTTTTACCCTCTGGTCAAGAAAAGCCGGAAAGAGGCTCACACCAGCTTAAATTATTAGGAAACACTCTTATATGATCAGGTGTGTTATTACTCTCATTCTGTTAATGGATTTACTTGTATTACGTTTAACATGAGGAGCCACATGTTTCAAGGTACATTTCCTAAATAGCACATAATTCCAAATACAAACATTTCTTACACAGTGAACTTTGTATAAAAACTGCTCAAGTGAAATAAACATGTGGTCTATAAAAAAGTTGTCTTTCTTAGTTTCTTTACAGGTGGTTGCTATAAGCAGGTTTCAATGAAACAGATCATACATTCATTCACCCTTAATGAATTTCTTTTTTAAATGAAGGTTTCAGCTTAGGGTTCATTCAATCTATTTTGAATGATTAAGTTTTTATAAAAATGCAATAAAGTACAGTGTAATATGGACCTGACTCAGGTCCGCTTTGTTAAATAAGTAATTTTCTTCTTAAAATGTAATTAGCATTTCAGAGATCATTGAAATAACAACTTTAAAAAATCAGCTACCTTCTGGTTTCTAGTTTGGCACTACAGACTCTGCCAAGTTGTAATCCAGAAGTTAGTTGTGCTTCATGATTTCAGAGCATAAATAATTCCTTACATATAAATGTTATCAAGGAATGTAAACACATAAATAAATCTTGTAAATATAAAAGAGCTATAAATAAGTTCACATCTCAGTAAGATCTATTTTAAATTTTTAAATCTAAGTATTTCCTGACAAAAGTATATGGGAGCCATTTGGTTGTTTAAAATAATACAATCGGCACTGACTGAGTGAAGGGGTAAAACAGTGTCATAACTCCTACGCACACAAAATAAGGGGGTAGAAAACACTTGGGATAGGAGGCGTCCAACGTTGAGTCATTCTTACAAGGTTTACAAACTCTAAAACTTAGTTCAATACTGCCCTCTACTGCTTTTGATGGAGCTTTATGTGAAACTGGCCTTTGTCTGTGTTCTCCATTCACAGCAATAAGAAACAGGGTTAAAGCAGTATTTCTGCCTGGTAATGGACTGGAAAATATTGACAATTTACTGTGCATGTACATACTATACATGTGAAATACCTATACCTATATTGTCAGTCCTGTTCGATAAAATTAACTAATCTAAATTCTATCTTCATCCGTCTGCATCATAAGTTTCTTTCAGTATTTTTCTTCTTCTTCTTTGGGTTGATGATTTAACTCCATCCATTGAAACAACTCTCTTTAAGAAGAATAAAAAAGAATTCTCGCTAAAATGTTACCTCTTTAAGTTGTGTTTATCTATTTTGTTTGAGGGGGTGTTGAGACAAACAATGAATCCACAAAAAAAGCAATACCTTAAAGGTAAAGACCAGTAATGGTCATGCGATTGCATTGTGAAAGAAACGTTGTGGAATCGATCAGAAAAGGTTGATCATCTAGCATCTAGCATCTGCAAGGTTCTGGAATCATCAAAATGATAAGAAATTTGGCCCATTCTTCGTAAAGTTACAAGCACTATACACAGAAAGATGTATATGGGACTACCCTATCTCTCTCACCAGACCATTAGAGAAATAAGTTTACCAAATATATGAATTAGTAGGCGGTTTCCCGGCAAATTTTTTATCATCATGTATTAGTCAAAACATATTCTTTCACATGATTGGTAATGAGAGCTTCCATTTCATTTTTTGAAATTGGGGCGTTGCCAATACTGGTCTTTACCTTTAAGATGTTGTCTTATTGGTCAGTTTGTAGTTGGCATGGCAGTGTGACTCGGGTATTACATTATGACACACTCACATAAAGCTCATGCACATAAGCTAGGGTATTACATGTAGGCCAATAAGTAGAGATGTTGAGCTCACACTCACAACAGCATGATGTCATACACTAAGCGAGCGCTGAGGAAGGGGAAGAGGGGAAGGGGTTCTCTTGGGCTACAATCCAACGGCTTCATGTTCGATTTATGGTGTAGTGAAAGAGAGACCTCTCTTGTCTTGCTTCATCCAACAAAACATATTTGAATTTGGTTTTATAATGCACATATTCATCTACTGCAGGGTTGTACAGAGACATTTTGATGGATAAATCTAATTAGATTTATGTCATAATATTCAGCAGGCATGGGATTTGAATGAGAATGTTGGGATTTGAAGACATATTGATGCAGATCTGTCAATTTGGATTAAAAGTACATTTCACTTACACCATATGACTGTTTTCAATTTTATTAACAGCGATTAAATTTATTTCTTTACTTTTAATTGATAAGTAATAAAAATTAGCAATTATGTAATCAGTGATGGACCAAGGAAATCCTAAAAGGGGGCACAATTTTGTGCATGGGTTAGTACCTGTTGTCACATTTTTGTAAAGAGTTGTAAAAACAAAATTACAGGGAGCACATTTGTCCTTGTGTTTGTGCTGTCTTAGTAAGAGGAGCGAGGGTCACTCCCCCCCCCCCCCCACCCAACAGTGCACATACCTTTCTATTAAAAAGATAAAAAATAAAATTGTCTAACTTAATCAAAGTGATCTCATTTCATCCAAACACACAAAAACATAGAGACTTGACGTTCCCCACAACCAAATGGCCCTATTCTATAAATATTTTAGAACACAAGTTTGTAACTCACTTTGAAATTTAAACTACATACTAGTACATCATACACACGTTGATGGGACAGTCACGCTTACAGAGAAATGAAGATTAAAGAGAGATTAATGAGATTAATAAGAAGAAAGACGACTCAATTGTCACGTTCCCAGGATGCACATGGAAGGTCCAATGACCAGAAATTGTTGAAGTGACTTCCTGTGCTATCAGTTACCATAGTAACCGGTATGGGTCAGACCGGGATCGTCCCTCTGGAGGATTCTAGATCTAGTTCCTGATCACCTGTTGCCTTAAATCATGTCCATCAACAAATTATGACCTCCCAAATACATGTATACACTGAAGCACAAACTTACAAGTGCATGTGAGATACTGAGAGGGAGCGACACTGAAAATATAATATTGGGACAGTATAGTACAAAGTCTAAGTAACTTCACCTGCATGTAAACAATGGACACATAGCCATTGACTCATCAATAACCTTAAAAGGAAGATAATTCTGAATCTGATGATCTCGTGATGATTTTGTAGCTTGTCTGAATAGAATGTTGAAATGAATTAGACCTTTGTCAAATACATGGAAGGTACATGTAAGAGCCAATACTTCATGAAATAAAATACTCCTTCTCAACTTAATAAGGTATTTGTATGTACTGTAAAGACCACAGTATTTTGTAATATCCTGTAGGTCTACTGTATAAAACTCATCTTCTGGCTTTAATACAAAAATGATCATGCTTACTGTGTTTGGGCATATCATAAAACTGATAGTTTCACTTTTATAAACAATTTAATTGTTTCACTTGAAACAATGACAAGGCTGTCAGCTATTGTGTTTTTATTTAGGGTACAACGTTCAGAAGCAGACTGGACTTTGCATTTGTGAATTTCAAATCATGATTTTTATCATATTGGTATATTTTCTTGTGGTTTGTAAAAGTTCATAGAAACTGAACAATACGTATTTTTTCTAGAATTTCCCAGTACGCATTTGATGATGAGAGGGTTTTCAAGATATAGGCCTACATACAAACATCCAAAAGAACAAGTGAGATATTCTCATATAATTTTAATCATGTTCTGTCTGATTCAAGCATTAGTGGGGCTATCAGCACTATCCAATATATCGAAACTTACATGTATGGGACAAAATAGATTGGACCTGCCAGTAAAATAATAAACTTCCGTAAATTCCCCCAAAAGTGTATATCAAAGTGAATTGGGCAATAAGAAAAATATAAATATTGCTCTTTGATATGTTAGAATACAATCTTTTTGCTTGTAACATTCTATAATACTTTCACAATAACAAGAGTATCTCAAGATAGTTTCATGTTATACACGATTTGACAAAATCACAGCTCGAGAAAATATACTGACTTAAATCCTAAATATGTCTTATTTCTTCATGCAGACCTATGCTGTTGTGCCTCTTCACCTTTTCCTTCGTACTTATTACAGCTGTCAGTGCATCACTTTAATTTTTGAGTTGAAAATGCATATTGTAACCTATACCTTTAATACGTTCCTATTGTGTTTGGCAGTCACTCACAGGCAACATGGTATGAATCATTCAGAAATACAAAGACAAACATGAGTCTGCTCATGCACATCTGTGTGACTGTACTAATTATTATATAAATATGTCACACAAACAAAGTCATTAGCAGTAATTACACAGAATCACAAGATAGGTATTTGACAATACTGCATTATAGTCCAAAATAAATTTCTAGTAAATAATTTTTAAAAAGGGTACCGTAGTCGAATAGTGGTAAGGGAAGAACACTATACAAAAAAGTGACAAGTACAGGGGTTATTATTAAAGAGATATTTTCTGTTTTTTGTATTTTGGAGGGGTATTCCTACAGGGGTGTATAGAGTTCCTGATTTATTATTGTTTATTTTATTAATATGGTAGGCTATGTAGAAAATATCCTACAAAATGTGAAATACATCCTTTTTCTATTCTTGCTACAAATACAGTTGATACTTGATAGGCCAACAATATATGGATTATGTGGCAGTAATGTAAACTAAGTAATTCCTCAAACTGTGAAAAGGCATTGAATTTATATAGGAAGAGAAATGTGAACTTTGTTTGAAATTAGCGAGTGACCAGAGTGCATTTTCATCAAATATTAATCATGAAATTATTACATGTATCCACAGAATGGGGAAGTAAAACAAAATTGATCTCGTTGAAATTCAGGATACAAAGATTCTTAAAGCACTTTACTAGAAAAATTAATACTATCATAAATAGAGATTTGAAATGGGTTACAAAATATTGCATAAAACGAAAACGGGAAATCCCTGCATTCACTTTATGGGTGAAACAAACTTATACATTTTTTTCCTCAAACCTACATTGCAGCTATATCCAAAAAGGGACTGTTAAAAGTCAAATAAATTTCATCTTTATGAGGTACATGTATTAGTGATTGCTTTGTCTGGATTTTTGCAAAAACTAATTATTATTCTACTTTGGATTTTTTCAAAAGATTTTTCCAAGATCAATGAAGCCAAGCCCACAGGAGGTCTCTATGCATGTGCCTCATATGTATGGATTTCAAAATTATGGGGGTATAGAATTACATAGGGGTGCTAGTGTGGACCCAGAAGTTTGTGATTGCAACCTCATGCATTTGAGCTGCTTGTAAATATTGCAACAGTTTACCATTTTTAATTTAAAAATTCATATTTTCATTTTGAGCTTGTTGTCAGACAGGAGGATTACCTCAAAAGTCACTACACAATCAACTTGTTACATATCTGGCTAGAGTACCATGTGTTTGTATTCACTACCTATTACAAGTACTATAACTGACAATGGATTTAATCTTATTGCCATGGCATGGCCTTAGAAAAGAACAGGTGAATGAGGGTAACATGACTGACTCACACCATTCATTATCGACATGACATGTAATTTGAGTATCTCTTAACAGTTGTAGTTAATCAAGACATACTCTATCACTGGCTATTCACATACAATATGCTGTCAATTTACCAAATATAAATGCTTCACTAAACTTTGTGTTTCTTGAAACAAACAAAATATCTAGAAATCTTTCATTTTTGCACCTTAAGGGTATTCTAAGGAGTTAATGTACAGATCATCTCATTCTTTCACCATATATCATATGCTCCTCTTTTTCACAACGCCCCCCCCCCCCCCCTCTCACCCCATCAGGTGCCATCACATACATGCCAACAAAAGGGACCTTTCTTCAACTTTAAAAAGCAAACAAATTAAATCCTACATTCTAGAAACCAATTCTTTCATACAATACAGACATAGGAAAGAATGTCTTGGCTTTATAACAACCTTTAGAATATTTCCCACACAAGGTCAGCACAGTGTGCATGGTTTATATCTGATCTGTTCGTACATCTCAAAATAACTCTTTCACTCAGCATGAGGAAGCTCTAGCTCCCCTCCATCAGGATGATATCTAGGGACATGGTCCTTATCTTCAGTCTAGACCAGACAGACACTCATTCAAATTGGGTGGAATTGCAGAAAGATAGAATCTGGCAAAGGGGTGAATATTTTTTCTCTCAAGAAAATCAACTTCTCAAATGTCTCCTTCTAGTAAAAATTGAGAGAGAGAGACGCGTGAAAATGAATATTCCCAAGGATTTGGTTTTACCTGAAAATATCAACTAAACAAAATACTAAGCACTGAGTCACTTCTTGTTTGTTTTTCTTTGGTATATATGAATGTATGTAGATAGTAGATTTAGAAGGTAATATTTGTTTTGTGCATGCACGCTGGTTTACTACTAGTCTACAGTGAATAACTCAAGCCTGAGTAGAACTCAAATGCAGGTACATATAATTATGTAGTGTCTCTTTAAATTTTGAACTGGGGGGGGGGGGGGTCTAGTTCCATTTGAGAGTTTTGGGGCCAGAAAAAAAAATTGTCATATTTTTTTCAGGTCAAGCTGTAAAATGAATGACATAAACGTAAAGATCATTTGAGAACTAATCTTGGGCTTAAATCAGAGCTTGGTATGATCAGTGTGTAAGAAGGCTGTAGCTGGGTTTAAGCTCTGATTTCAGAATGCTCATACACCAGCGCTTAAACATGATCACTTTAATCTAAACATGTGCATACCAAGTCTTAGCTTTGACTTAACACAGTATTCTGTCCATAATAACATAAGAGGTATCATTCCAAATCCAAATGTATCACAGCGCTAGATTCAAGAATATCACACAAGCTATCGCCTCATTCATTCTGAGTCAAATCAGTGGCTTGGTAAACCAACTTGTCCTAACTTATGTAGGCTTTACGAATCTGGGCTTTCTTAGCCCTAATCCTATAAGATTTCACATCAAATGCATCGAGTAAATTTTATTATAAAACAGTTAATACACTTTACTTTAAACAAATTAACAGCCATTATTACAATCGTACGTTAGTAGTAGTGATTGATGACCATAATAGTGAATAAGAATCATGCGCTTTGATCCCATACAAGCAGGAAGTCATCAATGACAATAGAATTGATATTATTCAAGTAAATCCTGAATCAAGCAGTAATGTGGTCAACCACATGTTCATACAGTGAAAGGTGCACTTTCAATTATGTAGTAAGAATCTAATAAATGAAAGATAATTTTCATTAACTCGTGTACTGTTAGGGCCAAGTACACAGCCCCAAAACCATCTTCTTTTTTTTTTACTGCCGTTACACATCTGAATAAAATAAACCCATAAAAACTGTTGGTGTTTGCTCATTCTGGGGGCGGGGCGGGCGACTTGACGCTGCTCTGCATGCGATTGCAGAAAAGCAAGAAATGTCATGTGACCAAAAACCCGAATCATACTTCTATGTTTTGAGAGGGAGCATTTACACTGCAAAAATCTGTGAAACTTCCGCCGGTGTTTTAAAAAAACCAACCCCAGAGGCGGAATTTACGTTGCGTTTACCGGCAGTTGCCTAGCAGATTTTTAAACAACACCTGAATGTGAGAAAAACTAAATGATTTTTGCTTGTAAATGCAGCTTGTGAAAGGCCTAAATA
The DNA here is from genome assembly GCF_000002235.5 of Strongylocentrotus purpuratus. Lineage (NCBI taxonomy): Eukaryota > Metazoa > Echinodermata > Echinoidea > Camarodonta > Strongylocentrotidae > Strongylocentrotus > Strongylocentrotus purpuratus. The sequence continues at coordinate 1,286,952 of NW_022145613.1, read as the reverse complement.
GAATCATGAACATAAGACATGTTTAAACTTGTAGTTAGTTTCTACTTTCTATCTTTATCTAATGAGTGATATATTACCTTAAACTTCCTATTATTCATGTGCCTCTTTTGGATTTTGAGACGAAAATGAGTTTCTTCTTGGTACTGGAATACTAGAATGAATATCAAACATGCAAAGGCAATGGAAGGTTAAGAGTCAATTTCATTATATTTTACTGACTGAAAATTTATTTCAAACTATATTTCACAGTTTGCCATGCCTTACATGTACATCAACAAGGATACAAACTATACTGCCTCTGTGGGGGGAGAAAAGGTGTAGCAGAGTTTAAAATGTAGTGAAACCAATACAGAAAGGCCTATTTATAAATGTGATTAGAAACAGGTTACACAAAGCTTGGCAAGCTCACATGTTTTATATTTATTTATATATGATGTATAGAATGCAAAGACAAACCACCCAAAACTATTAAAGAACTTCTTAATATCTCTCTTTTATTTCTTTGTTATTCTTTCTTTTTTTAAATAAAAAAGTATACACAAAGTATGGAAATTAGAATCACCCTAGTCATCAATACAATGACTGTGTTTATTTAGAGATTTATCTTTAAAACGGGAAATTGATATCAGAAAAGGTCTTCTTCCATCGAACTGAATTTAATACAGCCTCTAAAATGCTCATTTTCCTGGAATTAACTACTTCTTCAAATCCCCTTTAAACCTAAATCTGTGCCAAATTCCTGTTTCTGAAACACAGGGCTCGACGGAAGCTTAGAGCGATCCACTGCAGCCCCTTTCCGATCTAGGGAAGTGTAATTCTAATATCCTGGTCCCTCAAGAAAATCAGGTGAAAGCAACTCCAATATATGAAACATACAACTTAAAATAGATTAGAATGGTTTAAAAGTAGCTCTGACAGGCCGTCGAAGGGTGATGTCAGAGTTTATCATCATGAGCAATCTAAATAAAAACCCTAAATCAAATGAGGGTACTAGGAGTCTAGGATCCATGATTGAACAGGGGCCAGAATGCAAAAATATCCTGTAAAAAGGTAGAATCATTATTTGCAAAATATACATTGCCAACTTTGGAAATGACACCCTTTGCAGCGGAAAATCAAATAGGTCTACAAGTTTTATACGGTAACATTGGGTGTATAGGAATCAAATGTATAGAATCACATGATAAGTGTTTACTCTCTCTCTCCAGCTGGGACTTCCCCTTTGCAGGCCACATTACTTCCTCAACAATAGTGAACATAGTGTAAACAACTACTTGGTTCATCCAGATCTACAAAATGAGAATATCTTCAAAGCTTGTAAAAGCAATGTTAGGGGGAATTTTGAAGCTAGGGTTTGGCAACGTTTTATATCAGTCAGTAAGGTTTGAAAAGAATTTTGAGTATTTGCATTTTATAGGGCAGCATATGACAAATAACATTGCACTAATTTTTGATCTTTTTACATAAATTGCCATAAAACCCCTTTTTACATCCATAAGAAATCTATTGTCCTGAAAGAATACAAATATTTAAAGTGTACGCTTATGACATATCTCAAAGTTCATTCCTACAGTTATTACAAACTGAAACTACACATTGGATAAGTTTTATGGTCTGTGTTGTACTTTAAATTGTAATTATAGGCAATAAATATTCAAATAAATGACCCTCTCAGATTATAATTGAGCGGTAAAAGATTTTTAAGAGGACCAACTGTGACCATGACTTGTGACAGATATTATAAACTAGTTTTGACTTTTGAATAAAAATGAAAGACTCCGGGGGAAGAGGGGGCATGTGCCCCAGCCCATCTCCATTGGCAAAACTATATCATGCATTTAATAAACCCAACTTCACATTTGAATAAAATGACAAAAATGTGTGCCTACATGTATGTACCCCTCCCTTACTGGCAACATTGTTGTTACTGTTTTTAGTTTGTTCTTATTCTTTTTTCATTATTATTGTTGTTTTATTTCTGCAAAATGTGCACCCCCCCCCCCCCCCAGCTAAAGAATCTGAAACTGCCACTGTGTAGTCATCATGATATTGATTCCATACTTTCCATTGCTGTAAATTACATTCAGGAACACATCATGTAATTTACAGCAATCTCTAGAGCACTTACAATTGACTGACCCCACACATTGGAAATTACGCTGCCAAAACATCTACCATGCCAAGATTACTGTGTCTTTCCATTTGCCTGACTTGACCTTCATTGTTCATTAATTACAGCAGGCCTGACTTATCCCCATTGTGCTCCTCGTTATGTCATTAAATGTTCAATCATTCAACCAAATACGAGCCAGATTTTAGCAGTTAAAACTTCCTGTGGATTGGAACCCATTAGAGGCAACTGCAATCGTTGCTCTCTGATTGTAAATGCCTGAAGCAAGGCTGGCACTTAATTGAATCTCGGGGCTGACTTAATTAGCACCTCGTGGGCTTAATCACTTTAATGTCCTATTAACAGAGAACTGTCAAAATCATGATCAACTTATTTCCTTATACTCTTCTCTTTCACCATGTACTACTGGTACTGTTTGTATAGAACCCATTGCTTATTGGAAGTGGGTTACACCTATGAAAATGAGAGAATTCAGGAACCAAAGTTAAATAAGTAAGGTTCATCTAATTGTTGATTAAACTTGTGAAAATAGAGAGGCTTCATTAATTCTTTCATTTCATGTGCTATTATCTGGAAGTACAAGTTTCCTAACACTTCTCTAAAAGAAATCGAAATGGTAAGAAATATATTCCAAAATAAATTCTATTTTTTTAATTTGTTTTAATTAAACAATGTGGTAGCTAAAGTAACCTATACTGTAGGTGGACAATATAAACCTAGTCATACAATGTAACTAAATCAAGCTTGTATCTTTAACAAAAAATCTCCCATTTCACTCATTCATACAGAATATAAAAAAGAAATGAAATGTATCATTATTCACAGCAGTATAAAGTTTGTTTCTTTGCAAAAGACAACTGAATTCAGATAACTCCTCACCATAAGATGATCTTGGTGACTATTCCTTCACTTAATACTTATAATATTTAGAATCATGTCAATTTGGGGGGTTTTAAATATGTGGATAACCTATAAAGGGACTTTTCACACTTGCATGTAGGTCTACTCTAAAACAGGATCCCAATCTATGTCCTCGATACTTTGACACTAACAAAAAAATACTGGACGTGTGAGAGGATAGTAAAAATGGCACCATAAATATTTGGAGGTAGGGAATTACTACTACTACATGTAGCACTAACTAAATCAAAATCATAAGTTATATCAAACATAATACAACAAATAATTTGTAGAAACCTCATTTTAAATTTGATGTGTTATTTGTGTTTTTGTGTAACTCAAGAATGAAAAGTGGACTGGTTGGATTGGGGCCTTTATTAAATACTTTTAGATGTAAGTTTTAATATGTCACATTATCAAGAATCATAAATCGCAACAAATCAATTTTACACATACTTAAAACTTACAAACTTGGTAAGGGTATGATGATTACTGGTAATTTAGCTGTTAACTGTATGTGAACACTGCTCTAATCTACATCTACATGTATGTGAGCTTCATAGGTTTAACCATGCACACAGTCATAATCATTATCAGATTTAACAGATTTTGATCACCAGCAGCGTTAAAACATGTCATTTGTGAACAATGCCTTAATCCAACCATAGACCGTCTATGATCCAACTGATCAATAGATTTGGTACTACATGTACATAAGCTCTACTAGTAGAAAGGCATATATTCTGATCACAAGGATATTACACAATGCTGGAGAAAGATTACACAATGCTGAAGAAAGATTTTGAATGATTCCCTTTCCCATGTATAGACAGTTAATCATCATGCAGTCAGCAAAAATGCTCCTATGTCAAAGTTTGAACACTAGTCACATTTCTAAATCCAATCCTGGACCAAGAGTCCTACATGTAGCCCTAAACCTAACCTTAACGTTTCATAGGCCATGTTCAAACCCTTTTACCTTTGGGCTTCAAGGACAAAATAAAGCTTGGGGTAAATTTTAACTGTTGGATCACCTGAAGTTGTACATGACAATCAATATTAAACCTCAACTGATAATTGCTAATAATATATGCCCTTTACACTATTTTTGACATATTCTTCCAAATGTTCATCAGGACAGTGGCTTTAGAGACTTCAAGATGAATGATTCAGATAAATATGTAAATACGACTACAATCAAATTGAACTGAATATGCTGTAGAAATTAATTCATTTAATCAAAAATACTTGAAATGATAATTCCTTTGCCAATGCTTCAAGTGTATATATCAACGTTTACTGATTTGTTTTACCTAGGGCGTATGTTTTCAACATGTGTTTTATCGAACCTATACGAGTAGACTACATACATGTGTACTTCCACACTCATTCTAACACATTTGTAAATGGGACTCCCCCACTAATTAATCTATGCTAGATGATCAAGCGTATTAAGAGCTCTATGTGAACAAACACCTTTTTTATATCAATTATCATTCATCTCATTGGTTCATTTAGCATGGCTTTGTGATAATGAGCAGAACTAATTAAATTTATAGATTTTTTAAAAATTTAACTGTTTACTCAGAAGTAGACAATAATTTCAAAATAATTTGAATTGTTGAAGACCCAAAATATACTTGTAGGCTTGCACATTAAAGCTAATCTTGAGCTCTGGTATGTGAATCAGATGTCGAGAGAACATGGCAATCCTGCAGTAGATTGATTGTTTAAACCAGTAAAATAAAAACAAACTCACACAAACTTGCTGGAAATCAACTTCAATAAAAACCACAACTCTCATATTTACACATAGTGACCAACTCTTATTTGAGGATTGTCTAACAAAGCAGCGAGGTAAGATAATTGGCACCCTTATAAAGCTTTTGCTCTTTAAACTGGCTTGAACCTAAAGGTTGTATAACTCCTTTCCTGACTCCTTCTAATTATACTTTGCTACATGTATCTGTGTCTTAAGACAGGGGTAAATGCTTATCTTCTTGGTGCAGAGAAAACAGTCTGAGACTGACAGGGGAAAAGCAGGGAGGTCAAAAGTAACTCGAGACAAAATAAGTATTTTTAGTAACTGAAGTTTGGAGGCAATATGGATCATAACCCATTATACATGTATGAGTGTGAAAAAAAAGTTCTTTTCAGATGGATTTTCAGTATCATGATATAATTACATTTTAGTAGAGTCATACTCAGTAGTACACATGCTTTGAAAAAATTCACAAATCAACCAGTTAGAATGTAACTGGTATGCTCTGGAAAAAAGTACCTTTGATGTCAGTTCAAAAAGAAGAAAAAGGAGATGATTACGTGAATACCACTATTTTAGAGTCTGAAAACTAGGCTATAAATCTAAATCATGTTACAATGAAGCCTTTGAGAGGTTCTGAAAAGAATTAACTCATTTTTATTTGATCAATGAGTCACTGCACTTCTGTAGCTTATTCAAAGCAGCTGCATTCAAACAATGAGTTAGTACTTCAAAAGGTTTAAGGTTGAACATTTAGGATTCTATGCTACAACAATGTTTGTTATAATCAAAATCACACACTTAATGTCCACTTTAGTAATAGGTCCATGGCTCTACATGGGTATTTTGGCTTTAACACGGGTATGTTGAGGGTATAGTAAATTGTGCATAAATACTTTGATAGTATTTCATTGTAATAGTTGCCCTAAAATAAGATGATAGAAAAAGAGGACAAAATACATACTGTAAGACAGATAAAGAGTGGCAAAGAAAACTCATATGCGAAAATATAACTTGCAAATTAGGAAAATAATAATCTAAGATTTTACTTGAGAATATGTAAAAAGTACTCTAATGACATGTTTAAAAAAAATTTAAAGAATCACAATTTCTGTTAAAAGTTTCTCTGGTTATTTATTAATGCTATGCATTAATGCAATTTAGCTTCATACACAATAACTATTTTGGGTTAGATCAAATATTTCATGGCAGCTAACAGGAGGCTAGAGCAAGCAAAAGTATATCTTATCTGTGACAGTTCTGTCTGGTTGTGTACAACACTGTGTACAACGATATGCCTAAAGCATTTAGTGAAGCCAGAACGACACTTACATTGTAGATTTGTTTTATACATATTGTATTATTTTGAAATAGATTTTGGATCAAGCTGTTTAGTTAACATTAGATTGTATACTTCATGCCTAATATACTTAATGATTATTGTATACAGTAAGTAATGATTGCTTTGAAAAGATAATCTGCTTTCTAGTTTCTACATCACATTTATCACCAACTTCAACATCAATGTAATTTGCCACTATTACCAGTGTCTTGGTGTGGCTAGGCCTTGATTAGGCTCAGCCACTGAAAGGACACTGGTATCATGAGAGGGGGCACATGATCAAGGCGAGGGAGGGCACTGGTCTCTTACTAGTTGGAAGAAATGTGCACTAACAAGGTCATCGGTTGGGGGCAGGTGGTGGGAGAGAGAGTTATCAGTTATGTATCTATTTTTTCTATTTTTCCTTCCTCCCTCCCCCCCCCCCCCCCTCTCTCTCTCTCTATCTTTTTCTCTCTCTCTCTCTCTCTCTGTCTCTCTCTCTCTCTCTCTCTCTGTTATCTCTCTCTCTCTCTCTCTCTCTCTCTCTCTCTCTCTCTTCTATCACTCTCTCTCTCTCTCTCTCTCTCTCTCTCTCTCTCTCTTATCTCTATCTCCAGGCGCGGATCCAGGGGGGGGCCGAGCGGGCCTTGGCCCCCCCCCCCCCCCCCGCAAAAAAAAAAAAAAAAAAAAAAAAAAGAGAGAAGAAGGAAAAGAAGGGAGAAAGGGAAAAAGGAGAAAAAGGGAAAGAAAGAAGAGGAAGAAGAAAAGTAAAGGGGAAGAAGGAGATCGGGGGGAGGGGCCGAAAGGGCCTTGCCTCCCAGGCTGTTAACCCCCCCCCCCCCCCCCCACCACCAAAAAATAAGAGAGAAGGAAGGAAAGGGAAAGAAAAAACAGGAAAAGAGGAGATACTGGCGTACTGATAGAGGGGGGGGGGGGGGGGCTTGGGGGGAATCAAATTCAAACGTGGTTTATTTCTGATTCCACAACGGTGTATTACAAATAATGCTGAAATGACATAATTTCCGAAATTTTGCCTCAATTTTTAGTAAATTATACGTTTGTATGTGTTTGTTGGAAAATAAAAAATTCCTAAATTTACAACCAGGCAAAAAATATGATTCTTGAGATTCCTACATGTCAGGGCCCGAGGTACGGCGGGGATCGAGAGCCTCGAGGCATCAAAATATGCTCATCTGACCGTGATTAAATGCCTAAAACCCCTAAGCTTCCGGGGGCTTTGCCCCCTGGATTCCATCTAGGGCCCTACGGCGGGCCCTTAGATGATCATCTGACAGTAATTTAATGCCTAAACCCCCTGATTTTTTGGGGCTCCGCCCCCTGGACCCCACGCCAAATAGTGACTTGCCAGTGTCACAAAATAATAAGGTATACACAAAAATATGCTCATCTGACCTTAATTAAACGCCTAAAACCCCTGAGCTTCCGGTGCCGGCTCCACCGCCTCGACCCCACCTCTTTGAAATTCAGACAAGGATTAAGAGTATGGAGAACGGTACAACGCATCGTTTTCTTTCTCTAATAATAAAACGTCAAAGCCTCGCACAGGAGGGAAGGAGGGGGGGGGGACTGAATTGAGACGAGGATTCAGAGGCGAGAACGGTAATACGAATCTTTATTTATTTAATGAAACGTAAAAGCTTATGCGCTTCGCGCGGGATGGAGGGGGAACTAAATTCCGATGAGGATTATTTTCGAGAACGGTACAATGAATCGTCTTCTTCTCTAATAATTAAATGAAGATTAAAAGCTTCCGCGCTTTGCGCGGGAGGGGAAAAACTAAATTCAGACGCGAATTATTTTCGAGAACGGTACAATGAATCGTCTTCTTCCTTTAATAGTTTAATAAAACGTCAAAGCTTCCGCGCTTCGCGCAGGAGGGGGGGCTGAATTTAGACAAGGATTAAGAGTCGAGAACTGTACAACGAATCGTCTTCTTTCTCTAATAATTTAATAAATCGTAAAATTTTCGGCGCTTCGCGCGGGAGGAGCAAAACTAAATTCAGACGAGAATTATTTTCAAGAACGGTACAACGAATCGTCTTCTTTCTCTAATAATATAATGAAACGTCAAAGCCTGGGAGGGGGAAACTCGCCCCCCCCCCCCCCCCCCCCCCCGCATAACGTCACCGTTGGTCACCATAACGTACCAATATTTGGCTCGCATAATTTCAAATTTGGGCCCCCCCCCCTAAGAAATCCTGGATCCGCGCCTGTCTATCTCTCTCTCCCTCCATGTACATTCAATTGGGGGACTACCCTCCCCCACCCAACCCTATCATGGTCATGATCACTTCATCAGTGTCATCACCACTATCATTTACCATCAATATTTCATTTAACTTTAACCAAAGTTTGATTTGAAAGACAAGTTTTGTAACAGCTATCATTGTCATGCATATGCACTTGATCCCCAAAATACACAACACTACAATCTCTACTGGTTAACCTAGAAAGGGCCGGCCACGGCACAACAGGTGTTTGTTTGTTTTTTAAATGCCATGATTTACCTTGAACCAGACAGCAGACTCTAGACCCGTGATTGAAGCTTCTACGACATCCTTCACCTTCCTCCCATTCCTAACAGTGGTACGTTCCATATCCACTTGAGGCACACTTCCATCTCGAAGAGAAATCTTTCCAAAAATCTTCCATCTTTCACATCCACCTTGCCCATCACTGATGCCCGAAGAGCTACGGGAGCAGGGCAGTTGCAGACCCAGGGCACAGGCGGAGCCTCGGCCACGGATATACATATACATCGCTGGATTTCAGCTCACCTCCCGGCTTCTACGTATCGAACAAATATCAAGCTTCTAATACAGATTATATATCCAGAATACATAGTCACCTCCCTGATGAAGCACATTTGGAGCTACCAATTTTCGAAGTAAAGTTTATTACCTTTTTATAGGTAATTTGTTGGAAATTTCGTAAGAAGAACATCTTGCGAAGTCATTCTGATCTAGTGCACGAAGATCATGATACAGGCTGTCATAAACCCACTCAAGTGACGTTACTGCATGCATGTATGCACAGTGTGTAGAATCGCTAGGCTATTTCTCTACTTCCTCTTCCGCAAACTTTATGGTACTGTGTAGTCTTCCATACTGTACCGGGCTCCACTCTAAAGTATTCTGTGAACTTTATTTTACTCAGAAATTATTGAATGAGATAATTATGTAAGGCTTACAATCCGCCCTGTTAACCGATTCGATGGCCCTTTTAAAAGCAATCGACAATTATTATTGACTGAATTTGAGGTGTAGCTGTAAAAAGAGGTTTCTCCTCGACCAGGAAGCTGTACTTCGTTGCTTGTATATACTGGCATTGGCGGGCTAGATAAACTATAATGACGATTTATTCAATTATAACGATTCTTTCGACCTACACTTTTTAAACTTTCTTTATAATAACAACACTACCGTCTTCTTTAATCTGACTATGATAACATGGTTATGACACATAAAGGCCTACATGCACCCGTCCTAAGTTTAGGCGGGGGTCGTTTGAATGATTATAACTATAATCAGTCAGGCCTTGGCGATAATTAATTGATGTCGTCTCGGTTCCAAATCAACTAATATACAAAACACATATAGCCACTAACCCAATAATTGTAATAGGTCTATATTCAGATAAGTAATTGTGGTCTCATTTACCAACGTCTTCTCTGGCGATAGTAAACTTGATCAGTCTTTTAGCTATATATCTCCCTTAAGAGTAATAGAGATTCTCCTGGTTTCATGTTTTAATGACATCTAGAAACTACTTCATTTTATAGCAAAGTCGAGTTAATGAGAAGCATACAGGCTCATTCTTCTCATTCGAGTCATTTATTTTGTTTGTTTTTGTTAGCGTTGTGTAATTGTTTTTCCAATGCCACTCATAATTATTTACACCACGTAGAGGATGGTCCCAGGGAAACAATATATAACACATAAAGTCATGTTCTTTAAGGGGATAACCCTAAGACACAGATTGGTGGTATTAACTGAAGGCAGGCGCGTAGCCAGGGAGGCTGTGGGGGCGGTCGCCCCCCCCCTAAAAAAATATTTTAAAAACGCCGGCCAAAAAAAAAAGAGAGAAAAAAAAAGAAGAAAGGAAGGGGAACTTGTTTTAAACAAGGATTAAGAGTCGAGGACGGTACAACGAATCGTCTTCTTTCTCTAATGAAACGTCAAAAGAAACTGAATTTAGATAAGGATTAAGAGTCGAGAATGACGGTCCAACGAATCGTCTTCTTTCTCTAATAATGCAATGAAACGTCAAAGCTTTCGCGCTTCGCGCGGGAGGGGGGGAAGTCCCCCGTTCCTGCACCCCCCCCCCCCCTAAAATGAAATCCTGGCTACGCGCTTGACTGAAGGACCTCAAATCGTCATAACGCAGAAATTAATGGATCATTAACGTTTACTAGAGAATAATAAGGAAACAATTACTCTTTAAAACAATAACGCCATCATCATCATCTATGATCCTCAACCTCTCGATACTCTCAAGAGCGCACATCAAATCTATCTACTTATGAAAATAATTGTTAACTAAACTCGTGGCACAATATCAGCATTTCACTTCATTCATGGCACAATATCAGCTCTTCACTCATATGTCACTCATGTGCTTTTGTCTTTGTAAATAACATCACTCGTCCATATTCTGATTATGTTAATCATTTATGTTCTTAACAATTCGTTTAACAAGTTTATAGCGCTCATAACTATCAAGCGTGTATTTTGCGCTGTATAATTATATGGACATTATTAATTTCTGCATTAACCTGATTTTATTGGCTGTCCGGGTACTTAGATTCCAACTCAGCTAGCATATTAGCGTGTTATATACAACTTGGAATAATGATACACATAGTTAAATATACAATATCTGTGTATTCAAAAGTAAGTTACCTTATTCTCTAGGAAATGATGTCTAAACGTTACATCGTTTAACTTCACTAAAAGCGAAATGAACTCATCTAATTAGATTAAACGACTTAATTGCGATATTACCGCGGACCGTTTTAGAACTGATTCCAAAGTGTAGTGGTTATCAAGGAAACTTCAATGGGAAGAGGGAAATAAGTAGACTTTGATGCGAGGAAACTGATAACAGCTCCTCTTGACCACTTCATTAAGAATTGCTGATTGAATACGTCGGCATTGTGCGCAGAAACATGGGTCCTGTAAAATTGACCGCCGAAATTTCTGATGATTAACTATATATAAAGATTAATAGATAAATACATTGTTCATATTGACATAGATATAAAGGTTGAGAGATAAGAAGAGAGGGGAGAAAAAGAAGTTTAAATATAGATAAACTGAGGGATGTGTAGATAGAGTTATACATTGGCGGGTATATAACGATGGAGAGATTATTTTTTTGATGGTTGTGATGATGATAATGACGATGGTAATGATGATGATGATGATGATGAAAATGAGGATGATGATGATGATGATGATGATGATGATGATGATGGTGACGGTGATGATAATGATGATAATGACGATGGTAATGATGATGATGATGATGAAAATGATGAGGATGATGATGATGATGGTGGTGACGGTGATGATAATGATGATGGTGATGATGATGATGATGGTGATGGTGGTGGTGGTGGTGGTGGTGGTGGTGGCGGTGGTGGTGGTGATGATGATGATGATGGTGGTGATGATGATGGTGTCAGGTAATGATGATGGTGTCTGGTGATGATGATGGTTGTGGTGATGGTAATGATTATGATGATAATGATGTTGCTGGTTGTGGTGGTGATGATGATCGTGATAATGGTGGTGATGGTGATGGTGGTGATGATGGTGATGATAATAATGATGTTGGTGGTTGTGGTGATGATGATGATAATAATGATGGTGGCGGTGGGGGTGGTGATGATGGTGATGATAATGATGGTGTTGGAGTTGGGGGTGATGATGATGTTGATGGTGATGATGATGATGATGGCGGTGATCGTGATGATTATGGTGATGGTGTTGGTGGTGGTGGCGGTTATGATGATGTTGACGATTCAAATATTTTGAGTAATAAGGACTGTGTATTCTATTATATAGATTTTTTTTCTATAAAGCCTACATCTATTGTAGACTCTGCAAATATTGTGAACTGAATTCATAAAAATTCAAATTATGAATGTAGGAGGTCACAAATGATTTGATTTTGAAATAACTGGCAGGAAATTACCATGCTTCTTTCTCAGGGGTGAAGGTAGGTGGCGCTTGAGGCAATTGCCCTCGTGGTTTACGAAATAAGCACCCCTCCTACCGCCCCTCCATAATAAATATGTAAAATGTATATTTTGTAACATTCAGATTCATTTGTTTATTTGCTTCACATATAGATTCTCGACACATGTAAACGAGTAAAGGTTCAGCAAATAGATATATTTTGACTTTTTGTGTCAGAAATGTGTAGATCTGGGGCCCAACCCTAATATACCCTGCTCTTCTTTATGATGAAGAGGGGGGCATTAAGCCACAGTTAATTCGCAACGACTTAATCAGCATTGTCTCTTCCTCCTTCATATTGTCATCTTAAAATCTCTTCTTCGATAACAATAATGAAGTCCTTGACACTCCCGACACGACAGACAGCTGTTTCGGTTATGACATCCTGCTAGTAGCAATAATGTTTAATACATTGATCACGTGCTCATAATCTCTAACTTCCTGTCATATTAATTTCTGAATGATATCTTAAATCATTGTTACAATATCTTCCTAACTTTATGTCAAGTTAAAACACTTATCAACTTTACTCTTTTTTAAGTTTCACTCTTCATTCTCATTTTAAGAAAGGAAATCGTGCGCTTAATATTTGGTTGAATTAAATATTCATAATCATATTTATGACATTTTACTCTTCTTGATGCTCTCCTTTCCCTACCCGCAGTATTTAGGTTTTAAAGATGTAAAACAGGAAGTAAACCATCCATTATATTAATCAAAATCAAATTTACTTGATCTAAATTTATTAATCTCTGCATTGCATTGACATGTATTGTTAACTCAACGAAGGATGCGTTTATTTAAATACCTCTTTCTTTGTTTCCGTTATCTTTATGTCTTCTTGTTCTTCTCTCTTTCTTTGTTTCTTCTATTTTCTGTGTGTTTATGTTTGTCTGTGATTATATTAAATCTATTAGGCCTCTAAGCTCTCTACCGATTAAGTTTGTCTTATTGAGTGGTCTAGAATCTCAAATAACAAGCACACTACTGTAGTACAAATAGAAGAGTTTTGTCATCCTTCTAATCAAATGGAACATTAATGACTTCTAAATGTCTGATACGCAGTCGTCAGACGTCGTGTAATCAGTTAATACAGCGCCTAAGGATTTATATTGTCTAGATCACTGATATAAGCTAAGAAAATGAATTTAGAACGGGGTGGGGGTGGGAGGGGGGGGGGCAAACGTTGAATTAACAATGACAGGAAATGTGATAAATTGTCAACTATACTGTGCTTCATTTTCTGTTTCCCCCCATATTCTCGCAATATTTTCATAAACAAGAAGAAACTGTGTGGAGATTTTAAAAAATACAAACATTAGGTTTTACCATCATTGACTACGAGAAATACACACAAATTATCACGTATTCTGGATGCCTTAGCGGTATATATCTAAGAAAAAAATACAATGGAAAATATCCCCCTTTTGCCCCAGCACTGAAACACCATATAAATCACTCATGAAATTAGTTAAAATTAAAATTAATTAATCAAAGAATTAAAAAAAACAGGACTTTTTTGTTACTTGGTATATCCGCTGTCCTTAAAATAGTTTTGCAATATAAAGTTTGAATTATACGGGGAATTTGTCATAATAATGACAAACTATTGAACTAAAACCAATACATTCTTAACATCGAATAGTGGCCAACCCAGAAAAGAGTCAGCAACAGTTGTTTGGACAGTCTAAGCAGGGACTTGGGATACAACTAACAAGTCCCTGGTCTAAGTGTATACCTATACCGTACCATAAGCTGATATATAACCTGAGAATACGATTGAGTTGGCAAATCTATAACTGGACCCGATCCATGTCATAAAAGGAGTGGTAAGCCTATGGTTATGTAGCCTTATGTAATCTGCCAAACCATAGTTATAATGATTGTGGTCTCGTATCATGGACTTTGTATTAAACAAAGAGCACGGGATATCTTGATGAGATGAACTTGCCAACTTGTACTACTGATGTAACCTCCAGATGACGTGATCAGCTCAGCATGTGATCGCTGTTCCAAGAAAACAAAATGAAACAAATATAAAGTTACTTTCCATTTGTGATTATGATAATTAGTGGCGGATCCAGGGGTTTCAGAGAAGGGGCACGTGCCCTGCCTCCCCCGGTCAAATCTAGTTTGGAATATCACGTTTAAACGAAAATGTGCCCCCTCTCAAGAGCTACTTCAGCCACCAAAAGGCACCTGAAAATGGGAAGACCTTTTTCTCTTTCTTTTTTGTTTTTCCTTCTGTTTTACTTGTCAAAAACTTAAACTTGTTGTGCCCCCCCCCCCTCGGATATCTTGATGAGATGAACTTGTCAACTTGTACTAACTGATGTAACCTCCAGATGACGTGATCATCTCATCTTGTGATCACTGTTCAAAGAAAAATAAAATGAAAAAAATCTAAAGTTACTTTCCATTTTGATGATGATAATAATTAGTGGCGGATCCAGGGGTTTCAGAGAAGGGGCACGTGCCCTGCCCCCCGGTCAAATCTAGTTTGGAATATCCCGTTAAAAGAAAATGTGCCCCCATTTATACACCGCCCCCATCTCTCGAGAGGTACTTAAGCCACCAAAAGGTACCTGAAAATGGGAAGAACTTGTTTCTTTCTTTTTTGTTTTTCTTTCTGTTTTACTTGTCAAAAAACTCAAACTTGTTGCCTTCCTCCCCCCCCCCCCCCCCCCGAGAGTCTTGGAAATGGACATCGAAGCGACTATATTACCTTCAAAGTAATTGCTAAGCAAATGTTTCTTTAAAAAAATTAACTTTGTAGGAAATAGCAGGCATGTTTTAAGTTATACATTTTTAATAGACTCCTTACAGGGGTGCTGGGTGACGTGTATCTCTTTGGATGATGTTTGAAGGTTTGCATGGTGGTATGAATAATCACGGTAGAGGTTTACGGTACACCATGTGTAAAGTCCTAGAAGGACTAAGGAAAGTGGATAGAAAATAGAAGTGAAATAGAAAGGCAACTCTACTCAACTCTCCAACTCAATCCAGTCTTCTACTCAAACCTCTCATTCTATCTACAACTTTCTGGTTTACAGTCCTTTTCAGGACTATACTCACTTCTGAAAGATACTCTTCCTTCCAACCTCCACTTTCTCGCCTTTCTATTTCACTTCTATTTTCTATCCACTTTCCTTAGTCCTTCTAGGACTTTACACATGGTGTACCGTAAACCTCTACCGTGTATCTCTTTGGTTTAATTAACATGACAAGCTCACGTTCCAGACTTTACTTCATCTAAATCAACATAATCGCTCATTTCCTGAAAGTTGAAATTAACAAAGAATATTTGTTAGTTCTAAATCGGCTTTGAAGCATCATTTTCATTACAAATTATTGTCAAATGAGAAAGAAATAAACAGCAAAGACTTAAACAAAACCACATCATAAGATCACTTTATCATACGTTATTAAATACTGATTAGCCTTTTTGCAATGTGTTGATAATAATATTGTTCAATCTACTTTCGGCTTTACGGAATCGTGGTCTGTTATCTGTTCCAGTTCACTGTTTTATTTTGTTTTACGAATGCATCCATTGTGTGACTCAGAATCATTATTTTGTTGTTAATCTTGTTTACCCCTAAAATATTGTAGTATTAACGCCCTTCTGGCGCTCAGCATACAATGTCATGACGTTGCTTTATCTACGTTTACTTTGTACGTAACACCAATGAAAAACAAATTTCGTACATGACATGGACAATAAAATTAGAATCTTTTAAATTTAATCTTTTAATTGAAGATATATATTGTTTTCTTTTATGAAATGTTTACGAAACAGAAATGGTTAAGATTGGTTCGCCCATGATGAGGCAACAGAAATAGAATAGGTGGGGGTTTCGCTCGCCCCTGGTTGAAATAGCGGGAGGGATATTGCCTACGCCCCTTGATAATGATCGTAATAATAGCATGTGATATGTCTGGTTTGGGTGCGATGAAGGATGTTCGTACTTGAACTTACATTCAGGGTAAAGACCTTCGGGGATATCTGAGATGTGGTGGAGAAGAGCGGGAAGGAAGGGTAGAGAAAAGAGATTAAAGGAATAATCTGGAGCAAGGAGAGAGGAATATTCGGCAGATAGACAAATACGAAGTAGAGAGAGAGAAGGAGAGAATAGAAAAGAGAATGAAACCCCCAACAACAACAAAAATATGAAGGGGATTTTTTTTTAACAGTAAGTTAATTTAGGTATAAGGATACATAAACTTTTCAGATAGCTGGTAAAAAAGAAGAAGATAAGAACAAGTATTGGCTGCTACATAAATTTTGTGAAGATCGTGAAGAAAGAAAAGTAGTAGAATTGAAAGAAAGTGAAATCAATCGAAATGAAAATGAGGAGGAAGTAAGTCAGAGAGTATATTATTCCCCCAAAAAGTTGAGGAATTTATCTAGATTATGTTATCGAAAAAGGACATTTTGAACATAGGTGAACTTTTAATCTTGAAAAACGAATGAAAAATTGAATTAAATCATATAAAAAGACAAGAACTGTGCCATTCTGCCAAACACCTGACATTTTACCCAAAGGGTGCTTACTTCAGAGCAAGCAAAATGAAAATAAGGGGTTGAGACAGATGTTAGAGGATCGAAGGAGGGTGCAAGAATCTGTTACCCTTTTCAAATCAAGGCACGAACAAACATAAGTAAGGGAGTATTGTAAGAATTACTATTTTGAGCAGGAATTGTTGTTCATACATGTAGTTCCCTTCATATTTTGATAAAAATAAATCATCTTTTTGCAGTGAACGTCAATCATTTACGTATACTGAGGATGAAGAGGGGGTAACGACGCATCAGATGCTAACCACAGCAACATGAAGGAGGGCTGGAAAGTGCAATCTCTGATATGAACTAAACTTGACTTAATTTGATCGTGCGGGATAGCAATTGTTTGTACACATCTCAAAGGGAATCTACTAGTTGAAAATGAAGTTTGGAGGAGGCACGTGGCTATTATTGGTTTCTTGTAGAATGATGAAGACGGAAACGGGTGCTGTTGGTTGGTAACCAGGGGGTAGCTCGCTCTAAATATGCTAAACGGAAGATGAGTCAGTATGGGAAGCAGACAGAGGAAGAACAACACAGTTTACTTGTTGTCCACCCTACCAGCCCCTCTCCCCCGCTCCCTCCATTTCACCCCTCCCCCCCCCCCTCCTCCCCCCCCCCTCCTCCCCCCCCCCTCCTCCCCCCTCTCTTTCTCTTTCTCTCTCTCTCTCTCTTTCTCTCTGTCTTTCTCTCTGTCTTTCTCTCTCTCTCTCTCTCTCTCTCTCTCTCTCTCTCTCTCTCTCTCCTGCCCTCTTTCTCTATCACCCACTCTCTTTTTAATTTTCGGTCTACCTGGAAAGTCTGTTCCAACACCGGCACCTCACGCAAAACAGTTTAGGGGTACCCATGTTCTTTATTCATCAAAACAAATAGACCTGCTTCTCATTATTTTACGTTCATGTACTATACGGCACCTAAATACTGCAGTCAATCGCTATATAAATGTAAATATTATTCGTATCAAACATTATAACACTATAAGAACTTTGCAAAAAAGAACAACTCATGATTATACTTTCTTTGCACGTTTTTACCTTCAGTTAGGTTTATTATGATCGAAATCCACTCAATGATTATCATCATGAGGCTTTATAGAAAGGTGAAAGTTAAAAGGTGCGTAGAACATTTTATCACACCTCAAACGCCTTGAAAAATCCAAAATATAATTTCGATCCATGCCCCCTTCAAACTTCTATGAAAATGCAGTTTCTATCCGTTTTATCTTTAGATAATAACCCATTTACAGGTGTATGTTGATAAGCGTGCCTGGTGTGCTAAACTCACGTGCTGCGTGGTGTGCTACGTGACATATGACTGATCAAAAACAAACTAAAAAGCCCCAGATTGGCTTCAAATAGATCCTATTTATAGTATCGGTGAACATCGAGGGTTATTAATGATTTCCTCCTAGCAACCATGCACGGTCCATTTTCAACAAACCTGTCTCCTTAGACAGGTATCCACGTATACCCCTTGTGATTTGGAGGGAGAATTAGATAAAGGAAACAAGGAAGGGTGAATATGTTCGAATTGTATAAATAGAGAGAAAAGGGTAGTAGGGAGTTTTGGGGATTGTAATATAACAGAGTAGGCCTACGGGTTTGACTTTCATTTATTATCAAATATATCGTGTTAATCTGTTGGACAAAGGTTTGTTTAAAAGATTGGGCACAGTAAGAAATGTTGTCACGGAGAACATATAACGGACAAATATTGTTGAAATTATCATGCTTATAAAGTAATTTATACTCCTGCTGTCAAGGGTACTGTTCTTAATACTGAACCTGTGTTTATAAATAGTATAATAATAATAATAATAATAATAATAATAATAACTTTTATTTACCCAGGGTAGCCACTTCAGTTATGAAACTGTTCTTCCAGCGGGCCCTGCATAACATAATATGTTATTACTACCCTTCTCCAATCTAATATGCTGAGCGCCTAGCTAGAAGGCAGAAGGTCCCATTGTTATAAGTCTTTGGTATGACTCGGCCGGGGTTCGAACCCACGACCTCCCGTTCATGAGGCGGGCGCTCTAACGACTGAGCCACCATGCCCGGTATACATTATAATAATAAGGATGACTATAATTTTGTATGGAGATTTTGATTCTTTGTTTAAAAGAGAGAAATTTATGTGAATACTAGTACAAGAAACAACACAAAAATATCGTAGCATTCGAAATATATTTGAAAGTTTTGTCACAATTATTTTTGGAGGGGTTTGAAATGTTATACCCTGGATTCTTACAGCCGCTGCAAAACAAGCATTTCCTCGCATTTCCTTCCATTGCATGCGGGGAAAGGTCGAGCGCCGTCTGCGGTATATTTATGTCTAGTTTATTGGAGCAAAAGGCCACTCCCATAAATGGTTCAGGGAAGTCGTCAGAATGCTACATTTTAAATATTTTGATTTTGTAATCCTATTTTGTATCACTGTTTTATCAATATTGGAGTGAATCAAAATGTTAGATATTGTTTTTCTCCCTCTTTCCTTCCTACTTTCATTTTTACTCCACTTCTTCCGGTTTGGCTCCAATTCGATTTCTTACATGTCTTTTAGTGTTCCAATTACATGAGGGTAGGCTACTGGGGTAATACATACACATTATAATTATGATGTAGCTATATAGATATCTGATTATTTCAACTGCAACGTTGTAAAGTCGTTTCCAAATGCATGTGAGGACTGGGACTGGGAAATGTTAAAGGCTAGTAACAAATTATCTATTCATTTTAACTTGTTATTTCATATTTAACAAACATTTTGTTATGAAGCAGTTATGAACTGTGACAAAATAATGCTGAAGATAATCATTTTCATGAGTAACACGAAGACGAGAAAAGAATTTATCATTCCACAATTTGATCTCCAAATATCGTGTCTGGAAAGACATTTCCAAACATCTGTTGGTATTCATTGTTGTCTGTTTGGTATTTTGGTCTGCCCAGAGGGGCCAGTAACAATAACAACAATATGACAAAAAATACACAATTTCCAAAGTTCTCTTTCCCTCGGGTCATATGCATAGGTCAAATCACTACACTTTCTCATATTAGTTCTAAGGTAACTTGAAAAAAGGTCATATCTCTCATGAAGGCCCTTTTAGTTATTGCCTTGAGTAAACGCTGATAATTTCATCTGTTTAATATTACGTAGCTAAACGCTGGTTTGTTTATGCTTTTGAAATTTTATATTGCTAAACACGGTCTGATTCAGAATATTACCTAACGTTCTAAGAGACGGATAATGAATAAGACAGGCTGAACTAGTTTTAATTCATGAAAAGAAAAAATGAAAACGAAGTGAAAGTTTTGAAAGAAAATGTTGAGTACATGCATCATTCCTTAATGAGTCTTCTTCATTAAAGCTTATTTATCTACTCATTCTTTCAAATTCAAATTCAAATTTTATTATCCAATGATTGGAAATTTGTTTCATTTGCATGTCAGTACAAGATTACAGATTATAAACATCAATAAGATACAAGTGGATACAGAATATAAAACATAACATAAAACATAACATAAAATGCAAAGTAATTAAATTAAATGCATAATTTTGATTAAATTAAATTCACAATTGAGATTAAATTCAATTAATGATTCAGCCTAATTTAATTCATAATTCAGATCAAATCCAATTAAAATCCCGATCACATCAAATTCATAATTCAGATTAAATTAAATTCACAATTCAGATTAAATTAAATTCACAATTCAGACTATTAAGTAATTATATTAAATTCATTATCCGGGTTAAATACAATTCAGATTCAATTCAATTAATGATTCAGACTAATTCAATGCATAATTCAGATCAAATCCAATGCAAATCCCGATCACACACAATTCATAAATCAGATTAAATTAAATTCACAATTCAGCAAATGACAACAAAATCACCTTATGAAAGAGGCTTCTCGCTAATATTTTTGATGTACCACCCTGTACATCATCCCACTGTGAATCGGGAATAAATTTGACCTCTCAATCGCTGCTTCCATATAAACAATCATCTATCAATCCACTTTTCATTGACAGCTGTGGGCAGCTATATGGGCCAGCGAATTGAAGTCTTGCACCATTTAATCATATCATCATTCATTAACATTGGTCGTATCTACCAACTTTATCATCTAGAAAGTCACGCCTATGTTTAGGTTTCAGTTCTTATACAGGGCATACTGAATAACCAGCTTCATTCGAGACAAGTCATCCCTACCCTTTAACTAAGGACCAACGGTAGCTCCTTTCCCTATATGACTATACACTGGCGTACCTATGGGGGGGGGGCAGGGGGGGCAGAGTGCCCCCCCTGACGGGCTCCGGGGAAAAAAAGAAAAAGGGGAAAGAAAAGAAAAGAAAGGAAAGGAAAGAAGAAAAAAAAGGAAAAGGGAAGAAAAAAGGAAAGAAAGAGAAAAAAAGAAAAAAAGGAAAGAGAAAAGGAAGAAAAAGGGAAAAGAAAAGGAAAGGAATAAAAATGGGGAAATTTATTTTTTTTAAAAGACCATGGCCGTACGCACCAAGGGGGGGGGGGGGGCAGTTGACCCCAGATATTTTGAAAACGTACAGTTTTTTTCCTGAAAATGTAGTGTACGCCTTTAATTACCAAATCCTTCAATTCTACTTTTTAAAATGCAAAAGTACCCTCATGACCAGTTCGGTCGCTCGAACTCCCTTCACTCCTTTTGCTTTTGAGATTCTTCGAAAACTTTTAACGCATCTTTCCCCCTCCCCCACCAGAAAAATATTCCGCATACGGCCCTGAAAAATTAAAACAAATGAAAATAGGAAAATATAAGTGATATAACAAATTCGAAACTCTTCGCTGGCGCGAACTGCTTGCTAGCCTATTTTGTATTAAATGTTTTTACTTGCTCGTCCCCCTGAAAAAAGAAAAGGATTAGTATTGCCTAGAATAAAATTGTGCCTGCCCCGACGGGCCCCAACCTGCAACCATGGCAACAATAACACACAATATATGTACCAAATGTTACTAAAAGAGACTAATTCATTTTTCTCGCTCGCTACACTCGCTCGCGAATAAAATGAATAGACATTGCTTTGGAAACAATTGTGCCCACCCTTGACCTGCAACAATATCATTAAAAGTGGGAGAGTTTTTTCGCCCTCTCGCCAAAAAGGAATTGAATCGCGTTAAACGCGATTGCGTCCATCCTGACCTGCACCAATAAAAACAAGTTTATTTATTAATTTTTATTAAAAGAGAATTTATTTTTTTTGCTTGCTCGCTATGCTCGCTCGCCAAAATGGAATTGACACCGCTAACGTTCCCGCCCCAACCTGCAACAACCAGTTAATAATTATGTACCAAACGTTATTCAAAGAAGTTTTGGTGTGCTCGTGCTCGCCAAAACGGAATTAACATCACCTTAGACATGATTGTGTAAGCCCTGCCCTGCAACAAAAAAATCTGAAATTTATGAACCAATTATCATAACAAAAATTTTGCTCGCTCGCTACGCTCGCTCGCCAAAATAGAAATAACACCGCTTTTAATAATCACGTCCCTGACATGGAACAATGAACCCAAGTTAATATATACCATATTTTCCCTATAAAAGAAAAGTGATTTTTTTTGCTCGCTCGCTACGCTCGCTCGCCAAAATAGAAATAACACCGCTTTTAATAATCACGTCCCTGACATGGAACAATGAACCCAAGTTTTATGTACCATATTTTCCCTATAAAAGAGAAGTGATTTTTTTTTCGCTCGCTACGCTCGCTAGCTCGTGGAATTATGTGCCCACCACTAACCTGCTACAATATCATTAAAAAGAGAAATGTAGGGGGTTGCCTGCCCGCCAAAATGGGATTGACATTGCCTTAAACACGATTGTGCCCGCCCCCTACCTGCAACAATGAAACAAATTTTATATAGCAATTCATTGAGAGAAAGATGTATTTTCGCTCGCTAGCTAAAATGGGTATAAAATCACCCTAAACACAATATTGTTCCCGCGCCCTGCATGGGACAATTGAACCAAGTTTAAGTGGCAATTCTTAAAAAAGAAGTGATTTTTTTTTCTTGCTCGCTACACTCGTTTGCAAAAAATTAAATTAACGTCGCTAACAAGTGAATGTTCCCACCCCCAACTTGCAAC
Source organism: Strongylocentrotus purpuratus (assembly GCF_000002235.5). Taxonomy (NCBI): domain Eukaryota; kingdom Metazoa; phylum Echinodermata; class Echinoidea; order Camarodonta; family Strongylocentrotidae; genus Strongylocentrotus; species Strongylocentrotus purpuratus. Next base: position 1,263,881 of record NW_022145613.1, on the reverse strand, counting down.
AATACCAGTTTATATACCAAACGTTACTTAAAGATTTTGTTTTGCTCGCTCGCTCGCCAGAAGTGAAAATTAGCATCGCCTTTTTTGTTTGTTTCGGTCGCTTGCCCCCCCTGACGGAGTATCCCAGGTACGCCACTGTGACTATACATAAAAGCCCCTTGTGGCGATTTAGTTTTCGTTCAGATGCAAGGAGTAACAGTTGTGAAACCTCTGGTACTATAAGAGCCCATCAGTAAAGTTGGTATGCAAACATGCGAAACGAAAACAGAAAGTAATAGTAACTATCACTTTTGCTACCACACTTGAATCTACACAATTATTTATTCTGCATGATTTTTATTAAATAGTGTCACCCTTCCCCCTTTTCGGACCATATCCCCTCACTTCTCTTATGACAACATGTTGGACTATATAGCCCAGTATTACACTCGAACCATCTACATTCTACAGGTTACAAAGGGTTGGGGGGGGGGGCTTGTTTGTCCGGGGTGGGCGTCCGGGGTAATCACCCTACACTCGTATTGAAATCGCTCGAAATTAATTTGGAACGAATTCAACTGACTTGATAAAAGCAAATCACAAATGTTTACATTATCATTTTCACAAAAGAAATTCGAGGAATGATGGTTTATTAAATATGCGCGGTAATGGGCGGGTCCTCGATATCATCATCAACTTGTACCGTATGCAATTGTACACACCACAGCAAGCTGCAGACCGAACTGGAGTGGAAGCCATCACTCGTCACCACGTACGAGCATCTCTTAACCGCTCAAAACCAGGATATAATATTACATATTTGGGCCATATTTCATACTCCATTCATTTTTGCGTGGGATGCTTGTATAGTTTGTGTCTGTACCTGACCCTCTTTGTAGTCGTGTTTAGTCTAGCCATTCTACCTGCTCGTTGTCGCATAGTGAATGCGACTGTGGATGATAGTGGATGATATTCCGGGAGGAGGCACGTTTCAAACTGATGATTTTGGATTGCATCAGTGTCTAGGCCTATACTACAATAGTTGATACTGTGATGTAAAGCTTATCGTAAGAATTGAATCAAGCAATGGATATGTATTGATAGGTTACCTGCCTGTTTTGTTCAGTCATTTCAATTTAACTATACTCCTGAGGTAAGTCTCTCAGCTAGACTCTATTGTTTCATGAATTGTATTTGTATATAACGATGTATCCCCATATAATCACCATAACAAATGTGAGTTGTTTGTCAAAAGGTCTCATGTAAGTAGTAAAAGTGTAGTAGAAGTGTAGTAGAAGTAATAGTAGTAGTAGTAGTAGTAGTAGTAGTAGTAGTAGTAGTAGCAGTAGTAGTAGCAGCAGCAGCAGTAGTAGTAGTAGTAGTAGTAGTAGTAGCAGTAGTAGTAGTAGTAGTAGTAGTAGTAGCAGCAGCAGCAGTAGTAGTAGTAGTAGTAGTAGTAGTAGCAGTAGTAGTAGTAGTAGTAGTAGTAGCAGTAGTAGTAGTAGTAGTAGTAGTAGTAGTAGTAGTAGTAGTAGTAGTAGTAGTAGTAGTAGTATAGGAGTAGTAGTAGTAGTAGTAGTAGTAGTAGTAGTAGTAGTAGTAGTAGTAGTAGTAGTATAGGAGTAGTAGTAGTAGTAGTAGTAGTAGTAGTAGTAGTAGTAGTAGTAGTAGTAGAGTAGCGCTAGTAGAAGCAGTTGGAACAAAAATAGGAAGGGGATAGAAAGCACAAGACTAACATTGTCAATTTCGTATAACAATAATACAATGATCTTTATTTATGAACAATAATCATTACACTCATATATAGATCTACTATGTGGAGATCTGATGCCGCTGATAATATTCACTGAGCTGCAAATGAACTATATGACCTGTTTCTGAACTACCTAAAATCGCTGCATTCTTTCGCTGACAATAAAATGACAAACTGACTCTTTATATCTTTCATCGAAACCTTTTAAGGTCTACTGGCCAAGAAACGTCAACGTCATTGACTAGGGTCACGATAGCTTGACGTTCAACTTGGGAGAAAAACCTCAATCACTTTACGTCTGTTTTTTAAAACGTTTTATTTTCTTTCATTTTGCTCACTGTGTTTTCATGTGTTTCTTCATGTTTGTTTTAATTTCTAAACCTTATCATAGATACAAATTTATAGTATACCTGTAAGGAATATTTTAAATCTGTTGTTCCCTTTTTCTTTGATAACATTAATGTAATAATATGGAGAGGCAACAAGGTAAAGAAAAACCTTATAGTACCTCATTCACCAATAGTATTGTGTAGGCCTGTGTGATATAAAGTGAAATAATATTAAAACTCAATGTTATGACATTATTTTGTCAGAGCCAGACAGACTTGAAAGGTGGCAATTAATTTGTTCTTCTTTTTTTGGTTAAAACAACCTTGTGCTGCTTATTGATTTTTACTATGCATGTTTATTCGGTTCTAATTGGTTGACACACATTGTGTATGTCGTTTCGTATTGCTTCCTTGTTTGCATTTGGTTATAGCCATAGAAAGCATTGGGCCACAGTATACGCCACAGCAAACTGAATATCAATACATGAAGGTCATTAATTTGAATATGAATAGCGTATGTATGTTTATATAGAGTGACACATCATAACCATAACCTTACAAATGTTTATAGAAGGTCCGGTAATAATAACCTTAATTTTTATATGTGTGTCTGTTTTTGCATTGGGTAGATGGTCTCTCAATAGAAAAATAGGTCCTCTTGATTCTGAATAAATAATGATAATAATATAGTGAACATTTTAATGCACCATGTCTGTCAAAAATGACACTCCTGGCGCAGTTGTGTGGAAATTGTATAATTATCGTTCTTACAGCACTAGCGCCTCATCTTTTTATATGCTTCATTTTTTTCTCCAATAATTATGCTCGAATAGTACTTATTTCTTTTCTTGTCCCCTAATTTTCTGTCAACGGTCTGCAATCATTGCATACCCCTTTATTTTGTCAGTTTTTAGGCAAATGTTTATATCTTCCCTACAAATCTTCAGTAGATAAATGAAAGTCTAGTGAATTGTGTTTAATTTAATTCCAATCATAATGATCTCCAAGGAAGAATAATGTTTCACTGAGCCCTTGACCCGAAATGATTTTCAAAATGCGTGACGTCAGAAGTCAGAATTCCGTTTGATTCATCAACTTCCTCTGATAAAAGTATTTTTGCAACTGAATAAAACATTTACAACCAAATGTTTTTCTTAGTATGATCACAGCATGATCACTGCTAGAGGTGTAATATACACCGCTGATCCTATCAACACAGTAGATTCTCTAAATAAATGTTCTTTCATGTCACATTACTGAATGTGTTAAGGTCATGGGTGTGTCAATCTTTGAAGTATACCAGGAGTAAGATAAGGAGGGCAGCCACACACCCCTCTGTATGGTTCCCACACCCCTTCTCCCAGTGTGCTCCTAATAAGCGACCTTCAAGCTCCAGTTTATACACAGCTGGACTCCCATGTATGCTGGTAGAAAGGCGTAGTCCCGTGTTGAAGAGACATGTCCCCGCTTAAATAAATGTATTGGACAGAGAATTTGACTTTCAACTTCAAATTATGTCGTCTTTCTTTACGTTTTACATAAAAACAAGAATATTATCACTATCAGATAAAAGATGTGGGGTAACAGAGGTCATTTAATCTGTCAAAAGTCAGTCCAAAAAAAATGTAAGAAATATCCAGGACGCACAATGTCAAGACTAAGTATATGCAAAACTTATGGCGGTATTAAAAGATACAGTTCATAATTTCTTTGATGTGATTAGGATGTAGATGCAAAACTTAACCTTCTTCCCCGGAATATTCTATTGCACTTTGTGGGAAATGTGAATTCTCTTTAAAAATATTGGACATGTTATTAAAGAAATCTATTGGTTGCTCATGGGATGGAGCCTAACTGTTCATATTTTTATTTAAATAAACTATCTATAAAAGTTTACATGTAATCCTCCACACATTACTTACCGTGCAGGTTTTGCAAAGAGACGGACATTCCGATTTGTCGCCCATCGCCGTAAGGTGATGTTACCATAGCAACAGAATGGTTATCATTCCTGATTCTGTTTTCCTAAATTATCTTTTCTTCTGTTACTTTTTCTTTTTCCTTTTCTCTTTCTATTTTTATCTATTCCGTCGAGAAGCCATGACTTTGGTTGAAATCAGAGACATATTTAGTACTGCGTGTGTTCAACGATATTATTCCTCTCCTTCCAATGCGTTTAACATTCCATTTTGAAAGAATACTTTAGATGGCCTTTGAATATCATCAGTGCAATGTAATGCATGTTGACAATGGGGAATATTTCTCTTGTAATCTTATCTCAAGTAATGTAGTAGGTTTTGAAGTGAGTATTGGAGGTCTCACGGATATTTCAGACGGCAGATGTGTCTAAATGCGACCTACAGTACCCCTATTCACATTATTCTGTTATAACCTAAAAACTATGATAATCATAGTTTTTAGGGACGAGTTTATATGAGTTGATAAGGAAAATTAACAAATAGAAGAGAGCATTGCGTAAACCCCGTTATTTACAGGAGAAGTAATATTGTTGTCTACGCATTTTAAGACTATTAAGCAATTCCCAATTCTAACCAATCCATTTGTGAAATTTTGAAATTCTTCGAAATGACTAATTTGGAGTAACCCTGAGCAATGTTATTTGGAATGTATACTAGCCGAACCTATTCACAAAATGTAACTTTATTAGCTCAGAAGGCTCCCAACTTTAAATCATTTTTTAAATTTGTAACGTGCAAAATCTAATCGTTTATTAGGGAATAATGAAATAAAAAAAAATCAACCTGACCTGATATTAAAAAGAAATATCTGAATGCCGGTGTATTTCATCTGAAGTTCATTGAAACTCTTGTATATTTGTATTGAATGATATACAATTGATATCAAATTCATATCTTGATTTCCAAGATGGAATTAAGTTTTAGATGTGATTTGGAAAAAACTTGAAGAAGGAGTACCAAAGTAGCTAGGTCACATTCCAGATACCATAAGTCAAGGGTCGGGGAACTCAGAAAACAGCGAGAGAGATCTCCTTCGCGTCACCATCAAAACTTAATCTAGGGCGATAGAGGAGGGATTTAAAGCACCACACTGTAAAACTGAACCCGTGTAAATTAACATTCTTCAATGCTGCAATTCTTTTTATTTGTTTGTTCATTTTTCTTGAAAATTTGCAGACAATATCATTATTGAAAAATACCTTGATGACCATGAAATTAGCCCCCCCCCCCCCCTTGAATCGAATAAAAAACAAGATTACAGAGGAAAAGACGAGGGGGAAATAAAGTATAAATAACAATAAGAAAGCGGGAAAAAGAAACTATTGATGACCCCGGTGACTATGAGGGAGGAAAACATTAGTAACTCTTGTATAGTCTTAATGAGGCACACATTTTAATATGCCTTATAATGACTATAATCATTGTTATCGTGTTCTTATGAGGTCTAAAATTGTTATGAACATATTTTGTTACAATTAAAAACGATAGAATAGAAATGAAAAAAAAATTAAAGTTGAATAAAAAGCCATTAGATCATAGATAAAAAACGTGAAATATAGTCTTTAAGTAACAGTAAGGATGTTTTCATAATGTTTACCCCGAGTTTGTTATCCCATCTGTCTATATCAGCTACCATAGGTCATGTTATATGATACTATCAAATTATCTCACAGGGAAGGCAAACAAGTCCACAATCAAACCTGTCAAAATATAGTCCAATGACATGTCGTTTCATTTCGAATATCATGCAACTTGCTACTGTAAATTGTACTTCTGCATGAAACATGTAGTTATTCTGTACTTTATACTTCTATACTTCTACAACTAATTTGACATCTCGTATTTATTCATACTTCTACAGTTACTTTTATTTCTGCAACTATTCATACTACTTTTAATGTGTACTTCCTTGTTCTATTATCCTATACTACCGCTACTTCTATTCACTTCTGCTTGTACAGCACTACTACCCTACTTAATGTACATTTTCCTGGATGTCGCACAATGACGAACTTTACTGGTTTTTCTGTTTAAAAGCAAAGTTGAAAAGCAAGGTTGAATTAAATAGGCGATGAATATTTAATTTCATTGTTTGCTAATGGTGCTGTAGAGCGATTTGTAAGCGTACATAATTATTATGCTATACATCAGAATGATATTTGGTAGCACACACATATTGTTATGAAGTACGTGTCTGTCAGCCATAGCCTGGACACAATCATCCAATGTCATTTAATGTGAAATTATTTGACAACTTGAATCCCCTCTTTAGATAGTAGATGTTAAGAATGTAGGGTTGGTCCTTTGGATGATAACATTCTCAATCACAGTCAGTGAAATAAACATTCCAACCTACCTAATATATATTATCCGTCTGCATGTTGTAATGAGAAATGTCCATTATCAAAACACTATGCCTACAGCTGCTACACGGTGGTTTCTGTTTTAAACCTATTTAAACGAGAAATGGCAAAATGGCAGAAGACATCCACGTTGTAATATGATTATGGTACAATATAACTCTTCTTTCTCTCCTCTTTGTATATATTTTATTATATCTTCTTCTTGTTTTCTCTTGTTGGTTTGTTTTTGTGGTTGTTGCTGTTTTAAATAAAAATTAATGTTTGCTTCAATTGGGATATATATAGCATTTACATACTTGTATCATATACATATTACTCATTTCGTTATTCTATATGTTCAAATCCTTATTTATAACCTGGTTTGCACTTTTTTGTTTGTTAAAGTCGTATTTTGTAATTTTCTATATTTATTTATATTTTGATTTGTTGAAATGTATATACTTGTTTGTGTCATGAAGGGCCTCAACGAAAACCACTATTTATTTGCTGATTGGGCTACCCTTCTTTTTAAAGATGTGTAATAAATGAATAAAAAATAAATAAAATGGGTAATTTGATAATTTAGTAGTTAATGGGTTGAACTAAATATCCTTTTATGAAGCCATTTTAAATCAAAGATCGTTATTTTGTTACATTTAGACCATCATTGTCTGTCTCAATTGTCAGATATCCAAGGAAAATAATACATTCAGAATGGGTGACTCATGACTTGCGAGAAATGTGTCTTCACTGGATGATTGATTTACGGTGCAGAAATCGCGAGGCGATCATTTACATTCTAAAATCTCCTTGTTTGTTTTCTGACACCAATTCATCTGGCCATCAGCTCAAACATATTTGGGTTTGGCATGGTTATGATAACGTACGCGTGGCGGTGTGATGGCAATATTAATACCAACCAAATGTTTTAATCGGTGTATTACTAATAGCTACGAGATGGAGGGGTCGGACTCGTAAGGAACACTTTGTGACAAGAAAGATGCAGGGGTCAGGGGTTAACATTACCCGCCTGAATTCTACTCGACGTTGGGAAGATGTTGATTTATGATACAAATAAAATAACAAGATGGATGTCAACACAAGTCGGTGATAATGGATCATGCTTTGGGCAGGTCAATGTGGGGGCATGGAGGAAAAGGGCGGGGGGGGGTGGGGCTCTTAATCTTCCTTACAAAATTGTATTATGTGTGATTATATAGTAGAGTTGAGGTTAACTCTGTATAGCGCCACTGGCTTTCTTCCGCCATGATATTCCTAAATCATGTTCGAATTCAATGTGGCATTTTGTGATGTTTTAGGCTTAAACCAATTTGAAACTGGACCCGCCGCTGTACCCATTTAATTTCCATAGTACAGAACACCTCTTGCATGCTCACAAGGGTTGCACTCTGCCATTTACATCAATGCTTTACGAGGAAAATATGATCGTTTGTCATCTCTCATCTGTGATCACGGTGGTGACATGATGACATCTATCTGACTCCGTGTGGAAGCATCTTCGAGATGAACCAAGAAACGGAGGAGTCGAAACAACTTTCAAATGTCATTTTCAGAACCATTCAGTTCAATTTGTTGTTTTCATATTTAACAGACACTGAACATTACTGTCACGTTTCAAACGACAAAAGGGAGCTGGGGTATATTGATTCATGATAATATATTGACAACATTTAATATTAAAGAGAAGATTAAGTTCTGGGAAGAGGTGATAAATAATTTGTGAGGATTAATTATCATTGTTATACATGCCAGTGTGGACGACCATCAGATAAAAAATGTTCCCTAAAAAGCAAGGCTCTTCAATTGCTTTCATATTCTAAATATGGCATGTACCTACATACAAATTCGGACGGATTTTTATGACACATGTTCGTGTAGCCCCATATACATCTTTCTGTGTATCGTGCTTGTAAGTTTACCAAGACTGGGCCAAATTTCTTATCATTTTGATGATTTGATTGTATGCTAGATGATCAACCTTTTGTGATCGATTCCACACCGTTTCTTTCACAATGTAATTGCATGACCAGGGGGTGTTTCACAAGGATCCTAAGTTGAACTTATCTCTAAGTTGGACTTAAAAATTATGGAAAGCCATTAGCATCTTTGACAATATTTTGTAAAAGTTATTTTGAAAGGCATTAATTGTTTATTTAAATCATGATATTTTCTATCATCTAGGAGATTTCATGTTCTGGATGTGGAATTTATAAAAAGTCTTAAATACTTGAATTTCTGCTTTTGAATATATTTCATTTTAAGACTCCAATGGCTGTCCATAATTTTTAAGTCCAACTTAGAGTTAAGTTCTACTTAGGATCTTTGTGAAACACCCCCCAGAACTTAATTTTATCTTGAAGCGTACGTTCCTGATGCAGTCTCTGTTACACACTTCAAACTGCATGCATGACTGAATCATCATAATTATAATGAAAGCTTTATTTGTTTATGAGACCTATGGCGCCTCAGAATGCTTTATTTCAGGCAAGAGGCTTATCATAACTGTTGATATTCGCTATTTTCAGCTAGGTAGCCTACAATCTGCCCTTGTACTAACCAAAATGGGTGCGCCACTGCAATGACTATTGAATCAAAGTACAAATAAAATATATATAGACCATTAAAACAAGGTTTCGCTTGCTTGAAAATGCTGGAAAGACGATAAAATTGATTCTTTAGATTGAAAACATATGAAATGTCATCTGTAAAAATGACAGTTATTTCAACTATCATGATAAATATATGAAGGGTCCATTTCGATTCAATTAAATGGTTTCATTAAAAAACAATGCCTCGCAGCCAAAATGCTGAATTAGACATGTTTACATGTATACATGAGCTCCATTACATAAAATCTTATTTTATTTGTTATAATCATTCAAACGGTATTGGTAATATTTAACATTAGCTATTTAAAATCAATCACTACATACTATTTACATTCTAAAAATTCATTGAAATTCATAATATGATAATAGTAAAAACAATACAATATATAATGTATAAATAAGTCAAAAAGCTAATACTGAAATGATTGCACCTGTGTTTACATGTATTTTTCCAGCAATAACCTTTTGTTTCTGTGTCTCTTTTGTTCTGTGTCTCTTACTTTCAGGACCAATAATTCTCCTTGAACGTCTTTTAAAAGTCAGACATTCCCTTGCAACTTACCATCATCATGCGTGTCCGCTCAGCCAGTCAGCTGTATCACCACATATTGGTTTTCACCTTCGTCGTTATAGTAATTTCATGCACCATTGCCAATGCACAAACTGGTAGGTTAATAATACTAAAATTAAACTTGCCCGCACTGAGTTTAATGCTTATTTGTCTTTTTGTTTTCTTTTATTCACACTACTTATGGAAACCGAACAAAAAAGAGAGAGAAAACAGAACCCAATGAAGTAAACTTGCATCATGAATAAATATAGTTTGATTCAATGACGAATTCATTGTATTGGTGGACCTAATCGACCGATTAATTTTATATACCTGTAATGATTCTTCATATATTGGCTGTAATAATGGCTGATATGGAATTTTTAAACTAACTTAAGGAAGAGATCAGCGCAGTCTTTATATTATCTAGGTATGCCTATAACAATCATCAAAACCAAAATCAAAGACATGTATAAGTGAATTTATGGGTTGCTGTTAACCTTTGTTGTAAAATAGTATTCTGTTTCTTCAGTTGCAGGACGCCATCTCACGGATACTACTCCTATCAACCTGACTTCACCAAATTATCCGAATCCGTATCCAAACAACTTGAATTTTGCTTATCATATAACCGTACCAGCCGGATTCCGGATATTAGCCAAACTTTATTTTCTGAGTCTGGAACGCAACAGTGATTTCCTTTCATTCGGAGATGGTAATGGTAGGGAGCTTATCCGACTAACCGGAAAGTATTCACCTCCGACTATCCTGTCTCCGGATAATGTCATGTGGATGTACTTCACAAGTGATGCAAGTAGTTCGGATACCGGTTTTCAGTTTGAAGTTTCTCTTTTTAACCAGTCAGGTAAATAATGTAGAAAAAAATTAACTTAACGAACACAATAAACACTTTCAAGACAGCGACATTCTCTCCCCCATCTCTCTTTCTCTCTCTCTCTCTCTCTCTCTCTCTCTCTCTCTATATTTCTCTCTTCCTCTCCTTCTCTCTCCCTCTCTCCTCTTCTTTCTCTCTCTCTTTCTCTCTCTCTCTCTCTCTCTCTCTGAGTCGTAATTAGAAATTGTAGAGAGAACAGAACTTAATATAAAATAATTATGCCTGAATTAAATCTAGCATCTGATCTAGTCTGTAAAATATTTCCCCCGCTACCAAATCAAAAATAATTTGAAGATTCTGTTAAAGACGTCACATCTCATTCGAAGCGAAAGCTATTCAACCCACAATCCGACACCGATTTAAAATTTTCATTGAGAACGATTCAACAGATAAAAGATAATATGGGGAAAGAATGTTTTAGTTAGGATATAAATTGTAATGCACAAATAAATGAGTATCGATTCAGTGATGTGTAAGCGAAAGAAAGAAATTATACATGTCAATACAACGTACTCCATGTTTATATTATCCACATCAACGAAAATTTTAAAATTTTAAAAAAAAAAGAACAGTAAGCACAATCACCTCATTTCTGTCCTATAACAATAGTTATAGTCCTCTCTTCACCCCGTGTACACAAATATTGGACTGATTAATTTTTTTGGCACCGTACTCTATAGTTCTGTATTATGTTATTATCACCCATTTTTTATAAGGAGACTAGTCTTTGTTATTAGTTTATATTTTTGTATCTATCTTTTAACATATTTTCTATTTCTATTTCAACACACGTATTCATCTTTTGGTTAATTAATTCAAATATGGTAATCATATTCACAAACTGACCGTAAAGTAACTTTTTTATTATGTTTATTGCCTAGGTGTTCGTGTAGTGGATGGCACAACTCCCTTTAATGGGCGAGTAGAGGTCTACACCGATACTTACGGGTGGGGCACTGTATCCAGCTTTGCATGGAACCTGAAGGATGCCTCAGCTGTATGTAAGGAGTTAGGTTTACCTGGTGCAATCAGTGAGGTCACTAATGCTTACTATGGAGCTGGGACAGGAGTAGTCGCAATGACTAATGTCGACTGTAGTAATGGTAATAATCAGGGTTTTTGAATAAATCTGCAGCCTGTGTATTTGTAGTTTTTCACCTTCTCTCTCTCTCTCTCTCTCCCTCTCTCCACCTCTACCTCTCCCCTCTCTCCCTCCTTTCTCTCTCTCTGCCTTTATTTTGTCTTTCCGCCCTCTCCCCCCCCCCCCCCCCCCCCTCTCTCTCTCTCTCTGCCCTGTTTGACATGGTTGCACAATAATACTTCATGTATGATAAACTCCCTTCCAGATGATTTTAGGAATGCCGGAAATATTTCTTTAGATTGTTAAAAAGCTCTTTGTTTGAAGTCAATAATGATGAATTCAAATTGAAAGTTAACACTTTATGTGTTGATAAACGAGAGGCTTACATTATGTACGTTTAGCATGTAATGAGTACAATATATTCCAAAGTAATAATGGTAATTGAAGCAAAACCCTTACTGCTGGGTTTTATTAGCTTGGTTGTATAGCATGTCATTAACACTAATGAACACCCCAATTCTAGTTTGCCTAACCACAAACTTAGATCATCAAAATCATTGCATTTAATTAAAATAATCAGAACTATCCTGATTTGTATGTAATTACACTGTATAAAGGTGTCGTGAACGAGTGGATACGTCGCCCGACTGGTGATCTCAAGGTCTGCGGTACGTATCCCACCGCGGCACTAATGTCCTTTGGCAAGACATTGATCTACATTTGCTACACTCCACCCAGGTGAAGTAAATGGGTACCGGTAGGAAGTAATTTCTTGAATGCTGTGAGCACCGACATCGGTAGCCTAGCAGAGCCGGGGTAATATTGGAGCGCTTTGAGCACCCTGCAGGGTGGATATGTGCGCTATATAAATATCCAATATTATTATTAATATTATTATCATTATTTGGACATAGAATTCTATAAATAATCAATTTTCTTTCCCTCTCGTATTATCAGACCACTTCCGTCTCCAGGATTGCAATTTTCAGAGTCCTTGTTCTGCTTGCCCACACTCTCAAGATGCTGGAGTCAATTGTCATCGTGAGTATATAATATGGACAAGTAAATAAATATACCATGCACTGAGAGGCTCTATTTGAAATTATGGATCGAGGTGGCAGGAATAGCACTATTTTTTGAGGGCGTAGCCCCGAAGAAAATACTGCTATTTCTGTCTCCGAGGAATCCATAATTTCACTACTGGCTTAAAATAGTACATAATATATTTGTTTTATATTTTCCAAACCAACCTTCATGTTTACTGTCACTGAAGTAGTGTAGAGTGCAATGAGAGCAGCATAGGCGACAGTACCGCGACTGCGACCGATAGCACATTGATCTTGATCGATTGCATATATATGACGTCATCCATGGTATAGTGATATGGTATAGTGCACTATACCATTGATAACGTCACAGTTCGTCATAGCAATGTTATGTTTGGTCACATGATGCTATGTTGACCAATCACTGAACAGGATTTCATTGATCAAAAATATAATAGTTTATATACCGCCGGTGGTATTGATGTAGCACTTGGCTCTTATTTGATGGCAAATGAAACAAATCGGTGGAATCTGTGTGAGGAAATATCAAGAGTAGCTTTGCATCATTAATATTCAGATAAAACGTGTCCAGTATGGCCCCGGGGAATGGACTTCTGAGGGTAGTGATAGGGATGCCCTTACATAATCATTCTACTGATCTTACTTGTGGCAGACATTGTGACAGACTCGTCTTAACTTTCTTTTTCTTGATGAAGTTTCTTTTTAGAATCTTTGGTCGTCCCGTTTCATATGTAAGCAGTAATGAGAATTATGCTTTTTCATTTAACGGTTTTCTAAAATAATTTTTGAGGTTGTTTATTTATTTTATCTTCTTTTAATCATCACAACTAGGGCCCAGCTACATAGGTTGTTATAGCTTTCCAAATCTTCAGTCTGGTTCAAGCACCGCCAGAACAGTAGACGCCTGTATATCTAATTGCGACCAGGCCAACATGAGGTATGCTGCCATCAACGGTGACAAATGCTTCTGTCGCTCGGATATGACTCTCACGGAAACACCCGAAGACAACACGATATGTGATCGTCAATGTTCGGAAAACCGAAACCAGGCCTGTGGGAGTACACAGGAATCTTTCATATTTACAGTTTACGATAGTGAGCAATTACGCCATTCTTTCTTTCTTTTTTTTCTGTCTGACTTTCTTTGTTTTTGTCACTTTCCAACTTTTTTATTTAGTGAAAATAGATGTGTTTAGGTAAACTTCTTTAATTTTTTAATGTGAGTTTATTGAATTTGATAAATAATATTTTTAAATGAATTTTAAATTTAAAATCTTTCTTTCTATGTGCTTATTATAAATCTGTCATGTGCGTTCTAGAAGTATGGTGCAAGTATGATTCCTCCCCAAGAAAAAAATAATGTATTCATGTATTATATTCAAATCTTTTAGTACAATTAAGTTGTTACAACTTTAATACTCTAACAAATAATCTATATCTCATGCTTATATTCGTCATTTATCTTCGACTAACCATGCAGCCGAATTTGCCAAATGCAAGGATCCAGGTATTCCAGGAAACACCACAAGAACCGGAAATAGCTTCCAGTTTATGTCAAAGTTGAAATACAACTGTTCTGAAGGCTTTGATCTGATTGGTTCATGGGAGATCACGTGTGTAGCTGGTGTTAGTTTACAGGACCCTGTATGGAATCATGATGTACCAGTATGTATGGGTATGTGACCGTCAATGTCTTGCTTTTTGGTTTAATTGAAAAAGTTCATCTTTGTACAGTGACTAAAACTAACCCCCGCCCCCTAATTTTAATATAAAGATTTGTAGTTAATAGTCATTTTTAAGAGGAGGGGTACTAAACTACGTCCGTACAAATATTGTGTTCGGTCTTGATGACCACTACTCAATATTGTTTAGGCCGAGGCGTTTGATATGGTAGAGTATTAATATGAAAGGACAAAATGAAAATACTTTGTTTTTTCTCATTTGCTTTTAAATCAGATGATGTGCTGAACATGATGAAGGGAGTTTGATTTTATATATTTATTTCCTTCTCTCTCTCTTTCTCTCTCTCTCTTTTCTCTTCCACCCCTCACTCTCTCTCTCTCTCTCTCCGTCTCTCTGTCTCTCTCTCTCTCTGTCTCTATCTCTCTCTCTCTCTCTCTCTCTCTATATATATATATATCTTTCTCCCTCTCTTTCTCTTTCCCTCTTTGTCTCTTCTCTACCTATATCTCTATAATTTTTAGCACGACTTGAAAACGGCACCCAGCCGATGAATTCCACTGCATTGCCACAGGAAGACCCATCAGACAGTAAGTTTTTATAGAAACAATCATTTTTACGAAGAGAAAAATAAGTCATAAGGGTACTTTGATAGAGAAGGGAGTGAGTTTGGTGTACTGCGTGCCCTTTATTCAAGAAATGTTTTATAATTGATGATCCTCCATTTCCCTTTATGAATGATAGTCAGGGGCAGATCTAGCTTTTCGCTAAGGGGGGGGGGGGGGGGTGACCCAGTGACGGATCCAGGATTTTCCAAAAATTGCGCCGTTTTACTGTTTTACTTTTTCTTTTCTTTTTTCTTCTTTTCCCCGTTTTTTTTACTTGGCCGCCCAAGGGAAGGGGGGGGGGGGTAAACCGCCGAAACCCCTAGATCCGCCCTGATAGTGAAGGAAACCAGGACCCCGTCTTTTGCGATTAATCGCAACTATGTATATTATAATAGATATGGAGTCGCAAATATGTGATTGATTCGGATCAATCGCAACTCTTTATAAGGCAGGGTTAAGACCTTGCACAGTGAGTTACATAGCTATTTATTAAATCCTGAATGGTGACAAACACAAAATAATCAACATTAAAACCAATGTACACGCTTTGTTCTATAGCCATGGCATGAATCACATTATTCACGACACGCATTCTTGTTTTGTTGTTATTTTACACTCATCCTTTCAAATTTCTATTTTTGTTTTTTCTTCTTTTTTCTCCTTGAATCATTATTTACTCCTACCAGATAACCTGCCCACCATTCTGACTATCGTCTTAGTCATCGTCTTCTCTTTCATCTTCCTCGTCGTTCTCCTATGCTGTATCTGTCGATGTCGGAAGAATGGAAGGTGTAAGTGTAAAAGGAAACCCAAGAAGGTGGAGTTGTGGTACTAAACCTCGATCAAAAAAATAATAATAATATTTTAAATTATGTGCCCATACAGTACTAAATTCAACGGGATATGATCATTATCAACCCATCTACTACTGCACACTCTTGGGGTTAAACAATATACGTGGGGGGTTCCCCGGCGGCATGTTTACTTTGATAGACAATAATTGTTTCATATATCTCTGTAAAAAGTTTGACACATGCACTATAGTCGCCCATCTTTGTAGATGAAACTTAGGATGAGATATAGAATGAAAATGAGTTTGTTCACAAATTAAATTGAAGATAATACCCGGAATCAAACCCGGCAAGTTAGAGAAATTACTTATCAAAATCAGTCTCAAAAGTATTGGCTAATTTGGCTGAAATATAAGCACAAAATGGACAGCTGTCTCAAATAAAATGAGAAAAAAATTATGAAAATATATTATGAATAAAATGACCAATTCATGATGGTTACATGTCGAATGAATGGCTTTAAATCCAAAGATGGATACACATTCCAGCAAAACATGAAATA
Organism: Strongylocentrotus purpuratus; assembly: GCF_000002235.5. NCBI lineage: Eukaryota > Metazoa > Echinodermata > Echinoidea > Camarodonta > Strongylocentrotidae > Strongylocentrotus > Strongylocentrotus purpuratus. The sequence goes on along the minus strand of NW_022145613.1, from coordinate 1,247,635 downwards.
GTCTTAAATTGTCATCGGAGGGGGGGGGGGGGTTGTCCTCGTGGGGTAGTTGTTCTCGGGGGTAATTGTTCTCGGGGATAGTTTTCCGGAGGAAGATGTCCTCCGGTGGGCGGGGGGGGGGGATGTCCTTGGGGGTAATTTACAGGGGGGGGGAGTAGGTAATTGTCTTTGGGGGGTAACTTTCCGGGGGTGATTGTCAAGGGGGTAATTGTCCTGATACGGAACATTAAAACTGCATGGGCACTCTATAAACTGGGAAAGTCATGTATAATTTTTATTTTAAAATTGCTTGTAATATTTAATTCTCCGTAATATTTTAAATCTGATGAAATATTCTGAAAATACTTTATTATGTGAAGAAGGTTAAGTGTTCAAAATGAATGGATTATTGATAGAATTATAGCCAAGTATACTGATATGGTCTATTGTACCTTTTTTTACAATCAATTAATAATATAATGAACGTTATTAATTTTGTATAGCGCATATTACAAAGAAAGTATTGTTCAAAGTTTTACAGTAGTATTTCTTTGAATTATGCAATGTCAAGCTAGCATGTAATTTAATTTATTTATTGTTTCCTTCATAAAAAAACGAAATATGGATTGTATTCACAATCTACCTTGTACATGTTCAACGGCACAATGAATTTCTATGTATAGGGGCCCGGTCTTTATCAACAGTTGTGATTGTTCCGTACTGATCGTAACTCCTCCAATCAATTGCAGACTTAAAAAAACCTCATTTCTTCAGTATATGATTACGATCAGCTTGGAACAACCGCTCCTGTTAACAAGACGGGGCCTAGGTATTTTGTAATATAAATAATAAAATATAGTTTGGGTAAATAAAATTAAGATCTGTTTGAGCAAGTTGTTATAGATTGTAAAAAAAGCATAGCTTGTGCGTATTCTATAGTGAACAAAATGTAAACCACAGGCTTTTACATTAAATGTACAGTGTATGTCTTATTATAAGAAACAATTAAATGGAATATTCAAATTGTATGATATAGCTTTATAGAGTTATTGTTTACATAATAGTAAGAGCATTGATATAACCATCTGCACGATCTGTCGTATTTTATCAAGAGTTTCACTCAATAGAGGTTCCAACCTTAGTAGTAAACTATGACTCTAAAAGAAGAAAATCAAAGAAACCAGTTGGTAAAATTTTTAACGGAACCGGACAACAAGTAAGAAAGTTATGAATTTTTGAAAGTCATAACCAATATACGGATTCATATTGGCTGAATATGTCACTGTGACGTAGTGCCTGACTTTTGACAACTTTCCCGTTTGTTTCAACACACAAAGTGACTAAAATGTCAATCTTTCAAAATATGTGAATCAGGGGGGTTCTTCTCTTTAGAGTACTTATAATAAAATGTTATCCGTAATGAATTGTAGTAGTGCCCCAAAGGAGAAGGAAAACAGAATTTCGTATAGATTAGTGGTCACATTCCACTGACCAAAATGCCAATTTGAGATTCGCCTATACTTAGTGAGCTCATATTTCAAACATTCATAACTCTCTTATTGTATTAGTGGTCCGATTCATTTCAAACATTCGCCATTCTGTTTCTCTTATTTTTTTGCTTTCATACAAATTAACTTATTATAAAGGTTGGATTGCCCTTTAAGGGCCTTGGTGTAATGTAATCATGGGTGAGATGTGGAGTATTTTACCCAGATTTTCACTTATTTTCTCTGTAACATGCAATCTGGACTCGACAATCTCACGATGGCCGATGATTTTTTTTCTTCGGATTAGGGTTAGAGAAACATTTAGTGTTCGGTCCAGGGTTAAATTTGAAGCATTCGAAGTCAACCCAGGAGTATATACCGAAGCGTACTACCATCAAAATGTGTTTATATCTGTATATCGGTTTTCAGTTAGACTTCATTACAATTCCATCAGCAAATACTGCAAGACTTTAGTGTGCTTCTGTAATAGATAACAATTTATGTAGGCCTATCCATTTTGTGAAGAAATAAAGAAAAAAGTCTGAAACGAAATACTAGTAGTGTCCATCTTCTGCCTGTTTAGTCAGTTGTATACATTCAAATGGTATTCCAACCATTCCTTTCTTAATGAATTATGAAATCGCAATACTACTGCATGGGAATTAAATTGTTTCGATGAAATGTAAAATGAATTCCCCAAATCCATATTTTCTTAAATGTTTATGAACGTACACATTTAGTCGTTTTAATCCGCTTCAGCTGACCTTTGATGTTGTCCCTCATTAATTATTTTCTCCCACTAATAGGGGAAATGCTTTTGGTATGAGACCATACATTATTATAATCATGTTGCATGATAAACTTTCGTCGAAGTTGGTCACCTTGCCTAGACTGTCTGTCAGGGTATTGTCTCAGTTCTAAAAAAAACAATTATGGGTGTAACTAGTATGCACGGAATAATTGTTTTGCAGAGAGAGAGAGATATTTATAGAACTTTGCAATCTGAATGTGCATGATGCTGAAAATGAAGAGGACGAGAAGGAGCAGGAGGAAGAAAGAGAGAGAGAGAGAGTGAGAGAGAGAGAGAGAGAGAGAGAGAGAGAGAGAGAGAAGAAAGAGAGAGGGGTGCGAAATACGACGAGATTTTGATTGCCAATTAAAATCAATAAGACTGCTAATAAGCAATTAAGGGTATTATTTCAATGTAAAAGTTTGCAGCGAAACCTACACGCCTAGTATGCACTGATGCTATTTAACGCTCTCTCTTTTATTTTTTAAAATTTTTAATAGAATGATCATAAATCTGTGCTTATTGCTAATATCCTTGTGGAATTTACATGGATTTGAGGATATACTATTAGCAAATTACCTACGAAATACTGCCACTCAAAATCTCGTTGCAGAAAGAGAGAGAGAGAAAGAAAGGAGAAAGAGGGAGAGAGAGAGAGAGAGAGAGAGAGGGAGAAAGAAGGAGAGAGAGGGAGACAGATAGAGAGAGAGAGAGAATGAGAGAGAGAGAGAGACAGATAGAGAGAGAGAGAGAGGGGGAGAGGGAGAGGGAGAAAGCTAGGGATGTGGATACTGACAAGGTAACTGTTGCATATTGTACAGAAAACGGTGATCTCGTTAATAATAATTTCTTTCTGTGCCTTAAATATATATTTTTTTAATAGATTATTTCTCCAAAAAACAAGGCGAGAATGTTGACACGAATGAGGCATGTAAGCTACTGTGCATGTGCCGATTTGTTTGTTATAAAACCAGCTAACTCTTTCGTCGTAATTTGAAATCATTCGGAAATGGCCTTACAATGATAATAATGACACCCCGCAAGATACTATATAGATAAATAGATTCAGATGTTATAAAACAAATCACATATCCCGCCGAGAAAACATTAAAAAGTAATTAGTTTTATCGTGGAGGGGGGGAGGGGGCATAATGGCCCCCGGCCTTTTTAGGGTTAAAATCAGAAGTATGTATGGATACGTGACTTGGTAATTGACCGGTTGCTATGGTTTCGATCTGGTTTCTTCACATGGACAAACTTGTGACCTACACACAGTAGGTAGATACCTTCAATATATCCATTTGTCTTTTGTTACCCCTTTTAACCATTTTTTTTTAATTATAAAGAAGAAGTTCTATAAAAACGTTGCCTCCATTGAAAGAAACAAAATACCATGAAAAACTCATTTCCTTTATCTCGATTAATTCTAATATTCTATGAATTTGAATCGTCTTTAGATCAATTCTATGCTTCATTTTGTTCTCATATTAATGAGATTGATTCTTCCATAACGAGGTGTTATGTAAGTGAAATGAATCGATGAACTTCATTATAAACAGAGATCCCGCTGGGTTAATCTCACTCCGAGTAACGAGGCGGTGTGTTCTTGGTATAACATCGCAAGGGACACTTTCAAAGAAATGATTGTCTTTAATCCTACGCGCGTGTGCATATTTTTTGAAAGGATTGTATATAACCATTGAGTTTCTAAAGGGAGAATCATTATTAAGCTTCTTTCATCAATAAAGTCTTCATTCAACAGAGTTCTTCTATCATTTTCTCCGAAATAGCAAGACTGTCTTTGACCAGTTACTAGGTAAGAAATCTTAATTGTTATTCCTTTTTTTTCAATTTTTAAATTATACAAACTATGTCAATAGAAAATTCGTACTTCATTACCCGTAATAATATATTGGTTACATTTTTCTAAATGTATACGTCGAGATACTTTACTTTTTCTCTTTTAAAAAAAGAATTGACAAAACAATTTTCCTGCATGTCAAGCACTCATCACCCGATCATACGGGTGATTATTTAATGCCTCATTATTTATTTGAAGTATTAATGATGATATTTAGACTTCTGACTTCTATCATACAACAGTATAATGATGAGATGTAGTTTTCATTTTAGAATTATCCAGCAACAAAACACCCTTGGTACTTCCTAACATGATACAAATTTATGACTGTAGGCCAAATATTCAAGGCTTACCAAAGTGCTATACAATGCATAAAACACTTTTAATTAGTCAATATAATATGAAACGCAACCACCGGGGTTTCAGTAACTTCGGAATGTTACAATGGAATTTTCTTAGAATCAACGCCATTTTATTGGTAGCTGAAAAGATACAAAATCTCCTAAATGAGATACGAGGTGCCTCATTTGAGTATTTTCCTGGCCCAAACAAAATTTCGTAAATTCGTATATTTCGAAAATTCGTAACGCGGCTATAGACAACTCTGACCAATTGCACTCAAAAACAATACAGCATCGAACAGTGTCTTTTTTATGCGAAAAGATCTCTGCGTATATTATGTAGACAGTTACTCGATATTATACGAATTTTTAAATCAATTAAATATAATATCAACTTTGTTCAACCAGTATATTACAAGTGTGCACCCTGTTTGGGAAACACGCCACCTTCGGCTGGCAGCAGGTAGGACGAATCGCATGATTGGAGCGATTGTTGGAATAGAATGTTTGGTCTGTAACGTGATTGGGCCTCATAATTGTAAACTGCTTATCCCTTTTCATTCTTGTAAAAAAATTGACCAAAGATATTATTCGATATACCTTGCCACAGTTTTGTCGGATACTTTGTTAATCAATATTCCGTATAATAAATGTCAGTGGTTTCAGAGTATCGTTAATCATATCTCGTAAATAAGGCGACACTAAGACATGTCTTCAATAAACAACTATACCTGCTGCTCCAGACCGGTGCATTGAACTCTATAAATGATATCAATATTAGCGAGTTTTATTAACCTCTTATTGCATGCGTCGAATAAAATAAGATGAAAGGATCGGGATCACCGACATTTTTTTTATTCTGTTGGGCTTTCGATCTCATGTACGTGTAATGGTTTAATGAAGGTTCACGAGCCAAACGGCCATAAAAGCGACGCCCAAAGGGCCAAGGGACTGATATGTCGGTCGGTCAGACAGGCCTCCTGACAAGGATTATGCATGGGTCGGATTATGGGCTGTCGGCCCGCTGTCGGTCTGCTGAGATGCCCCTCCCCTTACGTATAGAGTTAAAGATTGATTTTAAAAAAAAACGAAGCTGGGTCCCTTTGTAGTCGGATTAGAGTCTTTAAAATACACGGCCCAACTACACAATGTGAGACCGATGCATGTCTTTACAATTGACATTGTTTCTATTTTTGAAAAAGTGCACATTTTTGGTCACTTCTCTCTCACCTATGTCCATCCTCCCTATATTATTCCTATTTACTCGATCAAATTGAATTGAATTGATAATGGTTTTATTGAGAATAAAAGAATAACGATCGATGCATCGCGGTCTAAATGGCCCGAATCGGGCAATGTAAAAAGCACTCATAGCAAATGACATCAAAATTAATGAACGGAACGTTAATGAATAAATTGTATAAAATAGTATTTAACTTTAAAATTCTTATTTCTAATTATTTTGATCTCCCTAAAGTATTTTATATAAAAAGGAGATTTTTAAAAAAAGTGAAGAAGAACAAAGTCATGATGATGGTGTAGAGTAATGAAAGAAAAGAAAAGATGATGGTAAGATTAAGAAGAAAATGAAGAGGGACAAAAAGAGGAAAAAGTTGAAGAGAAGGAGAAAGAAGAAGATTCAAGTGGGGATAGTAAGAGGAGATGGTGGATAGTGCGGATAGTAAGCAAATAACTACCGTTGGTGAAGGTGATGGGACAAACTATAACTTCCGAGGCGGTCTGGATATGCTATCTTTCCGAAGCGAAGCTGAGGAAAGATAGCGTATACATTCAGATCGCCGAGGAAGTGATAGTTTGCCATCGCCTGAAACCAAAAGGTGATTATTTGCTTTATATTCCACATCGGAAAAATTTCACTTTTTCCGTCATTTTAGAGCAACAAGTCATCAATTAAAAGCTAGCAAACAGTGTACGATACGTACAGTGCATGCAGTATGCTGTGACCATATATACTCTAGGACGGTAATAGCTACTCAGCCTACTACTAACAAAAGGTTATATTGGTTTATCCAGAATATAAAATGGGAATTATTAGAGGAAGTAATATTGAAATTAAGATGGCTCAGTATTAACGTATGACCCTTGTTTTTCATTGTCTTTAGTTCGACACATCGAGATTTGACGATGAAGTCAGTAAACGGTTCCCAGATGTTGCGGGTGTTCATCATCATAGTGTCAGGACTCCTCACAACACAAACCTATACCAGAGCTGACAGCTTGGGATACGGAGAAGAAAATACAACAATGATCATGGTGGAAGAGATGACTGAAGCCACAATGGTGAAAGACAGCTCTGAGACCGGTTGGGCTTGGTACCCAATGGCATGGAGATGGTGGACAATCGCCCAGGTGATCTGCGCTATCCTTGGTGTCTTCGACAACGGCGTCGTCATCGTCATCATCTTTCAGCGAGTGAAGAAGAACCGATCAACAGATACCCTGATAGGAGCTTTGGCCATCGCTGATCTTCTGACGTCGGTATTCCTCTTCCCGCTCCCTTGGGCCAAGCATGTTCCTGCAACCATACTGGGAAGGATGTACTGTAAGCTGCTCTATCCTGGCTTCGCTCTTTGGTTGTGTATCACTGCATCCACATATTTACTCAATGCAATCTGTATTGAACGTTACATCGCTGTAGTTTATCCACTCTACTTCAACAGGGTCTTTACCAAGGCTAAGGTGTCCATTGCTGTTGCTTTCGTATGGCTTTTAGCCTTTGCTCAGTGCGTCTATACCTTTTTTGTATATATCTACGATGATGAAATCGAGAACTGTAACTCACTCATTAATACTGATGTAGGTCGGGTAGTCCATGCGTACTATGCCTTTTCCATCCGTTTAGCCATTCCAGTTCTGATCATGGTCATCACTCAGATCCTTATCATCCGGTCACTCCATGTCCAGTCTAAGCGGTTTCAGGGCATGAGGGGTGACGTGGAAACCAACTACCCTCCATCCTTCCACATCACTGCCCGTAACAACGTCATCAAGATGATGCTCATCGTTGTCTGTGTCTATGTCATCACTTGGACACCCAATCAGATCGCTTACCTTTTATTCAACCTCGGTTACATCAGTACATCTTACCGCGGAAGTCCACTCCATCGCAGTCTCACCGTCTTTGCTTTCCTCAACTCCTGCGCGAACCCTATCATCTATACGTCTCGTCATACAGAGTTTAGACAAGCATTGGCGAGTCTATTCACCTGCTCCAAGCCTGAGATCGCATCCCTGTTCGCTATCAAAGATAAGGCCAAAGAATCTCCAGTAGCCGCCGAGACAAAAACTGAGAATATTCCACAAAGCGCCTGAATGTTACATACAGCCCATCCCACCTCAATGTATAATAATGGTGATAATAATAATAATAATAACATTGATGATAATAATAATGATAACAACAGTCAGAATATTTACTATTTAGGAGGGCTAAACAAAAAATAAACTTAGCGCTTACGAAATCACAGAATTCAAAGAGAAATATAAATAACATGGACACAAATAAGCACATTATTAAACTGAGACAAGAAGTGTGTTTTAATGGAACTTTTGAAAGTGGTATGGCATGTTATTTCTATGACGCACAGTGCTTGTTCTGTTTGTGTTGTGTTGTGTTTTTCTTCACGTAGATTCGAGTTCGGATGATTGAAGTGAAAAATCTCAGCCTTCAAAGGTCGATAGCCAGGAAAAGACATTTTGTAAGCTTCAAACAAATATGTTATACATTTCGCATATTTTGTGTAATGTACAATTTGTAGATAAGTAAGATGCCTTATAGTTAGATATCCATCACAGTGAATTGTTTTAATAATAATAATAGTCCGTTCTTGTATAGCGCATAATACTTAGTGGTCCAAAGAGCTTCGGAACTTATTACCCTAGCTTTGGCTCCGGCTACCGATATTGGCACACAGTGCATTTCAATGAATAATCCTACCAGGTAACCATTTACCTCACCTGGGTTGAGCGTGGCAATTGTAGATCAATGTCTTGCAAAAGGACATTAGTGCCGCGGCGGGACTTGTACCGCGGACCTTGTAAATAACAAAAAAAAATCCGGACGAGAAACACGTAATATGTGTTACTTGGCCTAATTGTTGGACTTCATATGCACTAGAGCACAGCAGTTAACTTGTTCATGTTATTTTTGTTCTGAAATTGAATTTCTCACCATAACCATCAGTAAGAAGTTGAAAGTCTCTTCACATGCACTTGTAAATCCATTAAACTAGTTTATGTCGAGACCTTCAGTTTTGGTGGTAGAACTAGTTTTTCATGTATATGCGTGTAACGAGGATATATCGATTATTAAGCTCCTTCTTTGTATCTCATTATACAGTACTTTGTTTGGACGCGTTTAGCTTAGCTTGAAATGCATTTTATTCTTTCTTTCTCATCCGTATTGCATTCTTTCTCTGTCATTCCCTAACTCGACAAATACGATCCATTATCGGTTCTAGGACACCTACCCTTATGGCAATTACCCCCTAGGACAACTACCACCCGATTGATTATTACCCTAAGTGGTGATTATCCCGGGGGTGTCATTTTTTTTCTGCGGCACAGATTGGGGCTTTTTTTTAAAAAAAGAGGTCTTGATTTAACCCTAAACCTAACCCTAACCCTAAATTTTCCCGTAGGCTCAACACGCATCTAACCCCAATCTGTGCCGCCGAAAAAATAACGCATCCCTGGGTAGTCGGGTGGTAGTTACCATAGGTGGCAGATGTTGAAGAGGTTTATGTCCTAGAGGGCGGTTGCCCTAGGGGGTACTTGTCTGGGGTACTTAGAATGGTTATCCTAGGGGTAGTTGTGTAGGGGGTAGTAGTATGGAGGAAAGTTTTCCGTGGGTATAGAGGGTGGTTGTCTTAGGGTTAGTTGTCTGGGGTAGTTGTCCGGGGGTAGTTGTCCGGGGGTAGATGTCCTAAGGGTAGTCGTCCTAGATGGTGGTTGCCCTAGGGGGAATCGTCCTAGAGGGTGGTTGCCCTAGGGAGGGTTTTCCGGATACGACTCTTATTTCATTCTGAATAGTGCTAAACCCATTTGCGTCGTGAGTTGCAGAAAATTAAAAAATTTTCTTTTTGATTGTTACCAAATGATACACCTAGCACAAGTTGATTTGTATACATTTTTTAAATAAATATCTTTGTACCGTATTTCTTGTATAGTGCAACATCTAGTCTTTGGATGGCTTTGCTCTCCGTGGTTATTATTTCCCCTTATTTCTTGTTTTGGCATGTTGGCCACTAGACCAACAACCCAGTACACCAAATGCCCACTAGACCAAAAATCCACTAGACCGACAGGCCACTAGACCAAAAGGTCACAAGACCGACAACCCTCTAGACCGACAGGCCACTAGACCGACAACCCACTAGACCAACAATGTCGGTCTTGCTAACGTTGTGAAAGTTGTTTAAAGGCCCATGTGACCAATGGCTCAGTAGAAATCTTTCTTAAAGGTTCACCTACCTAACCAAAATAATTGTCGGTCTCTTGGACTTTGGTCTACTTGCATGCTCTAATATTAATCATCTTTATCTTCCATCATTTCCCCCCTCTCTCTCATTTCTTTGTAATCAATCAATGTGCATATCGTCGTTTTTACCTTCACGAAAGGAATACGTACACGGTATCTATACATATCTAATATGTTTTAAGAACGAAGAAATCTCAAAGCTTTATTGATACACTCGTTAGACTAATTTGATCTGAAGGTCAAAGGTCAAACCTTCAAACCAATAGATTTACAACAAATGTGTAATTTTCTTGTTTTAATGTATCTTGCATTCGAAAGGCAACATTGAATCAGAGTTATCATTACATTCGTAGCAGATCAGATTGGTATACAATAAGATTACATGATAAAGATGTTATTAACTATCCAACCAAGCGTTGAAACCAGCAATCAATGTTAGATTTTTGGCAGTTATTTCTGTTACTTTCCAAATATTCAGTCCTCAAGAAAATGCAGTTTACTTTCGTTAAATATCATTATACTATTGGTTGATTAATCCTTTCGATTAAGAATTAACGCCATTATGTTGGTTATTGGTTTATCGATATTGAATTTCAATTTTAATACTTATTTTTCCGTAGTTTATAGTGCACTTTTTTTGGTATTATCTATCATATTAATAAATTGTTTGTGGTAAAGACAAACATTAATCGCGTACACTAAATAAGATATTTGAGGAGAAAAGGATATCACTTTAAATTGTTTCTTGATAATTTTGTTGAATAAATATTTGCCTTGTTTTGTGTAAACATAACAATTATTGAATGCAATTCACCATACACACTATAGATAGACAAATAAATTTGAAGGGATATGAAAATAATTAGATTTGTTTCCGTTATAAATCTTTCTTTCGGTCCCTATCTTTTCAGGCTCTACCTTACAGACATACAGACTTGTATGATACGCATTTAAACACGGAATATATTCACAATTTCACAATAGACCAGTTTACGGTTAGCACATGTCCCAAACGACCCCGAATATCCACAGATCTTCAAATGAAGAGGTCCCACTTTGTACATTTTTTGAATAATCACTCCTACAGCGATGGAGGTGTTACATAAATAGCCTTTGTTTCTCCTTTTCAAAGAATATCCACTTGTGTACATGGGTGTCGATCCCGGGGGGGGGGGGGGATGGGGGGATATATCCCCCCAATATTTCAGGTGGGGGGGGGTGGCCTGTACAATCATCCCCCCCAATAATTCACCATCAAAAAAAAAAAATGAAGAGAAAAATTAAGGATGAGAGCCCGATGGGAGTAGTTAATGGTTATTACTCGCAAGATGACCATCAATATACACATTTTGCTATCTCATTTTCATAATACATACATATATACGAAGTAAATAAGACAACCGTATATGAGACAAGAATAAATTGAATTCTCGCTCATACGGCTTCATCAGGAATTGATGAATTTATTCAATTTGTTCAATCAACAGCATCATAGAAATGCAGTGCGCCAAATGCAAAGACGCTGCGTCAAAAAGCAACGAGCTAAATGTTAAGCGCGAAGCGCAAAAATAGCAATCTGCAATGCACATCAGACAATCCTGGACAGTGTACACATAGATGAACTCTGTGACGATTTCGTGATGAGATCGGAGACAAGGAGAAAGATTTTCGGACATTAGTATGACTTATAAAATACATGTTATGTACTTATGCGCTCTACATGTACTTGTTATGTTGTTTCCGTTCACCCTTTTTAAAATTCACGTCATTGTATCTTTATTTTTGTTTTTTTCACTCATTTTATTTCCTGATATTTCCTAAAAGATTTTTCATTTTTGGAGAAAGATTATTATGTCACAACTTATTTGTAACACAAATTATTTTCAGTGGGGAAACTGAATTCAGACAAGGATTAATATAGAGAACAGTACAACGAATCGTCTTCTTTCTCTAAAAATTCAGTGAAAGGGGCAAAGCTGTTAGGGGGCAACTGAATTCAGCGTAATAATCAAATGAAACGTCAAAGTACACGATACAACGAAGCGTCTTCTTTTACAAATAATTTAATGAAACGTGAAAGCTTCCGCGCTAAGCGCGGAATGGGCGAAAATGAATACAGACAAGGATTAAGAGTAATAATTTATTGAAACGTTAAAGCTTCCGCGCTTCGCGCGGTAGGGGGGAAACTGAGTTCATGAAGGACACGATACAACAAATCGTCTTCTTTCACTAATGTGAAAGCTTCCGCGCTTCGCGTAGGAATGGGCAAAAATGAATTCAGACAAGGATTAAGAGTCGAGAATGGTACATAGGATCGTCTGCTTTCTTAAATCATCTAATGAAACATCAGAGCTTCCGCGCTACGTGCGGGGAAGGGGGAATTTGATTCAAACATTAAGGATTAAGAGTCGAGAATGGTACATCGAATCGTCTTCTTTCTTTAATAATCTGATGAAACGTCAGAGCTTCCGCGCTATGCCCGGAGAAAGGGGAACTTGATTCAAGCAAGGATTAAGAGTTGAGAATGGAACATCGAATCGTCTTCTGTCTTTAATAATCTGATGAAACGTCAGAGCTTCCGCGCTATGCCCGGAGAAAGGGGAACTTGATTCAAACAAGGATTAAGAGTCGAGAACGACCCGACGAATCGTCTTCTTTCTCTAATTAGTGAAACGTCAAAGCTTCAGCGCTTTGCGGGGGGGAACTCCCCCTCCCTGCACGCAACCCCCGAGGGACCGCGCTTCGCGCGCTCACTACCGCCCCCTAAAGTGATATCCTGGTTACGCGCTTGGGAGGGGTGCAACTTGCCACACGCTTCTACCTCTTGATTGCTTTGATCCATTGCCGAAAATATTTGGGCACCTATCATCCCCCCAACCACGGATACACATCGACACCCTTGCTTGTGTATCATAATAGTACACTGCTTGTGCATTATTGAATAATGACTACATAACTTTCATAAGCACGTATCCAGTATTTTGTCTCCGTGTATTTTACAATGTGGTCTGAAATTACCTTTATCTGCTCATGCTCAGACTGCAACCGTGAACTGGCTTATTGTGACATAGGCAATGGTAACCCTAAAACGGTAAATACTATATATACAAGAATATTTAAAGTGAACATCGGATAAAAGATGCGCCTCCAATCACACCTATGATAATCTATACCTAGGATTAAACATTTCAGAAATCACTTCAGCATTATCACCTCAGAGCAACATAATAAGATGGTGTCTTTTTACAGAACCACATTCAATCATTTTCCATTTAGTGGTAACTGTCAATAAATATCATTATACTATTGGTTGATTAATCCTTTCGATTAAGAATTAACGCCATTATGTTGGTTATTGGTTTATCGATATTGAATTTCAATTTTAATACTTATTTTTCCGTAGTTTATAGTGCACTTTTTTTGGTATTATCTATTATATTAATAAATTGTTTGTGGTAAAGACAAACATTAATCGCGTACACTAAATAAGATATTTGAGGAGAAAAGGATATCACTTTAAATTGTTTCTTGATAATTTTGTTAAATAAATATTTGCCTTGTTTTGTGTAAACATAACAATTATTGAATGCAATTCACCATACACACTATAGATAGACAAATAAATTTGAAGTTGCATGAAAATAATTCGATTCGTTTCCGTTATAAATCTTTCTTTCGGTCCCTATCTTTTCAGGCTCTACCTTACAAACACACCCCCTCTATCCCCACTCCTTTATCCCTTCTCTCTGACTCTTCCCCCCTCTCTCTCTCTCTATAATCTCGACATCTTGTAAGTGTTGATGTTACTGCCTGGGGTGGTGGTGGTGGTGGTGGTGGTGGGTGGTGGTGGTGGTGGTGGTGGTGGTGGTGCTATAGTGGTGGTGATGGTGGTGCTATAGTGGTGGTGATGGTGGTGCTATAGTGGTGGTGTTGGTGGTAATAGTATTTTGTTTTGTACGTACCTGACCAGGCCTGGAAGAGCTGTGCTCCCATCTTACATTTTGCTATCGAACTACAATGTATCATTATAGGCGTACAAGCTGCACCCATCTCCCCACCTCCTCCCTCCTGAGAATGTATCATCAACACATTAAGAGCAACTACCAACTCGCATCGAGTAGCGTGGTGGTTTATTTATACAATTTATATCAATATCTTCTAGATATATATTTAGATGGAAACAAAATATTGGCACTTTACCAAGTCAGCCATTCATGCAACGGGGCCCTTACGCCTATGTCGACTGCGATGGGATTTTTTTTGCTAAACGTTGCATTTGGAGTAGTATGTAAGTTCAAATGTATTGTACTGGTCGTATTATCAAAGAATTAGTAAAAACACATTACATATCCTTGTATGATACGCATTTAAACACGGAATATATTCACAATTTCACAATAGACCAGTTTACGGTTAGCACATGTCCCAAATGACCCCGAATATCCAAAGATCTTCAAAACATGAAGAGGTCCCACTTTATACATTTTTTAATAAGCACTCCTACGGCGATGGAGGTGTTACATAAATAGCCTTTGTTTTTCCTTTTCAAAGAATACTTCCACCTGTGTATCATTAAAGTGCACTGATTGTGCATTAATGAATAATGACTTCATAACTGTTATAAGCACGTATCCAGTATTTTGTCTCCGTGTATTTCACAATGTTGTCTGAAATGACCTTTATCTGCTCATGCTCAGACTGAAACTGGCGTATTATGACACAGGCAATGATAACCCTAAAACGATAAATACTATAGTTATATACAAGAATATTAATGTGAACATCGGATAAAAAGATGCGCCTCCAATCACACCTATGATAAGCTATACCTAGGATTAAACATTGCAGAAATCACTTCAGCATTATCAACTCAGAGCGACATAATCAGATGGTGTCTTTTTACAGAACCACATTCAATCATTTACCATTTAGTGGTAACTGCCAAAATAAAATCAATCATCTGATAACCCTTTCGATCAATTTAATATTTTCGTTTCTAAAGCTAAACTTTTAAGCGTTCTATCAATGATATATACGTGAATGTACGAAAGAAATCTATGACCGTATATGAATACTGATCTAAGTATAGTATACCAGTGGCTAATGGCCGCCATGGATTATCATGTAATTTTTTTGAATAACTTTAGATAACAATTCATTTTAATGTCTAGTAATTGCCCTCAATGTTCTCTAATAAGAACCCAATCATTTACTTCACCGTGCTTTCAACATTGCTATGTATTATATATACAAGCTATATATGTACATACTTAATACATAATATGTATGAGAACATAGAATACATGAATATACAGTAGCAATTCAACCAGAAATAATTACATAATTAAGTCAATACCTACTTGTGAAATTAGCCCATATTGTGTAAGATAACTAAAGCCTTTGTCTATGATTGTTTACACTCGAACAAAAGCTTTAGTATTCTTCACTACATATAAATCTCCTTTCTGCAATTAACATTTATTACGTTTCAAAACCGGACGCAATGGTTCACAGATTTACCTTAATACAAAATGAAAGCAAGTCTACTATACCAGTTCACACGAAACAAGTTTAAAATGATCCATGAATATGATTATTCATTGTAACATAAAAATGTCAAATTCTGCGCATTTAAAAGACCAATGAAGTGCATAAGGTACTCTATAACCGTCGCTTCGTACATTAAAAACAATATATATATATATTTCCATAAACTAGGCACAAGATGATTACCATGTTTATACAATTTTCAACAATAATCTTTACCATTCTAACATAAACAAATTATAAGTCTTTGCAGCTTTTAAGAAAAGAAAATGTTGCAGCATTATTACAGCGACACATTATAGCTTATATTGTAGGTTATAGTGGACAGCAGTATTGCCTCTAGTTGATCTACCAGTTAAAGTTGCTCAAGCGTGGGTATAACGTCGTTCGTGAAGTAGGCAACTTGACGATCACTCCCGATCACTGCTTAACACTGAGCCAATGGGTATTACGCTCCCGTGCGTGCGTACGTGTGCTGCCCTCTATATACCCACGTTTGAGCATCTTTAAACCCATCTAGTCTTCTTGAGCCTCACTTTTCCTGATGGTTGTAACACTGGTTTCAGCGTCTGCATGGCTGAAGAGCGAATGTGGCTTGATCGTTCCAGAGAAGAACAGCGCCTTGATAGCCTTTCTGAATTCTGGATGGCGAGCCGTGTAAATGATGGGATTGGCACAGGAGTTAAAGAAACCGAGGAGAGTGAAGATACTGTTGAGACTGCTGTACCGGTATGACGTCGGGACCAAACCAAGGTTGTAACCGAAGAAAGCGATCTGGTTAGGGCTCCAGCAGAGAACATAGATGAGGATGACGATCAGCATCAACTTGAGGATGCGGTTCTTAGCAGTCACGTGGAACGTGGCTTGGTTGTTGTTGTCGTTGGAGCCGTTAAGGAACCTGGTTGATTGGCGATGAAGGGTGATAGCGATGATGGTCTGGGTGATCAACATGGTCAGAGTGGGTATGACAATGCGGATAGCGAAAACAAAGCATCCATAGGCGATCTTTTCCGTGTCGTTCCGGTAGGTGATGATGCATCTGTTGGTTTGTTTGTTGACCCGGAAGAGGATGATCCCTCGAAGGCCGGACAAGAACGAAGCAATCCAGATGATGATGACCCAGATAGACACGGTTCGTCTTGTTAAGGTACGACTGAAGTAGAGAGGAAAGACCACGGCGACGAATCGTTCTATGGCGATGGCCATCAAGGTATAGATAGAACTAGTTATACACACCCACATCGGAAAATTGGGGTAGATTATTTTGCAGTAGGCATATCCGGCCCAGGTATCAGGGATCCTTTCATGCCTTGGGACCGGGATCAGGAACACAGAAGTGAGGAAGTCCGCAGTGGCCAGAGCTGCGATCAAAGTGTCGGTCGTTCTACAATACTTTCGCCTCTTGAACAGGACCATTAAGACTAGAAAGTTACCGATTATACCGATGATGGCGAACAGCAGCTGCAGGATCAAGACCCAGGTCCATTGGATCGAATTCCAAACCCATGAGGCCAGAGTGTCCCGATCCTGACCTAACCCATCCTCACTGACGGTAGAGATAGCTGTGGTAGTATTGGATGTCGACGTCCGTGACACTTCGGTGATGTCTTCTGGTTCTGTCGTCCAATCTTCCAGAGTCAATAGCTGTGATGGGGTGGTAGCAGTATCGGTCGTAGCGCTAACCCTGATTACAAATATGAGTAACGCAAGCCGTATGAGCTCTGTAGAAGACATCTTCATCTCGCTTCTGAGGAATGAAAGTAAAATCGAAATGCTCATTGTCAATATACAAGGAGGGTGCACAATATAGAACGTGGTAACGTTCAGTGGCTATTAGGTGCTTAAAAGTGTGAGATTAAATCAAACACATTCAGGAATCATAGAAAGTATACTGTTGCAACAAAAATGAAGAGCATTGCTGTGTCGATGACTTTGCATGATTAATCTTAATATCTACATAGTTTAGGCATTCGCACCTATCTATCTAACTTTAACAAGGTCAGGTAATAAACAAATAAATTGAAGAAAAAAGTTCTTGCATATTGAAGTTTTCACGAAAACATCGGTAAATGAAACTGCATCAGACACGATATCGAGAGACTTTCTCATTCATTTTTTCTTTAATCCATCTTAAGAAGGTAATCCTCAGGTATTAGTTTAAACAACGAACTCTGTTCTTTACTCAGGTCTTAAAACACATTTATATCCTATTTGTATCACATAGTTATAAATCTCGGTGTCACCCTTTAATACACACAATGAAGGAAGAAGACAAGAATAATGAATAATGAAACATGACAACCAGGTCAAATAAACTTGAGCAAAAATCATGAGAATGGTCTGGTGATTTTCCCCAAATAGAACTTCCCCGAAAGGAATGAACTTCAAACCTCTGGGTTCTCTCTCTCTCTCTCTCTCTCTCTTTCTCTCTGGCGCTCTGCTGTACAACATGTTTTAAGCATGAAAAGCACTTTATTTTTTTCTGTCTTGACCACTTCTTTCATCTTGTAGTATGTATCCTTTCCTTTGATACCATTTGACATCATTACTCTTTTCCTGCCCCTCTGTCCTTTTCCACCGGATTATGAGTTCGGCTACTGTTTGATGCAAACTTGAAGTAACCACACGAATTACAATTTCGTCACGGCTTAATTTCATAATAAAGTTAAGAAACTTGAAATGAAAGGGCGAGGGACTAACGTATACCAGTCATTTTATATTTGCTTTATGAAACAAAGAGACGAGATGAGATTCAAATAACAATAATGGATTCAGATTCAATTAGGTGAAGTGTACGTGTACCCCAATAATAATACTATTTATATGTGTGTGTCCTTGGGAGTCCATTAAATTTAGCGTAGGCCTATTGTTGATTTTCTAACATTAAAAAAATACGTGATTCTCCTCGTATGCACAACTTGATAAGGATTTTTCTCTCTCTGCTCCTGGATAGTCATATTTCTCCTTGTTTTCGAAATTACTTTTTTTAAGAGAAAAAATAAACTTGAACACATATTTCAAAAAATTGTATCAAAGCCGTAATTGTTCACATCATGCTTCGTTCGCTTGTGTCATTTGTTTGCGCTATCATGATCCATTATATTTGAAATCCATTATGGCTCGGAAAAATAAAATTCACCCTCCGAAAACATATCCGATGGCCTTATTATAAGTTTTATTCTTATTGCCTTAAAAATTGTTCTTCTTTCTCAAAGTATATTCGCATCGTTATTAGCCTACAAACACAATAGGCACGTGTTTGCTTGACGCAAGTGGTACTAACTTTGGAATTACTCAGTTGGTGCTGATATGACAGAATTGCTCGATTTTCATTTTCTTGATTGAATTTTAGAAGATGTAATGGTGTCGGTAGAGGTCAAAAGCGGTGTGACATTTTGGATGCACAAGGTGAGCGGAAGAAAATGTACTTCGAACGTGCATTAGTTGATATTTTAAGGAAATGAAAGTATATAATGCAGGCCATTTGAATTACGTTGGAAGATAATGAAAATACTATAAGATTAGAAAACGGGAAAAGGAAGTGAAAGTTTAGATGGTACATGTAGTATGATAGAGATCCTGGAAAGGTGAAGGTTTTGTGGAGGTGGAGAGCTGGAGAGAGAAAGAGGGAAAGGAGAGAAAAAGGAAGAAAGATTTAAAAAATATATATATATGTGGATAAAGATAGAGGTAAACAAGAGAGGGGAGAGAGAGTGGGAGGACGAAGACAGGGGAAAGCAGATAAAGATAAATAAAGATAAATATTTAGAGTAATATGCCATCAGTATTATAGACCTATGATAGAGCTAGAGACCAAGCGATATGATTACTTTTGAAGAATCTTTGCTATGATTATAAAGGTTATCATAATTATGTAGCTCACGTGCATTTTAAACATTCATCTGCTGATAGCCAGAAGGACATTATTGTCATGATACTCTTACTCTCAAAGGGCGTATAATTAACGTCCTTCTGGCTCTCAACAAGAATAGAGCACGTGTGAACAAGTGGGACTGTTCAGATACCACGTATTGCACAATCAAAGGGCGTGTTCCTATAAGTTACAAAGATTTACTCGTAATGTATAATGTTCACGGTATTGATTTGTTGAAAATTTCTGGAAATAAATGGAACCTATAAAATGAGAGTCGGCCTTTCATATCATGTGAAGTTGAAATTTGAAGTTGAATAGAAAAAATTAGTTCGCATGAATATTTCAGAAAGATCTGGAAGAAAGTGTGATATCAAAATAAAAACATAAGAAGATATAGCTTTTTAGGCAAGGAAAATGCAGAGACTTCGAGGTTACATGTTGAGTTTACGATACATGCTCACCATAATAATCCGTCTTATTTCTCAAAATATGTCTGATAGTATGGGATCCAAAAAGCGTTCGGGTTACTTGATAGCATCAACATTTTAACTCCACTCAATAAGATGACAAAAGACTTTGCATCTTCAATTCATAATTGAAACCTTTCAGAATTGATAAATAGCATCGACCGCTTGTCGGTCTGTTTTGACAGAGATTTGATAGAGGAAGTGAAGTCTTTTAACCCTCTTAGCTAGCATGGATGGAAGAAACGCTTTCTTTACAAAAATTAAGCATCAAAACGAGTGAAATACTTTCTCCTGCTTCTAAAACTAGATCTGATTTTATATTGACGGAATAAAACGATCAAATTTTCTGTTTAAAAACCCTCGCATCTTGGTTTTTCAATCTTTCTTCTCTCTCGCGCTCTCTCTCTCTCTCTCTCTCTCTCTCTCTCAAACACACATTCGATGTTTACAACTGAATATGCTACCTTCGTAATTCAAACAAGAATGAAGTTGTCATGTAAGTGCTTTAAATTTCTGTTTATTGATTCGGCCTACTTCTTTCCAATTTGCAATCTTCAATTCAAACTTTCACTGTGATTTTGTTTAAATTCCTTAGACCTTACAAAAAGTTTAAAAAACGACTTTTAAAGGTATTGTGAAAATATAGGTTAAATAGCAAGCACTTCTGTGTAACGCGTATATAGTTTTGCACGCATACATGCTGTCTTCAAAAAACTTCAAAAAAATAGTTTTAAAGCATATCGTACATCTTTAAAAGCTAATTCATTGGCAGTTTTTTTTGGTGATATTCACTCTATTTTGTCTTCAACTGACATAGTTTGTGTATTCATATCTGTATTCGCAATTATGTAAGTACCCAACAATAAAATTCAACACTAAATAACATCCATGTACTAGAATTCAAATGAAAATATAAGCAAATGAAATGGCACTTTTATATTTTAACTTTTTTCATTGTAGCAGATCACTCTTCTTCCTCTCTCTCTCCTCTCTCTGTCGTCTTCCCCAGCTTGTCTTTTCTCATTTCTCATTTTCTATTGTTAATTTGTAATTAGAAATTTGCCTATGTTTATTATCAATTTAAGGTGCAATATTTTGAACAGTTCTCCTCAATCTCTAAACTCAATTTTTAGTTCTTGTCTTCCTCTTCTCCTTCTTCGTTGATTCGTCTACCTTCATTCCAATTGTATGTGTTTTGATAGAAGATTTTCATGTGCAAGAATTATCACAGTACATCTGGATTCTTTGTGATACAAAAAAACACTGTATCAATGCATATTATTCAGAAGGAAATCTTTTAAAATGCAATTCCATTACCAGAATTGGAGATTTCGAAAGATCTCAAAATCCACGCTTACATAATTTATTCGATTGCAAATGGAAATTTGAACACGATAAAAATATAAAAATCGATTTCTATACTTAAATTATGACTAAGATTACACAAATTTGCAACAGACACATATTAATCTCTCTTGATTATTTTGTTGTTTGTTAGTTTTTAATTAATTTATCTATTCATTTAATTTGTAGTTCGAGCACGAACATTTTATGCTAAGAATTGATCATTATGATCTCAAGACATATAACAGACACCTGAATTGTATAATAACTGGGGGAATGTCGTGTAGCGTGGGTCAGCTAGGCTATTATAAAGAGGCAATAGCATCATCGATGGAGAAGGCGAACTGCTCCGATTCGGTGTAAGAAATGTGAATCAACATTGCTAACAAATCGGGAGATTGTAAGACGATCCCTATCATCTTCTTTCCATGTTCCCTCTCCCCTTTCTTTTTCTCTTTTACCCTTTTTTTAAAGTAATTTTTCGCATTTGGATGAGGGGCACGTGCGCCCATGCCCCCATATACGCTACTGGCTGGGAGACTGCTAGTAGGAGAACAAAACTAACTAAGGCAGCTTCAAATGACGCTAGAGAGGAACAAGATTTATGCTAAGTTCACACCGACGCCGAATTGATGGCGTATTAAATCGGCGAGCAAAGCGAAGGCAAAGCGTAACAAAGCTTAATTAAAGCGTAAAGACCGTAATAGAGCGTGAAAAAGCTTTGAGCAATTCGGGACATTCGGCAAGAGCGCCAATTTTTTTTAAAACTGTTTAAAAATTTGAGGCGATCTGTTACGAATTGCGTAAAGCGGGGAGAGCGTATTAAAGCTTATCAAAGCGTCACAAAGCTTATCAAAGTTTTGCTCAAAGCGTAGGAAAGCTTAACAGAGTTTAAATTTTTGGCGCTCTTGCCGGCTCTTGCTCGCCGATTTAATTCGCCATCAATTCGGCGTCGGTGTGAACTTAGCATAAATGTAAAATGCGAGAGGGAAATGTTTCTTATATTATGTTAGAATCTAACATGTAATTCTAAAATGTATTTTAGAATCACCGCGTAATAAAGCGACAGGTCTGGACATAATTCCAGTATTCTGAAAGACTCGACTCTGCTTGTGTTCATAGGCGCCGGAAGTGGGGGGGGGGGAGGGGGGGGGGCAGTTGCCTCCCCCTCCCCCCAGTCAAAAAAAAAAAACAGTAAAGGAGTTAAGATGGTTTGTACTTTTAACCCAAATAAACATAACAATAATAAAAACCTGACTTAAATGACGTATAAAATTCCATTCAAAGAAAAGGAAAGTTGACAGGAATTAAATTTCCTAAACATTGCGCATGCTACCTATATTTATCAACAGAGGTTTTTATAATAGCGAAACGCGCATATCGTGGACATATTGTGAGAGAATGGGAAAGCGTGTCTGTTTTTTGTTATAGGGGCGAGAAGATCATGACCCCCTGAACGCTGGCTTACTGATGCGGGGGGGGGGGGAGGATTAATTTTTATTCACTACCAGTGATTTACAAATGTTGATTGAAATGACATGATTTTCCGGTATTTTTTCTCAATTTTTTTTGTGAGTCATACCTTTTTATGCGTGTGTTGGAAAATTTGAAATTCCCAAATTTACAGTCGGGCGAAAAATATGCATATTTAGAAGCCTTTATGTCAGGATCTGCAGAACGGCCGGGCTCGGGAGCTCGAGCCCCCTTCACTTTTTGAAAAAGTTTCTTACAGAGAAAAAGAAAGAAAGAGAGAGAAAAAATAGGTGACCTGCCAATGTCACAAATGAGGTATCAAAATATGCTCATCTGACCGTAATTAAATGCCGAAAACCCCAGAGCTTACGGGGGCTCCGCCCCCGGACCCCATCAAGGGCCCTAAGGCTATCCCCTGTATGCTCATCTGACCGTTATTAAATACCTAAAACCCCAGAGCTTACGGGGGCTCCGCCCCCGGACCCCACCAAGGGCCCTAAGGCGGTCCCATGTATGCTCATCTGACCGTTATTAAATAACTAAAACCCCTGAGCTTCCGGGGGCTCTGCCCCCTGGATCCTATCCCCCCCAAATTAAGGGCCCTAAGGCGGCGCCCTGGATGCTCATCTGACCGTAATTAAATGCCTTAAACCCCAGAGCTTACGGGGGCTCCGCCCGGACCCCATCAAGTGCCCTAAGGCTCTGTATGCTCATCTGACCGTTATTAAATACCTACACAAAAACAAGCTTCCGGGGGCTCTGCTCCCTGGCCTTTTCGCCAATTAGTGTCCTGCCAGTGTCACAAATAAGGTATCTAAATATGCTTATCTGACCATAATTGTAATGCCTAAAACCTCTGAGCTTCTGGGGGCTCAGGCCCTGGACCCTACGCCAATTTACGCTCTACCTGATCGTTAATAATCCACTTTGAAAAACGTTCCGAGGGGCCTGCATGTAAAGTGTAAGAGTGGTGGTGATGCAGAGTTTTCTTCTGCCCCCCCCCCCCCCTCCAAACGTTTTTGCTCGCTACGTCACTGCCACTGGAAGGTGGTGAGCCCCCTGGAATGTTTGCCCCCCCCCCCCCCATCCCAAACTGCTTCCGGCGCGCCTGCTTGTGTACATAGAGCACTGGCGCATGAAGGGCATCTTCCATGCACTTGAGTAGAAAAGGGCAAGAATCACTACAGGCTAATGAATGTACTCCCTGTTCTCTCTAAGGTTATTGAAAAGTTGGTTTTCAAACATGTATATCAAATACCTTAATTAAAGAAAATGACATATTGATATCAAATCAAATTGGTTTCCGTCAAAACTCTTCACCGAGCCTCGCTCTTTTAAATCTAACTGAAAATATAAGCATGAAGTTGTAATGAATGGAGACTCCGTCTTGAAAGAATTTCCCGAGGAAAAGATATTCAAGATTAACTTGGCTTAACAAGAAGAAATGTAACCCTCTCCAGCCATCAAATCCATCTACAGCTGTCCTTATCAATGCACAGTTCCCCTCTAGTATTCCAAATATTACGAAATGTTACGCGACGCCGTCTGCTTCCCGAAGTTCTCTATTCACTCGGTCGTAAAAATATGCAGGCATCGAGCTTTGAAGACATGCATGGCACCGAAAAATTAGGTCATGTTCAGTGAAATGTATTTAGCTAAAACATATAAAATACAGAATTCCCGACATATGACTAATGAAACTTTAATTTGGTTAACAAAACCTTTTTTTGTGTTTGGATAGCTCTACTGAAGACGAAACCATTTCAACCAGCAAAATCGACCAAGGAAATCGTGAGTTGGAGCGAATGTAAGGTTTTCATCATCATGATTTTCTCATCTAATTGTTGACATTTTCCGAAAATCTCCGAAATTTTTATATAGCTAGGAAGGTAGTCCAAAGGTTTATCTCCCTAAAGAAATAAATGAAATTGTGTTTTATGTTTGTGCATTTGTTGGACGATGGTTAGAAGTTGTCAATTCATCACCACTTTTCACCCCCAAGTACGGGCCGGCAACGCATAAGCCGCCGTGCTCGCTGGCCTGGGCTATGGGTGGAACGGGAGGACTTAGAACCACTAGGGGAAACAAAAGACGCGCGGTGCCACGGATGGCTTCAAAGGAGCCTCTTGGACGGCATCTCCATTCATTACAGCTTCCTGATATAAGTAAATCAATTGATCGAGGTGGTCCGGTATGGGTCGTTGCATTAGACTTGAAAAAGGCGTTTGATATGGTTAGTCATTACAAAATCGCTTTCAAAACTATTACCGATTTGATAATGAATGCATACACTGGGTTAAATATCATTTTCAATTTAGAACTTAAGGCCCGGTCACACAGAGGGGACGCATGGGGACGCACGGCCGGCGCATGGAAAATTTGCAATTTTGGCCAGTGCGTTGTCGTGCGCCCAACTTTTGTCGAAGCTATACAGCTAGCTGACACCAAATGCATAGCGCGCTGGACGCATACAGGGCGTATACAGGGCGCACACAGGGCGCACACAGGGCGCACACAGAGCGCACATGAAAACAACTTCCACGAATGCACAGCGTGTTGCTAGCGCGCTGGACGAATGGTCCACGCATGCACCGCGTTCTACGACGCACGGCCAGCGCATTGGAAATCGGAAAAGAACGTGTGCCTAATTTTTGTCATAATTTTGGAAAAGCTAGCGAGCTGACACAAAATGCACGGCGTGTAGCTAGCGCGCTGTGCGTATACAGGGCGTGTGCTCCGCGTTTGTCTGGCGCTGGTCTAGCGCGCTCCACGCATGTCTGGCGCTGGTCTAGCGCGCTCCGGCGCATGTCTGGCGTGCCTTTGGCGTGTATATTCATGCGTCGAGCTCGGCGCACGTTTTTGAGCATGCTCAAAAAATCCCGACGCACACAGCGAATGACGACGCATGCATAGCGCTGGTCCAGCGTTGGTCCAGCGCGCTCGACGAACGAGTAACGAATGATGACGCACGCCTAGCGAACGACAACGCACTGGCCCAAATTGCAAATTTCCAATGCGCTGGCCGTGCGTTCCCCATGCGTCCTCCCTGTGTGACCGGGCCTTTAGACAGCAGTTATAAAGCAGGTAATAAATCATTGTGGACTTACACAGGGGAGTCTTCTAGTCTTACAAATATTTCTTTATGCTTAGGACAATAAGACCATGTACATAGACGTAACCATGCACCGCTACTCTTTTAAACACAATGCTTCACCCTCACTTCGATTATTGTCACACTGTGTGGATGAAACTGGATTCCGTGCCTCTTAAAATCCTCCAAATACTTCAATACAGAGCACTAAGAATTATTTTACAAGTGGCTTTTCGGTCCAGTAGGAGTTTTTGTTTGTATATGAAACCCTGTCTATAGATTGTTTTAATGTAAAACTAAATGAAGACCTTGCTATTTCGATGTTTATATTGTTAAATGATTTGTTCCCTTATGTTAAAAAAAACGCAACACTTTTTACTAGGCAGATAAGATAAGATAAGATAACATTTTCTTAGATAGAAATGATTTACATTGTGCTTCGTTCTGCTAAGGTATACCACAAAATGTTCATGGACACTGCTTTATGTTTGTCAACCAAAAATAATAATTATGTACATGAACAAACAAAACATCTGTATCTCGGGTTCTATTCGACATTTTTAAATTTGAAGAAAAAAAGACTTTTGTTTTCTTTAAATAAAATATTATATATCGCCATTGCAAGTCTTTTCCAGATAGCCCAAAAGAGCAATCAAAATATAGTAAAAACATGTAGTTATTATACAAGTATTTAAGAATACTATATTGTTTTCCAGTCACAAATTTATTCTGAGAAATTAATAAATGTATTGATTATTAATCGGAAAGCAAACCAATAGCAATGTAATTACACAATACAGTATCGATAAGTATTTTTATTAAAAATCTTTCATTAATAATATCAATTCCTATCTCGAGTGAAATGGTATTATAGAAGAACAAAATCGGAAGGTTATTGTTTGGAAAACATCACTTTAGATATTAGAAAGGGACATTTTCACACAATTATTTTTGATGAGCAGAATGGCTTTGAAGGACGATGCGCAAGAAAGTCTTGAGATTCATTTTACATAACAATGAGAGTTTTGTTTCTACGCTGTGTCTTACTTTAACCACTATCATCAGTATAATGAACTAGTGCCACACCCAAGTATAAAATATGACATTCTTCGGCTGAAAAGCAGAAAGGTATGAACTCATATTCATTTAAACACAATTAATCACCTTCTGGCTCTAAACAGACTGGGAATTTTCGTAAAGTAGTTTAACTCACCTGTTAACTGGAGATTCAAGATTCAAGTTTCGATAATAAGCTATGGTTGAGGAACGCCTGTTCTCATATACCTGCTAAGTTGCAAACACCTGCTGTACTGTCATAAGATAGATGTCATTCTGAAAACGGCCTATGTCTGGGATTATGGGATAGAACATAATTTTACCAACCAATCGGAACGAAGGAGTTACTACAGTTTCTTGTAACAAAAGAGAGCGCATGCTCAGATGAAGATGAGATGTGGGTTGGATGAAGAGGGGGAAGGGAGATGATGAAGATGAGTCTGATGTGGGTTGGATGAAGAGGGGGAAGGGAGATGATGGAGATGAGAGAAGGCGACTGCTATAGCTTCGAATAGTAGAGGAAAGGTGATGAGGATATGAGACAGAGAATGAGATAAAGGTAGAGAAGAGGAAGAGAGAGAGGGAGAGAGAGAGAGGGGGAGAGAGAGAATGGGAATGAGAGAGAGAGGGGGAAGAGAAATGAGCGAGTGTTTGAGAGAGAGAGAGAGAGAGAGAGAGATGGAGACAGAGACAGACAGAGAAAGGGTGTGATAGAGAGAGAGAGAAAGAAAGAGAGAGAGAGAGAGAGAGATATTCCTCCCCACCCCCACACCCCACCCACCTCTCTCTCTCTCTCTCTCTCTCTCCTTAATGTTTCTCTAATCTGCTCACTCGTAGTCACTTTTTGAGGTCAATGTCATATTGGTCAACCGAAATGTATTATTGCCTCACAGGCATGGGTGTCGATCCGTAACTGATACCTATTCATCAGGGGGGATGATCTATTCATTCATCCCCCCCTGATGAATAGGTATTACGTAAGTATCGACACCCATGCTCACAGGAAATCGAATCATTCACTCCAAAATTGCATAATAATTCACCTGGTTCAAATTATGTTTGCACTTGCTTGGTCAAATTTCTTCGTTGAGCAAATAAGTTAAATAGCATTGATTTTAAGTTAACCTCGAGTTTGCATAGCCAAGGAGCGAAGGACTTTTGTATAAGATGTGCGATGATTATTAACCCTTCGAATTTTCTCGACAAATTTACACCCCATCGTCGCCCATTTACGCTTGATGAACTCATTTCCAACTGAATTGATAACACAAGGAAATAGATAACACGCCCTCAACGTTAGATGCTCCATGCCTTTCTTTATAGCCTCGCAAGCGGCGGGTACAATTTTGGGGCGATCGCGCCATCTTAGTGGGATGCGAGTTGAAGGAAGGACATATAATTATGATCGAATCTGGACCATGGTTGTAATTCGAATTTTATGGACCCTTCCCTCCAATGAAAAAGACACAAAAAAAAGAAAAAGGAATTAATAAAAGATGGTAATTATAATAATGAAAAGGAAGGCGCAGAACATAATTTTTAAAACCACGTAGGCCGTCATTTACTTTCTTTTATAAAAAGGAGACGTCATAATTTGTTATTTATGTCATCGTATTGTATCTTCATAAAAGTTGCTCTCCCCTTCCTTCTGTTTACAATCGCTCGCATCACGAACCGTCCTCTCCACGCATTTCCAAGCAAAAGTCAGTTTGTAGAAAACACGTTTAAAAAGTAACTGTTTTCTGTCACACTCACTTTGAATAACAATTGATCACATAATTATGAACTGTATCCTCAAAAGCTTTAAGGAGATTTAAAACTCGTATTATATTCTTCCTATATAACCTTAATCTTTTAGCTCACCTTTTTATTATTTCGCTCATCTTCTTCTTATACTTCATGTCATTATCATTATATATTTGCACCAATTCTGTGAATCATTATCATTGTCATCATCATCATACATTTGAAAATATATTTTTAGTCAAGTAGGCATAAACGCTCAGGACCAATCCTCATGTTTTTAAAGATAGGACCATGATCAATGAAGTCTACTTCAACTCAACATAAGACATCTCCTTCAAATTCAAAATTCAAAATTACTGTTGGTACATTTTTATATTTCAGGACTTAACAAAAACAAAAACACAAACAAACAAAAATGTTGAACCCTCTTCCAGTTTTTTCTTGAGATTTTTGTTCGATGTTTCCCTCATCTACCCCATGCTCTATTGCTGCATTAGTCCCCTTCAGTAAATTTGTTTAATAGTATGCGTACGCGCCTGATAGTATGTATCAAAAACATGTCCCTAATTAGTCCAGAATCTGCACGGTCCTTTATAATTTCCCTACACTTGATTCAAGCCGTCGAAGATGGCGTTATCAACAAACTCATAATTATGCTCACCAGCCCAGCCCCTTAATGATCACGCCATCATCGGCTGGAAGCAAGTAAGTAGGGAGAGGTTAGCGTTGGTGTGGTGGAGATCAAGATTAAATAGGCCAGATTCTGGACTAGTCCCTAATGAGTGTTATCAAAGATTAATGGATGCCACATTTACAGGTGTAAATACAATTTTGTCAATCAATTAATGAATATAATTTAACATCTTGTTTTCAATTGTAAATTAACGTTTCAGAAATCTTCAAAAGACCCAATGGGTCTTTTGAAGATTTCTGAAACGTTAATTTACAATTCAAAGCAATATAAAGCATACACTGTAGCATCCCCTCGCGGGGCACAAATGGCCTATATAAGTCAGAACAAGTTACCTCCATTAGACTTTACAATATCCTGCATAAAAACTTATTGGTTTTTATTGGTACACGAGTCAATTAGAAATAGCATAAGTATAACATTATGGCCGATCCCAAAGTAACTACTATAACTACTGTCCATCCTGGCATTAAGTAGGTCTTAATAGAAGCAGAAAAAGGAGAGAAACAATTCAGTGAAAGTTTGAGCAAAAACCGATTAAAAATTAGAAAGTTTGAAGGTGCGATCAATAAAACGTAAATTGGCAACTCTTTGATGTACCTTGCAAGCTCCCCTCCCATTTGCCCTGTACTAAAAAACTTTATTTTCCTTTAACAAAATTAACTATATTAAATTTCACCTATTTAAAATGCAATTATTACAATTTTTTTTTAATACAACCCCTCTAAAAAAAAAAAAATCTATTTCGTCGTTCGATATTAAACTAAGAAACTTAAAGTTTATGAATTAGTTTTGTACAGAGCAAATTGGAGAGGAGCTCGCAAAGTACATCACAGTGTTGCATATTTTAGTTTCACTGAAGGCAACTCAACAAATTCATACTTTCCAATTTTCATCTGACATTGCTCAAACTTTCACTTATTGGTTTCTCTCATTTTTCTGTTTTCATCAAAACCAACTTAATATGAGGGTGGACTTCCCCTTTAATAACTTGTACGTTTATTATAAAATCAGTGTATGTAGAAAAGGTAGTGAATATCGGTGTTGCTTTCAGCGATCATATTCTCTATCCGATAAACCAGAGACTTTTACATGCATGAAACTTTCTTATCAGAGGTCAGAATTTGCATACCATGATATAATTTTTGTCAAACATAAATGGCTGGCAGTAACTAGCCATAAAATTGTCATGTCTTATTTTATTACAGTCGTAGTTATCGTTTTAGTGATATGTGAGTGGTCGAGGTAATACAAAGTTTTGGTATAGGGTCATGAATTTGGTTCACATGAACATATTGGAAGCATATGCAATCTTACAATATTCAATGATCGTTGTCGCGGTTGAAATCGAGTCTAAAGTGATGCAATTGTAAATAATAAACTCTTTATGTTGTATAGCTCCTTCTCAAGGCTGATATTACTTTAGATTTAAAACAATGTTTCTTGACTAAAATCGATCGATTTGCTACTCCCGTTTGGAAATTATATATATCAGAACTTGCTTTTTCTGAGATTTTCATGGTCACAGCTACCATGGAATGACCTCAGGCGCTATTTGAAATATTTGAACACCGGGTTATTTTGATTATTCAATTTTCTCTAAAGCAGAAGTGTTTTAGGGGCTAAATTTTCTAGTGCTTTTAATACATCTACAGGGCATCCAAATGTATCAAAATTTTAAAGAATTACTATCCATCCAAATGTCAAAATTTCCCAAAGCTTTGCGTACCTTTAAGCTAAGTCTCTTGTTCAGAATAAAGCACAAAACATATACGTGTACTATTTTTACACTGAACTTTATTTCGAAACATCAAGTTTTAAATATAGAACAAAGAACTTTTTATAAAACTAATAATTTCAATGTTCTTGCCACATTCATCAAAAGCTAATTACCAACTTAACTTGAAATAATGACAAGTGTGTATAATTATAAGCCTTGAATGATCCAGTCAAAATGGGAATTCTGAATTTACTAAGTCATGATGACAACTCTGCTATTATATAATGGTACAGTAATGATAAATTACGTAATTTTAAAATTGAGCAATATTTTTCTATGATGTCATTCAGCTTCAAACCAAATAACTACTCGAACATGTCCAGCATATTCTTCTCCTTTTAGTTTGTATGAATGAAAGACCTTTAATGGTTAAATATTTAAATATGGAATCTGCATTTTTTATATAATTGCATTAGATTTAAATTCATAACCTCGTAATACGGAATTAGACTAGTAAGAGTTGAAGCCGAACTCGACCAAGCAGCTTGGTCGTGAAGGGTGGGTGATAAGACCGTTTATTTGTTGATCATCTATACATGCATCTTCAGCAGTAATTTAAAACCCTGCAAATCAATCAAGAAATGACAAACATAAATGCAAGTATAGATTCTCATCAAAATGTATAAACAGTAGGTTTTGCAGAAACATCATACATAATAACTAGCAATTAACAATGTAGGCGAGGTAACCAGACAGTAACTTTATAGGCTACTTGTTGATATAATAAAAATGTTCCAATCCCAACCTCCAAATACCGAGTTGCAGTCTCTTCTTCTCTCTGTTACAATAAACAAACCTAATTATTTAACTGTATTTAGTCTACATAAACTGAAATAAAAGATACTATGTCCCTTTTGCAGCCAACATCAAATTATGTAGAACTTACAGGAATTATGAATATGTTATGTATGTCCTATCTGTAAAATTTAAACGTTAGCAGTGTCCTAATATTCAAATTATGCAAGGAAACTTGTTTACTTGCTAGACTTCACTGTCGGACACTATTGAGTCTTTGGTAATAACATACATAAAATGAGCTCTAAAGGGTACATGAGCATTTGTTTACATCAATAACCCACTTCCTGTAATGGCCAAAATGAAACTGATTGAATCTTTGCGCAGCACAAAACGTACGACCATTCGGTACAATGGTCTGAAAATCAGACTATTACTTACTGTTTTGGTATCATTTAAGTCGATTCGACAACTTATTGTCGTTATTTTCCCACTTAAAGACATTTTCAAGCCCCCTTTTTTGAGGAAAGTTCTAAATTAGTATTATCTTTCAAATGCCGTTGGAATTTAGCCTTTTCTTTTGTTTGGCCTGCAAATGAGACACAGTACCTTAAATGTACATCACTGCCAATGTAATACTAAAAGATCATCTCAAAGTCTTTATATAGCACATCATATTATATAAAAGCATCTTCAAAATACATCAAGAAACAACACTACCAATTAAACCAATTAAATAATTTATCATTAACATACTATAATTCCTACCCAAGGTCTCTGAAGCTACAGCAACAGCTCCAGGTTCCCAAAACAGCTCAGTCCCAGACAGGCGCGGATCCAGGATTTTTTAGGGGAGGGGGCCCACTTTTTTTTTTTTTTTGCTCCCGAAAATTTGAAAATCGCGCCGGCCGAAAATTTGCTCTGTAAAAGGGGGGGGGGGGGGGGGAGGGTAGTGAGCACATTTTTTTTTTTTTTTGGTCCTCGAAAATTTAAAAATTTGCACCCCCCCCCCCCCTTGAGCACAAGGAGGGGGACCCAACCCCCCAAAAAGGTAAAAATCACGTGTTTTTACATGATTTTTTTTTGTCAAGCGGGGGGGGGGGGGGGGGGGCAGGGCCCCGGCCCCCCCCCCCCCCTCCCTCCACCATTGGTCCCAGACCGCAATATTATTTGACACAGTGACAACTAATGCGCCTCACTTGCAATTCCTATAATAAATCATTAAAACATTATCACAGTATACAAATAACATAAAGTAACTCACCAAATCCTACCAACATAGAGAATTGAATTGAATTGAATTGATATCTTTATTTATACACGGTTAAAAAAGCCCAAACAGTTACAAGACTGATTTCCATTGGGGCCGTGTGAAACAATGTAAATACATCGAATGAACATAGAAATGATAATGGTACATCAAATGACATATCTAAAAAAAACAAGAAATAATCAAGATTCCTTGGGCGACGCCATCTTTATCCCAATGTTTACATCGTGCGCACTCAACGGCGAAATCATTATGATCAATAATTCACACACTAAATACAGGTAGGCTATATTAAATGACAATTTCTCTAATTACGATGTAAACGACCAATAAAATTTGACTGATTGGATACCATCACAATGAAGAAACACTACTCTATCAGAAGTTGTCAAATACAAAATAAAATACATTTTTCTTCCAAAATCATCCTTATTTTCCTCTCCTCAACGACATAAAAACATATCAAATCATCCAATCTTTACTATCAAACTCTGACATTAAGAAAAAAAACTTACTTCTACCAAAGGTAAACTCAAGTGTAAACTGACACAGGGGCGTTCCAAGCTAAACACACGCAGAACATCAGCAAACCATGAAAAGATGCAATGTGTGTCCTACATACACTGCTGTGTCAGGCAGATTTCTGCGCCCATACACAAGGACCCAAGCGCGTACGCAGAGGGGGGGGGGGGCGAACCCCCCTCAAATTGTGTGTGTGTTTTGGAGGACCCCCCCCCCTATTTTTCTTTTTTTTAATTAAAAAAAAAATTGTGCCAAAGGGTGACCCAAAAATGACTCAAAATATAACAATTCTTCCTCAAAATCACAAAACAAACTTTTAAATCGAGGAACTACTTTTCTTTCACCGTCAATTTAGTGGAAGTTTTACTACTACATTTGCCCCACTTGGGGTAAAACTGTTTTAATGTGTTGGAAACAAATTTGCTGCTATATTCCTAATTTAATATAATTTACCATTCTTTGAACAATAATTTAAATCACTTTACTACGTTTGTTATATTGCACAATCAACAATTAAAGATTGACATATAAGTATTATACCATAATTATGTACTGTATGTATTCTACTGTAGCCTACATGTGAATTTCTTAGATATTTTTCCTCCACAATATTGTTCAAGTATTACAGGCATAGCCCTGTTCATATACATACATACATACTTTTCTATGTGCACCTCCATAGGGGTAGCCTCTCTCATTTAGGCTCTGTGTTTTTGCTCTAATTTCACTTTAAAGATTGCTTGATTTTGTTTTTTGTTGCTGTTAAGTGAGTTCTTATTGGTCAAGGATCAGCTTAGTCAACTTACAAGGAGTAATTTGGTTTGAATGTTGAGTATCTTATGTTTTCATTTTTGTACTTGGTTTCTGTATTACTTGAACTCTGATGTTCTGCCATTTGCATTCACTTTACTGTACATTTTCTGGCATATCTTGTTGTACACTTCATTGAGTCTGTGATCTTTGTATTCTAGCTGAATGAATTGTTGTGCACACATACTCCTTTTGTGTAATCCTCTTAAGGTATTTTCCTGTTACAATGGAGGGTATTAGACTTTTGAAAGTGCTCTTGTGTGTAACACTTGTTACAGCTGTGTTGAGAACTCACAGTGGTTCTGACCTGTCTTTTGTTGTAAGGAAATGGTGGTTGAATCCACACATTCCTGTTAAAAGCAGTTTGAAGTTCTGTAGTAGACCAATATTGTATTATAGTAATACTACAGCAAGTTTCCAATTGAGTACCTTACTCTCTGGCGATATTGAGCCTAACCCAGGCCCACAGAACCTCGATGGTCTTAACTTATATCATGATCATGTTCATACATCTCAATATACTGATTATGCACCGTCAAGTCGTATTTGCTATGATTTAAATGCTCTCTATCAGTTGAACAGACAGCCTTACCAGCTGCTATCTCAGCCTGTGTGGACCAGGGTTTGTGAGCTTGGTATCGGTCGCCGACGTCAAACTCACCGCGGACGTAAGCCCCGTAAGCGTAGGGTCCCAAGGTCACAATACTCTGCACCTATTTCTGTGCCATCCACTGGTCTCCAACTTGGCCTATGGAATGCACGATCCTTGACCAATAAAACACATGCAGTTACTGATTTAGTTGTAGACAATAACCTTGATGTATTAGTCATAACTGAGTCATGGCTATCTGGGGATAATAATAGGGACGGTCACACTTTGGCCGATATGAAGTTATGCTTGCCTAATTATGATTTTACTCACCGACCCCGTAAGTCTTCTAGGGGTGGTGGCATTTTTGTACTTTATAGATCCACAGCTCGTTGTACTGTAAATTCCCATGATGATTTTTCTTCCTTTGAATTACTTGATTTAATAATCAACCTTACCCCATCCTCTGCTGCTAGATTGTACTGTATTTATCGTCCTCCCTCCACAAGTAACAATGTCTCTAACAGCACCTTTCGGGAGGAATTTTTAACTCTTCTTGAAGGTGCTGCTGTAACCGATCACTTCCCTCTACTCTTAGGTGATTTTAACGTACATGTTGACGATCCCAATGATAATTTTGCAAAATCCTTCATGGGCGGAGTTGATTCTCTTGGGTTTAAGCAGCATGTCCATGAACCTACGCATCGAGCAGGCCATACCCTTGACCTATTATTCACCAGAGATTCAGACGACATCGACCATGTGAAGCTGTTGTCTTCACTCCCTTCCGATCATTGTGCACTAGTTGCTACAGTCAGCCTCACCAGGCCCCAGAACCCGAAGAAGGAAGTGAGCTTCAGAAAATTTCGAACCATCAATATGGACTCTCTACGCAATGACATTAAACTGATCTTCCATCCACTTTCTGAACCTGTATGTCCCTCTAGATCTGCAGATCAATACAACTCCTTTTTGGGTACTTTGATTGATAGGCATGCTCCTCTTCAAGTCAAAACCGTCACAATTAGACCTAAAGCGCCTTGGTTTACCGAAGACGTGCGGGAGGCAAAGAGACGAAGGCGCCGGGCGGAACGCTGTATGATCAAGTCAGGGCTTTGTGTTGACAGGGAACTGTATCGTCAAGAATGC
Source organism: Strongylocentrotus purpuratus (assembly GCF_000002235.5). NCBI lineage: Eukaryota > Metazoa > Echinodermata > Echinoidea > Camarodonta > Strongylocentrotidae > Strongylocentrotus > Strongylocentrotus purpuratus. Next base: position 1,211,533 of record NW_022145613.1, on the reverse strand, counting down.
GATTCTTACTACGAATGCATCTACAATGCTAGGTCAACGTATCTCAAGAATCTTATTGCAGATGCTGACACCAAACAACTGTTCAGCATTGTAAAGTCACTCTCATCACCAAATCAATCTTCAATTATTCCGGATCACTCATCTGACAGTGAACTTGCCAACAGGTTTGCTAGGTTCTTCAGCGAGAAGGTATCCAATTTGGTATCTTCCTTCACTGACTCAGTTCCGGTGCCAGCAGTCACATATTGCGCTTCGTCGTCTGATCATGCACTTTCCCAATTCTGTCTTGTATCTGATTCGGAAGTCAGGAAGCTCATCAAATCACTACCATCTAAACACTGTAAATTGGATCCAATTCCCACGTGGCTCTTGAAGGACACCCTTGACGAACTCCTCCCTGTTATCACCAAGATGTTTAATCTCTCCTTGTCTTCTGGTCATGTCCCGGAATCATTTAAAACATCCCTACTCCTTCCTCTTCTCAAGAAGCCGAACCTTGATCCAAATGGACTGAACAACTACAGGCCCATTGCAAATCTACCTTTCCTAGATAAGGTCTTGGAGAGGATTGTGGCTGCTCAGCTGAAGGCCCACCTCGAGAGATTTGGCATGCTTCCTATTCATCAATCTGCTTACAGGAACCACCATTCAACAGAAACTGCTACGGTTAAAGTCCTGAACGATCTTCTCCTGGCCATAGACAAGGGTAATGAAGCCGTGCTCATCCTCCTGGATTATACGGCTGCATTTGACACCATCGACCATACCCTGTTACTTCATCGCCTGCAAAATGACTTTTTCATCACCGGAACTGTGCTTGATTGGATACGCTCATATCTCCACAATCGCAGTCAACGTGTGATCATCAACGACACGCCTTCTGCAACATTTCCACTGATCTGCGGCGTTCCTCAAGGTTCCGTAATCGGCCCACTTCTCTTCGTTCTCTACACCAGCCCACTGTCTAAAGTCATTAACTCTCACCAGGGGATTCAACATGCGATGTACGCTGACGACACTCAGATTTATATAACTCTTAAGCCTAACGGGAAGGATGATGCGACTCGGAAACTCAGCAGTTGCCTTGAAGACATTAGGTTCTGGTCTTATAACAATAGACTTTGCCTTAATGAACGAAAATCTGAAATGATCCACATTACTTCCAAATTCAGAAACACCGATTCCTTCCCCGACTTGGTTACCAGAGATGGCTCACTGAAGGGTAGTGAATACGTTCGAGACCTGGGTGTTTTAATCGACAAAAATCTTACTTTTCAACAGCACATTAAAAACGTATGTAAATCGGCATCTTTTGGAATCTTCAAAATTGGGAAAATTAGGAAACTACTTGACCGGCCCACAACTGCAAAATTAACCCATGCATTTGTATCCTCCCACCTTGATTATTGTAATTCAATTTTTTCTGGTCTTCCGCGATCGTCCCTACTTCCACTTCAAAGAATTCAGAATACTGCTGCAAGGCTTGTTACTCTCTCGAGAAAGTTTGAGCACATAACCCCAATATTGCGTTCTCTTCATTGGCTTCCCATACACCATCGTATCACATTCAAAGTTCTTCTTCTTACATACAAAATTCTCCATGGCCAAGCCCCTAAATATCTTTCAGATTTGATTTCCTTACGTTCTTCTAGTTCTTTAAGACCTCTTCGATCATCATCAACCTTGCAGTTAACCCTCGGACCTCGTACCGCTACAAAATATGGCGACCGAGCTTTCTCAGTAAATGCCCCTATCCTTTGGAACAAATTACCAGCGCACTTTCATAATATTCATTCTCTCGACCAATTCAAGTCCTTGCTGAAAACGCACCTTTTTAATTCATAAATAATATTCTGCAGTTGTGAGTCGGTCAAAGGAGGTGCACACCGTCTTATTTTTTGTTTGTTCGATCCTATGTTTGATCCTATGTTTGACCTCTTGTATGTATGTTTGTTTGATCTCACTCTTATCTTATTTTTTTTATTATTATATATGCCTGATTTATTGAATAAAGAACAGATGTATAAGTTGTGTGTTTATTATAAGTTTTGGTAAATAATTGTTAAGTCAGAATATGGTGCGCTTAGAGACACCAGTATTAAGCGCCTTATAAATATTGTTTATTATTATTATTATTATACATACCCCACCGCCCCTCCCCCACTCCTTGCCTACATGCTGTGTGACTACAGTATGTACATAGGCGCCGGAAGTGGGGGGGGGGCAGGGGGGGCAGTTGCCCCCCCAGTCAAAAAAGTGGGGGGGCAAAACGCATTTTTGCCCCCCCAAAACGCCCCCCCCCCCCTCCAAAAAAAAAAAAAAAAAGCAGTAAAGAAAACATGGTTTGTATTTTTAACCCAAAAGAACATAACAATAATAAAAACCTGAATTAAAGCACATATACCATTCCATTCAAAGAAAAGGAAAGTTCACAGGAATTAAATTTTTATAAACATTGCGCATGCTACCTATACGGTTTATAATAGCGATACGCGCATATCGTGGACATATTGTGCGAGAATGGGAAAACGTGTCTGTTTTTTTGGTTTTGTTATAGGGGTGAGAAGACATGAGCCCCTGAACGCTGGCGTACTGATGGGGGGGGGGGGATATCTATACGATACCAGTGATTTACACATGTTGCTATTATGACATGATTTTCCGGTATTTTTTCTCCATTTTTTTTAAAGTCATACCTTTTTATGCGTTTGTTGGAAAATAAGAAATTCCCAAATTACAGTCGGGCGAAAAATACGCTTATTTAGAAGCCTTTATGACATGGTCTGCAAAGTGGCTGGGCTCGAGCCCCTCCCCCCTCACTTTTTGAAAAAGTATGTTAAAGAGAAAAAGAAAGAAAGACGGAGAGAAAAAATAAGTGACCTGCCAATGTCACAAATAAGGCATAAAAAATGCTCATCTGACCGTAATTAAATGCCTAAAACCCCAGAGCTTACGGGTGCTCCGCCCCCGGACCCCACCAAGGGCCCTAAGGCGGGCCCCTGGATGCTCATCTGACCGTAATTAAATACCTAAAACCCCTGAGCTTCCGGGGGCTCTGCCCCCTGGACCCCACCAAGGGCTCTAAGGCGGGCCCCTGGATGCTCATCTGACCGTAATTAAATACCTAAAACCCCTGAGCTTCCGGGGGCTCTGCCCCCTGGACCCCACCAAGGGCCCTATAAGGCGGGCCCCTGGATGCTCATCTGACCATTATTAAATACCTAAAACCCCTGAGCTTCCGGGGGCTCTGCCCCCTGGACCCCACCAAGGGCCCTATAAGGCGGGCCCCTGGATGCTCATCTGACCATTATTCAATACCTAAAACCCCTGAGCTTCCGGGGGCCCTGCCCCCTGGACCCCACCAAGTGCCCTAGGGCGGCCCCTGGTTGCTCATCTGACCGTAGTTAAATACCTAAAACCCCTGAGCTTCTGGGGGCTCTGCCCCCTGGACCCCACCAAGGGCCCTATAAGGCGGGCCCCTGGATGCTCATCTGACCATTATTCAATACCTAAAACCCCTGAGCTTCCGGGGGCCCTGCCCCCTGGACCCCACCAAGTGCCCTAGGGCGGCCCCTGGTTGCTCATCTGACCGTAGTTAAATACCTAAAACCCCTGAGCTTCTGGGGGCTCTGCCCCCTGGACCCCACCAAGGGCCCTATAAGGCGGGCCCCTGAATGCTCATCTGACCATTATTAAATACCTAAAACCCCTGAGCTTCCGGGGGCTCCGCCCCCGGACCCCACCAAGGGCCCTAAGGCGGGCCCCTGGATGCTCATCTGACCGTAATTAAATACCTAAAATCCCTGAGCTTCCGGGGGCTCAGCCCCTTGACACCCTGCCGAGGCTGGACCCCACGCCAATTTACGCTCTACCTGATCGTTAATACTTCACTTTGAAAAACGTTCCGCGGGACCTGCATATAACGTGTAAGACTGGTGGTGATGCAGATTTTTCGTCTGCCCCCCCCCCCCTTCCGAACGTTTTTTCTCATTACGTCACTGCCCTCGGAAGGTGAGCCCCCTGGAATGTTTGCCCCCCCCAATCCCAAACTGCTTCCGGCGCGCCTGGTATGTAAGCTTTTGGGGGGCCAGGGGACCTTTTTCAGTGAGGGTGGGGATGTAGACAGGGGCGGATCGAGCCGGCGCCAAGGAGGGGGGAGCCCAATTTGTGAGATTTTTTTAGTGGCGAATCAGCCAGCCGGCGAATAAGCTTTAAAACATTTTTTTTGCCCGATTCGTTAGAAAATATTTAGCGCCGAAACAGCAAGACGGTGAATAAGCGGAAAGTGGGGGGGGGGGGGGGGGGGGGGAGAGGGAAAGTAGTACGCAGTATTTTTTAAATTGTTTAAACAACTTTTTTAAAGGTAAAATTAATGTGTTTTTACCTTCTTCTTTTTTGTCAGGGTGTAGAAGCCACCGATTACCAACAAAACTAGCCACCAATTACCGACAAATCATTTTATCATTTTCCCGGCGGCAATATCCTGTTAGGTGGGGGTGTCCCAAAAAATCGTAAGCCCGTAGACATGTCGTAGGTGGCATTGCGCTAAACGTGCAGCAAACGCACGATTTTTTGGTGAACATGGGGGCAAAATTAAAATCGTACAGAGATGGTAGACTCGTTGGACATTCGCACGGCCACCGCACATCTATCGCAAGGTCACTGCTTGCTACCCCTGCAGTATCCGTGACATTGAGCAGTCATCCCGCGGAAACCCCACAGCTGACACACCATGATCTTACAGCCGCCTTGAGAAGGGCCAAACATTTTTCCAAACGGGCTCCATACGATTTCTGTTCGGAGGCTGCGGAGACTGCACGGCTACAGCACGGCTACAGCTCAGCTACTGCACTGAAATTGCACGATTTTCGTACAATTTCCGAATAGCCTCTGTACGGATTTACCTCGGCCTGCCCCCGAGGGCCAATACAAGAAATGGCATGATGCTTGTAGATAATGTGAACTCAAACATCGTAGCCCGTAGCCTCCTACGATGCCCCCAAAATCGCACGAAAAATTGTAGACCAATATTTATCGTATGGCGCCTGGGGCAAATGTAAAACATATAGCTAGACATCCTGCAATAATGCTTTCTCATTGTTATCCAAGATGATAAGACTACCCTCTCACTTAAATGATCACAACACAGAAGATAACACCTATTGCTAAACCCGTACTTAGTTCAGGACGTCTTTTACAGATCGACTAGATGGTGGGCGGGCCCCACACCGACTTCAAAGACGTAAAAATGTTTAAAGTTTGATCGTGTATTACGGTGAACAGCTTTCCATATCCTTATAATCACATTATACCCCGATGTGTTTGATGGCAGCCACCAAAAGTGGCAACAAATTCTTTGACTTATCTTGAATGTAATATGGTCGTGAGATATGTTTTGAACATGCGTTGTCCGAGATGTGTATAGTCCTTTCTCTGACCACTCGTACACAAACATTTTCGTTTCAAGAACTGGGCGTGTCCAAAAAGTTTTAATCATGCCAAAAAAACAAAAAAAAACATGGCCAGCCGTCGACAAGCAGGATCAATAATTAAGAAAGGTTGTTTATATGTATTAATAATCATAGCACAGAAGCTGCGTTTGAGGCCATAACATTGGTAGAGTAGCTTTACATCTTTAAAAGAGTCATAACATTTTATTTGCAGTATCTATTTTTTAACCATGGTATTGCCGGTATTGGTGCTCTTTGTATCAGCAGTGCTGGAGGTGACATCATCAGGCCTGACTCCCAGTTTCTCCTTCCACATGGCGATAATACGCTTGTTGAAGCCAAAAGCAAGAAGAATAAAGACTCCTTGCAAGGAATTGATGGCAGTGAAGATATACCAAAGCTCTGGGATGTTGGCATATTCACAGACGAAAGCCAAAATCCATGTAAAACCCATGACACCAGACAACTATAAGGAAAAGATCATTCAAAAATATGTTATAATAATAATAATAATAATAATAATAATAATAGCTAGTTCATATATAGCGCTTTTCAGGACCGAAGGTCCTCTCAAAGCGCTTTACAGATATATATATTATTACCCCGGTCATTGGATTCAGGCTTACCCGCACACAATGTATGCACATTCTCCACTCCCTGGGAAGCATTTCAGCCAGGCGTCATTTTTACAAGCGCACACTTGCTAATCTATGCACATCAGCTTTCGCATCCTATCGGGTACCCATTTAACACCTGGGTGGAGAGTGGCAAATGTAGATCAATGTCTTGCCAAAGGAATTAGTGCCGCGGTGGGACTTGAACCGCGGACCTTGTGATCCACAGTCCGGTGACATATCCACTCGTCCACGACACCTCTACGTGTTCGTCCACTGCAGCCTTAAAAGAATGATAAGTAATTGAATCAAAGCCTTCATTAAGTTAATGTTCTGCATGCCCTGCCCCCCCCCCAACTCCGGGAACGGAGGGACCGCATGCGTGTTTCCAAAATCTAGAGACCTGTCTTAAACTTGCGGTAAAATACTTAGCCGAAAGCCTCAACGGAATACCAAAGTTAATTGGCCAAGTATTTTTTTCTAAGCCAAGAACTTAGTAAAATACTCACATTTATTACATAAGTATCAAATTGAATCCTGGCCCAGTTACCTTTAAGAGTCTTATTTAGTATTTATTTATTTATATTAAGTATCTGCCGCCCCCCCCCCCCCCCGTCCATCTTAAGATACCTAGCGCATTCTTGTGGAACAGAGCTTCATACTGACCTTGATATAAAGGGACAACTCTTCTTTTGCTTTGGCCAGGGCTGGTCGCTCCTTTAATGCTTTCTCTGCGGCCTTTTTGGTAAGTCTAATCCCGACCACTGTGTCTGTGAACAGGATCGCGTTCAGGAACAGAAGTGCTGCAAGAGGTACACCAAAGGCAAACAGATTCACATTCCCGCTAGACAACCAGCATAGCCCATCATTGCCGTAGTTCAAGTGCAGATTGGTGCAGTCGCACAGGTCAATAACCAGACAAGCACCTACGATCAATGCTGGTATGCCCCAAGCATACAAGGAATACCAGATGTAGAAAATTTGAGATTTGTTGCCGACACGAAATTTAGCATGGGAGCCAAAGGTCCGATTCAGATCTATGGCAAGGGCATTCATCCAGAAAAAAATGGAGAGCCAGAAGAAATGAGTTATAGCTCCTACTGCTTTACATAGACCATCATGTTGGGTATTCACTCCACCCACGAAAATCAATAGAAATGTTAATAGGAGAGTAACAGATAGAGTTAGAACTGATTTCCCAGCCACATTACGAAGCTTAGGAAAAATTAAGTATGTGGTTATGACGATTAGAAGTGACATAATTGACAGGACAGTTCCTACTATGTTCATGATGTCTAGACCAGCAGGTAAGTTACGACCTTCAGATACAGCTTCTTCTAGGCAATAAACAGCAGAGCCATCTGGATTTATCTGAAACTGATCATGTAAAAGGACAGTGTCCATGCCACTGATATGGAGTGATACTTTTGAGTGGTTTGTCACAATCTCAAACTTGCTAGCCTCTAAACTGACATATTTGTCACATACAAGTCTGGTACTGTTTGCACAAATGTCACCTATGCTGAAAACACTCAGAATATATTGCTCCCTTTCTCTAGTGACATTAACTCGGAATGGTTCCAGGGATGTTTTGTTATCTGGAAATGTCCAGGAATCATGGGACTCACAGCTCCATCCTGCAGGAACATCAATCAACAGTTCTACCATTGAAAGGTTTCCGAATGAAGGCATGTATAGACAGGACGTTATATTGGTTAATGTATCCAAGGTACCCCGGTCGAATTCCATAGAAGATAGAGGCAGGGCAGTAAAGTTCATCTCGGTATCGAAGCACACTTGACAAAATGAATTATAAGGAGTTTCATGACAACCATCTATCTGAGCCTTGGCAGGGATACAGGACAATTCAGGCAGTGATACAACAGCAGAGAATGTCAGTTCATCCAACGATAATTCAATGATAAGATTGTTCACCGCTGCTGATAGATATTCAGTGTCCGATGACGTCATATACATTTCTGTGTGACTAGAATAGAACGACAAGTAGAGTCTTCCCTTTTCATCTACCGGTACACGTTTGCATTCTTCTGTTGTGATGTTATATTCAAATCCAGAGAAGCAATAGAGCAGTTGACATGTGCTAGTGAGTGGGTCAAAGGCTTCATTTGTAGCGCATGACAAAGCAACCACCTCTTGGTCGTTTTCAATGAAGTTAAAGTATTCTGCAAATGGAGGAATACCAGTCTGTATCGCGAATTTATAATCAACTGATTTGCACAAATCAAGATAGTTTCCACACACGTCGATTCCGTTACAATACGCACAGTTTATATTCTGGTAAATGGTCCCATTATGTTCTACAGGTGCAAGATAAGATGGACATTTCATATGTTCTATGGAACATGAGGTCACATCGACGAGAAAACAAGGCCGAGGTAAGATGTCATTGGGTATATCAGATGGGGGTTCAAGTTCACGAGAACAGAAGAAGGCAACTAATTCTTGAACTGTTGGTTGGGATCGTGGTTCTAGTGTTGCAGTAAGTGAACTACTTACACTATCTTTGTCTAGAGTGACATCACATTGCCAATTCCACTGCCATGGCTGAATGCTAATGATTGAAATTCCATGACAAAATGCGCAGTATATGTTCTTGAAATGGCCAATGCTTTCAACAGCAACAGGAGTTTGGAATATTTGCTGGGATGTTGGCGGGTTCTCACACAAGTGACGAACTAAACTATCATCTAGGACATAGGCAGGGCACTTAGAAATAAGATGGTATGACTTGTAGATCGTTATATTTTCCTGTATTGCATACTTGGTACCTGCAGATATGGTAACACATGACATATATGGGAGATAATGATCTTCCCAAGCCATCTTCTCAGGTAGAACATCAGGATTAGGGTATATATATGTTGCGTCCAATGTTCCTGCGGCAGACATCTCTTCAGCATTCGGGCAACACTCATCGTATAGAGCGCACTGTGGGTCACATCTACACGGTCGTGCATTCCACGAAATTTCGCAAGAGAAAGGATAATTGCGAAGCGGCTCTGGACAGGTTGGGTCAAGAACATTGGATTGATGTCCGTCATTACACGTCACTGATTCTGTTTGATAGAATTGATTAATCCATATTAATTATCTGTTTTTAAATATGTGTGTATCAAGAACACAGATTATATACATGTACATTAAAAAATTGAACAAGATTGTATTCATTCCGATTAAAAGTTTAATTACCGTTCTTGAGAGGAGGAAAAATCGAACGAAATCGAGCTTTTTACTTCATGCGTTGTTGTTTTTTGTATTAATGGCCGGGGCAGTGGGCAGGATGAATCGTTGCTCAATCGTTAAAGATCTAGTAACACAATATCGTTGAGTTATCAGCGCTAACTCCCTGGAACACTGAGTCAGCTGTGGGCAAGGGGAGGTGCAGTATTTTGTATTTTCTCCGACAAACTACTGTTATTTATCTTTTTTTTTTAAAGAATTTTATTTTATAGTACGCATGTAAATTTTACCCTTATCCCGGCTCATGGGTGTCGATCCCGGAGGGGGGAAGGGGGGGGGGGGAATATATCCCCCAATATTTCAGGTGGGGGGGATGGCCTATATAATCATCCCCCCCCCCCCCCCAATAATTCAGCATCAAATAAACCAAAAAAATGAAGAGAAAAATTAAGAATGAGAGCCCGATGAGAGTAGTTAATGGTTATTACTCGCAAGATGACTATCAATATACACATTTTGCTATCTCATTTTCATAATACATACATATATACGAAGTAAATAAGACAATCGTATATGAGACAAGAATAAATTGAATTCTCGCTCATACGGCTTCATGAGGAATTGATGAATTTATTCAATTTGTTCAATCAACAGCATCATAGAAATGCAGTGCGCCAAATGCAAAGACGCAGCGTCAAAAAGCAACGAGCTAAATGTTAAGCGCGAAGCGCAAAAATAGCAATCTGCAATGCACTTTAGACAATCCTGGACAGTGTAAACAAAGATGAACTCTGTGACGATTTCGTGATGAGATCGGAGACAAGGAGAAAGATTTTCGGACATTAGTATGACTTATAAAATAGTTCTCTAGTTGTTATGTTGTTTCCGTTCACCCTTTTTAAAATTCACGTCATTGTATCTTTATTTTTGTTTTTTTCATTCATTTTATTTCCTGATATTTCCTAAAAGATTTTTCATTTTTGGAGAAAGATTATTATGTCACAACTTATTTGTAACACAAATTATGTTCATTGGGGAAACTGAATTCAGACAAGGATTAATATAGAGAACAGTACAACGAATCGTCTTCTTTCTCTGATAATTCAGTGAAAAGGGCAAAGCTGTTAGGGGGCAACTAAATTCAGACGTGGATTGAGCGTAATAATCAAATGAAACGTCAAAGTACACGATATAACGAAGCGTCTTCTTTTACGAATAATTTAATGAAACGTGAAAGCTTCCGCGCTAAGCGCGGAATGGGCGAAAATGAATACAGACAAGGATTAAGAGTAATAATATATTGAAACGTTAAAGCTTCCGCTTTAATGGTTGGGCCGTTGCCGCTAAATATTCAAGTGCCAGCCGGGGCACGTACTTCCTCTGTCCCACGTCAGATACGCCACTGTATTTAGATCTTACCTGTGAAATTAGTCACACCTGCTTTCACCATTCTTCTATCAATCGTCAATGGTACGCTGAGAAGCAGCAAGAACACTAAGTGATCCATCGTATGAAATCTATAGTAAGAACAAACTACAACAAGTAATCACATTTATCATACTACTACTAATAATAATACAAATTAATGATATTATATAAATCGCAGAACCTATACAAATAATATTCTACTGCGATGTAAGAGCTCTTAATGTACTGCAGGCCCATGATAAATAATATGGCATAGGCCTAATTATTATTATGCCCAAGCCATTTTAAAGAATATCATTACGAATGTTTTGGCTATCAAGGAGTAATAACTTGTAGATTGTTCGTGTTTTTTTCTCTCTGTATTGTTGTATTTTGTCATGTCCTTGTAATCTGGAACTTATTTTTATCTCGTAAGTGTATATCTTTAGGTCAGCTACTTTAATATAAGAGTCACTTCCTTTCATGTAACTACCTACCAAGCAACTTGTATATTGTTGTACCAATGTGTAGATACATGATATTCTATTCAATGTACAGTTCTATGAAAGTATGTTATATTCTTTTTTAATTGCTTTGGTGAAATAAAATTGAATAAAATTGAATTGAATTGAATTAAATTGAATCGAGTAATTGACATTGCAAAGTGTGTATTTTGAGGGTGGAGATAATGGACCTGTGTAGCTTTTAGGACATTTGACCATACATTACAAAACCGTTGACCTCTTGTTGATAGTGACATTAAATGGTCATATTAAGAAGGATTTTTTTTTTAAATAGGGGCGAAAGACATGTGTTGTATATGCGCCCAATTGCACAGAATTGCCAATCATTTGCAATTTGGTCAATTAACTTTGACATATTTGTAGACACCATAGACAACTCTCCATTTTTGTATACACAATTATAGTGTTAAAAATACTTACATAATAATAATTATGACTATTTGTTAACTGCCATATCCATTCCGCAGAAATGCTCAAGGTGCTGACAGTACACATGAACAAAGTGAAATATAATAAGATGTAAATTGCAAAACAGAGCACATGAAAAATACAATTAAGGAATAACAATCAAAGAAGTGACCTAACACAAATATACACTAAGGAAATTTACAGGAATGACAAAGATAAAATATGGAAATATTGATCCTTTTGAGCTGGTGAGTTTTAAGAGAAGATTTGAATGAGTTTACAGTTGATATTTCCTTAAGAGGCAGTGGTGATTCCATAGGACTGATCAGAAGAAGGGTCATCAAATCAATCTAGCAGCCAAGACACTATTCTTCAAGACTGCATAATGTAAGAAAGTAATTTTTGTTAAGTCATATGTATTATATTGCTGTAATCTTTTTGTATACACCTCTCATAACTGAAATCTCTTGTGTAACTGCATTATCGATGTAATTGCTATCATTGACAACCCCTCTCCTTGTCTGTTCCAAAGGTGTACAATTGGTCATGACACAAATTTTGGTGTTGTAGTAAAAAAATATGCCTGTGTATCAGGAAAAGGCAAAAGTGAAATGTTGTAAAATGCACAACTGTTGTCAAGGGTGGTATAGTCTCTATGGTGACATACATGTAGCTGATAGATTCTGGACTTTTCTCTCAAAGTACTTAAATGGACCCAAACTGATCATTTTCAGATTTGACCAAAGTAAACAGATGGCATTGAATAATGTTAGCGTATTTTGTTGATTTTCTAACATTTAAAAATACAGAATCTTCCCGTACAACTTGATAGGGATTTTTCTCTCTCTGCTCCTGAATAGTCATATTCTCCTTGTTTCTTCTTACTTGTTTTAATTAAAAATATGCACTGGAACACATTTCGTTCGCTTGTAACATTTGTTTGCGCTATCACGATCCATTATATTTGAAATCCATTATGTCTCGGAAAAATAAAAAATTCATCTTCCGACAACATATCCGATGGCCTTCCCAGTTTTATTCTTATGGCCTTAAACTGTTTTTTCTTTCTCATAGTAAATTCACATCGATATGAGGCACGTGTCTGCATGACGCAAATGGTACTAACTTTGAAATTACTTGGTGCTGATATCACCGAAATGCTCTATTTCCATTTTCTTGATTGAATTTTAGGAAACGTGTGACATTTTGGGTGCATACTAGAAATGGATGAAATTGTGGAATAAAAGGTGAGCAGAAAAAAATTATACAATATACGTACATTAGTCGACATTATGTGAAGGAAACGGAAGAAAAAAGTATACAATGCAGGCCATTTTGATTGGCGTTGGAAGTAAATGAAAGTATGAGACATGTAAAAGAGAAGGGGAAGAGAGAGGAGCAAAACGAGGGGGAGAGTGAGAGGAGGGAGAGAGGGGGAAAACAGATATAGAACACTTGAAAAGGTGAAGGTTTAGTGGAAGTGAAGAGCTGAAGAGAGAAAGGAAGAAAGAGAAAAATATGTTAATAAAGAAAGAGGTATATATAGAGAGAGAAAGAGGGGAAGAGAGAGAGAAAAAGAGGAGGGATGGGAAAACAGATAAAGATACAGTACAACAACAGTAATAGGCCTACGATAGCGCTAGAGACCGTGCGATATTATTAATTTTGAAGAATCTTTGCTCTGATTAATATGAAGGTTATCATAATGTAGCTCGCCTGCATCTTACGCGTCATCATGTTCCATAATAACTTACACTCATCTGCTGAGGGCCGGAAGGGCATTCAGTCATGATACTCTTACTCTCAAAGGGCGTATCCTTATGGGCTCTCAACAAGAATAGAGCACATGTGAACAAGGGTGTCTGTTCAGATACCACATTAATGCAAAATCACAGGGCGTGTTCCTTTAAGTTACAAAAAATACCTTCTTAAACTTGAAGTTGTAATGTATAATGTTCACGGTATTGATTTGTTGAAAATTTCTGGAAATAAATGGAAACTATAGAATGAGAGACTTCGCATCTTCTATTCATAATTGAAACCTTTTAGAATCGTTTGATAGCATCTACCGTCTGTCGGTCTGCTTTTATTGATCAGAGATTTTATAGAGAGAATAGAATCTTTTAACCCTTTTAGCTAGAACGGATGGAAGAAACGCTTTCTTTACAAAATTTAAGCATCAAAACGAGTGAAATGCTTTCTTCTGTTTTTAAAACTAGATCTGACTTTACGTTGATGGAATAAAACGATCCAATTATCTTTTTAAAAAACCCTCGCATCTTATCTTCTTTTAATATCAGACTTGGTTTTTTTGTTATTCTCTCTCTCTCTCTCTCTCTCTCTCTTTTACACTTTCGATGTTTGCCATACCTTCGTAATTCAAACTCAACACATTTACACTCAAGATGGACACAATTTAAGGGTTTAAAGAGAAATCTGTACTTTGAGATTTAATTGGGTTCTTTCTTAATCAACTGGTAACATAATAGGCTAAGAGAAGTTAGTTGTCATATAAGTGCTTTGAATTTCAGCCTATATTGATCCGGTCTAGTTTCTTTTCAATTTGAAATCTCCAATGTAAACTTTTAATGTGGACTTTTTTGAATTCCTTGATCTTAAAAACGTTTAAAATGACTTTTGAAGATACTGTGAAAATACAAGCTAGATAGCACTTCTCCGTAACGCATATGTGTGCATGCATGCATGTTCTCTTTATAAACAACTTTGCATTTTCGAGCACTGGATAGATTGTACCTCGTTAAAGTGCAGAAATTATTACGCGCAATATTTTGTTGTTGTTGTCTTGCAGTTCGATTTAGCCCCGTCTTTTATCAATGAAACAATTTCTATTACCTGCCGTCTCCCCCCCCCCCCCCCCCTCTCTCTCTCTCTCTCTCTCTCTCTCTAGTCTGGAGTCTCGAGAATGTTATCCATGGACGGAGGGTACACTTGTATTATCGTACTCACTATAACCCCTGGTATGAACTCATATTCATTTACACAGTATTAAATCACCTCTAAACAGATTGAGAATTTTCGTAAAGTTGTTAAACTCACCTGTCAACTGGAGATTCAAGATTCGAGTTTCGACAATAAGCTATGGTTGTGGAATGATCGAGGATGATGATGATGATGACTGTTCTCATGCACCTGTTAAGTTGCATACACCTGCTGTCATAAGATAGATGTCATTCTGAAAACGGCTTATATCTCAGCGATAGAACATAATCTTACCAACCAATCGGAACGAAGGAATTCCAAAAGAGAGCGCATGCTCAGATGAAGATGAGGAGTGAGTTGGATGAAGAGGGGAAGGGATAATGGATATGAGAGTAAGAGACTGCTATAGCTTTGAATAGGAAAAGTAGAGGATAGGTGATGAGGATATGAGACAGAGAATGAGATAAAGTTAAAGGTAGAGGAGAGAGGGAGAGAGAAAGAGAGAGAGAGAGAATGAGAGGGAGAAGGAGAGGGAGAGGGACATAGACAGAGACACTCACAGACATAGACAGACAGATGGAGAGAGAGAGAGAGAGAGAGAGAGAGAATGAGAGAGTGAGAGAAAGAAAGAGAGACAGACAGACAGACAGAGACAGATGGAGAGAGAGAGAGGGAGAGAGTGATATAGAGGGAGAGAGAGAGAGAGAGAGAGGGGGGCAGAGACAGAGACAGATGGAGAGAGAGAGAGAGAGGGAGAGAGTGATATAGAGGGAGAGAGAGAGAGAGGGGGGGCAGAGACAGAGACAGATGGAGAGAGAGAGAGAGTGAGTGATAGAGAGGGAGAGAGACAGACAGAGACAGACATACATAGACAGGCAGATGGAGAGAGGGAGAGAGACAGGCAGATGGAGAAAGTGAGAGAAAGGGAGAGAGGGGAAATTCATGTCTTGCAGCAAGATTTTATACAGTAAAATCGGAGACAAGAACATCCTTTTTGGGATTAATATAAACTTGTTATGCATCATTTCGAGCTGGAGATGGCTTATTTTTTGTATTCATTGAATTTATTTCTCAAAGCTCCAATTCTTTTTTTTACATAACATAAGATTTTGAATCGCTATCATGAATCGTCATGTTTGCATTATATTCCTTGATTCCTGTTATACGTGGAATTATCAGAGTATGCTCAATAAATTGGACTATCCTCCATTATTGCATAATGATGGTTTACGTGTTAACTTTTTCTACTGTTATGGAAATCTATGAAAAACAAACATGTTCGAACTTATACTTACATGTATAATAAAGAAATGAATATTTATGTACATGTATGTGGGTGGATGTGCGTACGTGTGTGTATGTGTGTGCATAAATACACATAACCTTTTGCTGTATCTATAAAGTCTCAGCTTTCAAAAAGCCCTTTATTATCGACTCCTTCTTCCAATGAGCCACCCCATCCCCGTCTTG
This sequence comes from Strongylocentrotus purpuratus, assembly GCF_000002235.5. Classification (NCBI taxonomy): domain Eukaryota; kingdom Metazoa; phylum Echinodermata; class Echinoidea; order Camarodonta; family Strongylocentrotidae; genus Strongylocentrotus; species Strongylocentrotus purpuratus. The sequence continues at coordinate 1,195,519 of NW_022145613.1, read as the reverse complement.
TCTTCTCTCTCTCTCTCTCTCTCCCTCCCTCCCTCCTACCCTCAGCCCCCTCTCTTCCTCGGTATCCATCTCCATAGTTTCCTCTCTTGCCCCCTCTCCCTCTCTCTCTCTTCAAATTTCAAAAGACCATTGTTAGGGTGGTCAACCGTCTTAAATTTTTAAGGTGAAGAGCAAGACCACACTAAAATTGAATTATAGAGCTCAATACATTTCAACATTTCCCAACTCTTTTCTCTCTCTCTCTCTCTTTCATTGATTCTGTTGTTTTTGCTTGATCGCTTGATTGTTGATGGATAAAAGCACTACTGTTTTAATACTGTTCACACGTTGAGTTCTGTATTGATCACATGAACTGTATAATACTGTATCCTCAAAAGAATCAACGTTCTTTCATCAGTATTTCTTTCCTAACCTGTTCATCCTTTCTCTCATTTTGTTCTTATACTTAATGTATCGTTTTTATTCTGCTCATCTTCCATTCAGCCTACTTTCTGAAAGTCATACCGAAAACAGAATCAAGAGACATCCTACAATGTTATCTACCACATCATAAAACCAGTTGAAAGGAAACTCCTATCACAAAATAAATTTAAAAACTTAACTTGATTTTATTTGTTCACAAAACATGAAAGCCCCGATTCATTATGCATACTGTACTGCATCTTAATCTTGGTAAATGAATAAAGATTTGTTTTCATTTTAATTTTTAATCAATTCATTTTTTTATTGGAAATATGGCACCATGGCACCAATTCTGTAAACCATAATCATTGTCATCATCATCATCATCATCATCATCATCATCATCATACATGTGCAAATATACAATGGTCAAGTAGGCATGGATGCTCAGGACCAATCCTCATGTTTTTAAAGATAGGACCATGATCAATGAAGTCTACTTCAACTCAACATAAGACATCTCCTTCAAATTCAAAATGCACAATTACTGTTGGTACATTTTTATATTTCAGGACTTAACAACAACAAAAACAAAAACACAAACAAAAATGTTGAACCCTCTTCCAGTTTTTTCTTGAGATTCGCGTTCGATGATGCCCTGATTCACCCCATGTTCTATCACTGTATTAGTCCTCTTTAGAATTGTTTTGATGCTTCTTTTTTTTAATAGTATGTATTAAAAACATTTCCATAATGAGTGTTATCAAAGATCATTAATGGATGCCACATTTACAGGTACAAATACAATTTTGACAATCAATTAATGAATATAATTAACATCTTGTTTTTAATCGGGTCTTTTGAAAATTTCCGAGACATTAATTAACAAGTCAAAGCAAAGCATACACTGTAGCATCCCCTCGCCGAGTACAAATGCCCTATATATACATGTACATGTACGTCAGAACAAGTTACCTCCATTATACTTTATTATATCATTACTTGGATTGGATTGGATTGGATTGGATGTACAGAAAGTTTTCTACTTTATGGAATGACCCATGAGAAGATCTGAAAATAACCTTTATTGTAATTGGTTTAAGAAAAACCACATTTTTGCGTGTACAGTGTACATAATTACTGTAGCTATTTCTCATGTACATAATTAGCAATTTGTGCATATTTAATGAGCTGTGACCTTTGGCGTACACACTCAACATTACTTACATTATTGAATGAAAACCACTTTTTCACATACGGTATATGTATAATTAGGTATTTGCACATATTTAATGAGCTATGACCTTTGACCTACTTACTTCGAAATTGAACTTAGGGTGTATTTTCATACCATGTACCTTCATATCAAATTTCATTAAAATCAGCAAACATCACTAAAGTTATCGCACAGAAACCAGATTTGTTAAGGACTGAAGGACAAATGGGAGGGGATAGTTATCACACACCATTCTGCAATGGTTGATCTATATATTTTATCATGTTCTCTGAATTTCCAAATAAAGAGCCAAATATTTGGTCTTGGCATCAAAAACTACCAAAAATTAAAGTAACAGTGAATTTGTTTGTCTCTCTCCATTTGGCTCCATACATTGTATCTGACAGAGTTTTTAGCTATAGAGTAGTGGGTTGTGAAAAGTTTCTTGTATCCACACGTAGAGTATTCCACGCGGTAGTTATGAAACTGTCTATGAGCGGATGGATACACCCCCAGTTGGAATAAACACAGTCCCATGTATACGTCTTCTAGATAAAGGAACGGCGTGTGCAGAGATATTGTGTACACGTTCCTCGCAACATCGCCAGACATAACGTAACCTGCCCCCGAACAAAATGGCGGATACCACTCTCCTGGATAAATACTTTTGGGAACATGCCACCTGTGTCCCACAATTCGGTTAGGTTTGGCCCGTATCACAATACAGCTTACAAAGTTGTTGCGTGGGATAGAAGTGGATGACAGATATCTGAAGAGATTTTCATAAATGACGATCATATCATCATCTGTTTTCATTACATAATTTGCGTGTGGGCAGAATTGACTGACCCACTTCATACCCATAATGGTCTTCAAAGTAAGATTCTTGTAGGAGTCTTGAAAGTCACTCATGATGATGTCATGGTATGAAGCACTTTCCTCTTCCACGATGCGCTGGTATTCTGTATTGCCTTTGGAAGGTTTGGCAAGAAGGAACAGCGTGATGATGTTGTTCCCGTTAATCTCCCCCGGACTCCCCCATGTCTCACGAATTGTTTTCCGGTGCCCGACGTTTTTGTGAATAGTTGCGACGAGCACGAGCAAGAACACCAACTTACTCCTACCGTCTTCATTCTGACACTTGTTAGGTTCGTTGATTAAGAACTTGTATGGATGAGGATTGATGGCTGGCAATGACTGGCTGATCTGAATAGAGAAAGAAAAACATGAAAACACAAATGTTGAAACTGGAAAGGAAACAAAACTGAAACATGGGTTTAGTAGCTATAGAAATGCAAGCTAGAATTATTTATTAAACGTCACCTGCTACTCTGCTAGGTTGCATTATTTCGTGCTTTTATAACCATTACCATTATCATTCATAATGGAAATTCCCGCAAACGAGGTGCCCTTTTTATCCATGTGCAAAAGGCTTACATGAGATTTATGAGGGGGGATGTTAAAAGCTTGCTATAAATAATGGTTTTGCGTTTGTGAATTGCAAGTTACACCGGATGATTTCACTATTCGAGTTGAACTCCGGACAGTTGGTTAAGATGAGAGACTCATGTATTGCTACAAAGACACTACCCCACAGTCATTTCCACCTTTGCGGAATACTGTGTAATTACTAGGAAATACACTGTTATGTTAAGTAGGGGTCGTTTCGTCAAGTTCTGATTCGCAACCAAGGATCATGTCTGGCTTGTGGTGACTAATCTTTGCTCAGAATTGGGAGTACTTTGCAGAACTTTTAGGACAATTGCAAATGATAATGAATGATGCCCTTCAGAATCTTCCTGCAGTTTTTAGATGGTGAGAAGTGAGGGCATGGTCATGATGGCGGTAGCCTCGATGCATGACCAGAGGTAGCTGAAGTTGGTGTGGACGTCTAGCAATGATATTGAACATCATTGGTAGTGTCACTGATGCTTTAATGACTCAAACTGATTGCTTGTGGAGAGGCTGGTATTCCTGAAGGAAGCTGCTGGTTCTGCATCAATGCATTACCGGTGATATTAAACAATAATAATAATTTTTTTAAAGGAGAGCAGGAGGTAAAGAGATAAAATTACACTGCATTTATATTGTAGCATAACTAGCCCAGTAATTTAGTAAGACTTAGAGGGCGTTATAGTTAATTGTGAAATATATACATGTACATGTACATCGTGAGATGTCAGTCAGTCAGCGTTGACCTGTCGTTGCGACAGGTCCGTTACCAGGAAAGAGTAAAGTTATTTGAACTGCAGATACTGTGCAAGTGTTGTCTTACACGATATACTTTTGTGAGAGCCCACTGAGAGATATAGTTGATGAATGATTGTCGAGATTGTGGACCGGGTTTTGAGAGACTGCAAGGCAGCACGCTACCCCGGCAGAGCCACAATATTATATATTAAAGTTTAAACCCTGCATCTGCAAGTATATATATTATTATATTAGTAGGCCTATTAGATCTAGAGGTCTAGTGCTATTTGATACATACATGCAGAGTCTACTTTCCATTAAATTAATAAATTAAATACAGAGCTTCCAAGTGTCAAACATTATGGGTGAGCTCACGCTTTCGAGGGTCTGAAAACGCTCTCGCGCATGATGCGCGCGCACGATTTTGAAACGTATGCTACTATGCTATACGCTATTACGCTATATCTACGCTATTTACCCTTGAACGCGCACGCCAAGTCATCTTTGAAATTGAACTTGGCGTTTCTGTAAATACCAAGGCAAAAGCGATGTCTTTATTTTTGTACATCCCCCCCCCCCCCCTTCATGAACTAAAAGTAGTACTAGTAGGTTACCGTCATGATCACATATTCATCAATTTCATGTTTTTTTCTTCCCTTTCAAGTAGATAAATCCCTTAACCTTAGCCTTAATATGCCCCTAGCCCTGGCCCTTACTAATACTAGGCTTAAAGTTAAACATTCTCGTAAGCGGTCACTCCTGCAAAGCATAGAGAGTCAATGATAATGCGTACATTGACCTTTAGCACTGCACTACGTGTTAATAGGCAGCATTTAAATACATGAATAGTCAATACACTCACAACACATAAATGCACCAAATCATGCCGATGCGGCTGATCGGCAAGTTTGACAATGACAGTAGACTCACGATTCGAATTTTTAAATTATTCTTTCTAACATCGGAAAGTTGAAATGATTGTATTTTACTGCTATTTAGGTGTCATCAATTGTCACTAAAGTACCGATTTTGAGTGAAATTAGTTGAGTCTTGCACAGTGGTGTTTGAAATGTGTTTGAGAATCAATAGCACAGCTTTTAATACACAGCCAGGATAGTAATGCACCTACGTGTGTAAGCGGTGTGTATAGTATACTTACATCTGCTTGGTTGCCGAGTAAGATCCGTCTGTCCTTAGGTCTAGACGAGTTAGGGTCCTGCGAGAAAATCACAATTTGTGAAAGGAAATCACTGCCATAACGTCCCCAAATTAAGTATGATGCGATTATTCTGCAGATTAGGTATGCAGTGCAAAGATAGAATAAGGTTCTGTAGACAACCTTCTTCCTCACGTTCATTGTTGTAGCCTGTAACTTTTTACCTGTATTATATTGACGTACCGGGCGGGCGGGCGGGCGCAGCAAATATGAATATTCATGAATAGAGCGTCGTTCGCTCGAAATTGCTGAATATGCACAAGGTTGAGAAGGCTCTTTTTCTTTGATCATGCATATTCAACAATTTCGAGTGAATGGTGATCTACTGCATGAATATTCATATTTGATGTGCCGCTACCGCACAGAATTTCAACACAAAGTTCAATTTCGACCAACATAATGCTATTTTGGGATGTTCATTGGTTCATCGAACACACCAGTCCTGACAAAATCATGCATATTCAACCAATGGTCCATAAAAATACATTGGCTTATTGAAGGATCATTCATGAAACTCTTGACAATTCAACAAAATGTTTGTAAAAAGCCCGGTGGGGTCACTCAATGTGACTTCCGGACCGCATGACCGTTACCAAAATCGCGGAAAAAGGGGTCAATTTCAAGCAATGTCCGCGGACAAAATATTCCTCGAAATTAAGAAAATAGGGGGGCACATGTGTCCCCAAAATTGATAAATAGGGGTCAGGAAAAGGGAAAAGAGAAAACCGGGAAGGGAAAAGAGAAAACGGGGAAGAAAAATTCTCGGAGCCGAGTCTTGTCCTTGAAATATGGTAAAATAGGGGTAAATTTGCGAAAGTGTCCTTACAATCTTATAAATAGGGGTATTCCAAAGTACGATTTTGTCCTTGTTTTGACGTAAAAAAGGGGGTTAAATTTCACAAAATGTCCTTGAAATTGACCGCAAAAGGGGGTTATATGCATTGGTGGTAACGGTCATACGTGTCACTCTTTGCAGGGGAGTGACCCCACCGGGGTAAAAAGTACCAATGCATAATTCTTCAAAATGTTGACGAACACAGTCTAACAAAACGAAAGACAATGACAGTGTAATTATTGCCTCAAGAAAGAAGGTCAACTAGCCAAGTAATGTGACCAAAGAAGGTCAACTGGCCAAGTAATGTGACGAAAGACAATGACAGTCTTTCTTTAGCAGGTATGTTTCAATGAAATGTGTGTAAAAACAAAATGCTGCATGTTTAGAAATTGCTTCAGTGGATGTACTAAAGCAAACTATTAATCGGAAGTGTAAACATAATGGAAAAATCCATAGTTCCATAAGAAGTATCTGCCCATTGAATAGATCTAGGAGTGCAGTGTACATGTGTTCTTAATGTAATTTTGTTTTTGTTTTATACAGGCTAATCAACTCACTGAAAAGCAAATTGCAGGTAAGAATCATTCAAGTGTTAACCTACCTAGAGATGAGTTCTGATCCAGTCATTCCAATGATCAGATATGAAAGAAGTTGTCTGGAAACAGGCAGATTTTTTATGAAAGAAACTGCATGAAAGTAATTGGGAATTTTGATAATGATTAGAGTTTTAGACTCTTCAAAATGTGCATTGCACTAAAAATGTGTATGTGGGCAGGCGCGCCGGAAGCAGTTTGGGATTGGGGGGGCAAACATTCCAGGGGGCTCACCTTCCGACGGCAGTGACGTAATGAGAAAAAACGTTCGGAAGGGGGGGGGGGCAGACGAAAAATCTGCATCACCACCAGTCTTACACGTTACATGCAGGTCCCGCGGAACGTTTTTCAAAGTGAAGTATTAACGATCAGGTAGAGCGTAAATTGGCGTGGGGTCCAGCCTCGGCAGGGTGTCAAGGGGCTGAGCCCCGGAAGCTCAGGGATTTTAGGTATTTAATTACGGTTAGATGAGCATCCAGTGGCCTCTTTAAGGCCATTGACGTGTTCCAGAGGGGGGGGGAGCCCCCAGAAGCTCAGAGGTTTTAATATTTAACTACGGTCAGATGAGCAACCAGGGGCCGCCCTAGGGCCCTTGGTGGGGTCCAGGGGGCAGGGCCCCCGGAAGCTCAGGGGTTTTAGGTATTTAATAATGGTCAGATGAGCATCCAGGGGCCCGCCTTATAGGGCCCTTGGTGGGGTCCAGGGGGCAGAGCCCCCGGAAGCTCAGGGGTTTTAGGTATTTAATTACGGTCAGATGAGCATCCAGGGGCCCCCCTTAGAGCCCTTGGTGGGGTCCAGGGGGCAGAGCCCCCGGAAGCTCAGGGGTTTTAGGTATTTAATTACGGTCAGATGAGCATCCAGGGGCCCGCCTTAGGGCCCTTGGTAGGGTCCGGGGGCGGAGCACCCGTAAGCTCTGGGGTTTTAGGCATTTAATTACGTTCAGATGAGCATTTTTTATATCTTATTTGTGACATTGGCAGGTCACTTATTTTTTCTCTCCGTCTTTCTTTCTTTTTCTCTTTAACATACTTTTTCAAAAAGTGAGGGGGGAGGGGCTCGAGCCCAGCCACTTTGCAGACCATGACATAAAGGCTTCTAAATAAGCGTATTTTTCGCCCGACTGTAATTTGGGAATTTCTTATTTTCCAACAAACGCATAAAAAGGTATGACTTTAAAAAAAATGGAGAAAAAATACCGGAAAATCATGTCATAACAGCAACATTTGTAAATCACTGGTATCGTATAGATATACCCCCCCCCCCCCCATCAGTACGCCAGCGTTCAGGGGCTCATGTCTTCTCACCCCTATAACAAAACCAAAAAAACAGACACGTTTTCCCATTCTCGCACAATATGTCCACGATATGCGCGTATCGCTATTATAAACCGTATAGGTAGCATGCGCAATGTTTATAAAATTTAATTCCAGCCTGTGAACTTTCCTTTTCTTTGAATGGAATGGTATATGTGCTTTAATTCAGGTTTTTATTATTGTTATGTTCTTTTGGGTTAAAAATACAAACCATGTTTATTCCTTTACTGCTTTTTTTTTTTTTTTTTGGAGGGGGGGGGGGCGTTTTGGGGGGGCAAAAATGCGTTTTGCCCCCCCACTTTTTTGACTGGGGGGGCAACTGCCCCCCCTGCCCCCCCACTTCCGGCGCCTATGTATGTGGGACTACACACATGACATTGAAAGTTTGGTCTAAACTTTTCAGTAGGCTGAGCTTTTCATATCGCAACAATGAGGGCGTACAACGAGCAATCATTTTCAGGCTCTATTTCTTTTATGGTGTTCTCTCAATTTAATGTAACTTTGAATGATACTTGTTCAACCTGTATACAAGATAATTGATGATCAACAGCATTTCAAATGTTGATGTTTACTCACATGTTTCTTGTCTTCTTTTTCTTTGAATAGATTTCAAGCAGACTTTCTTCCTTTTTGACAAGGATGGTGATGGCAAAATCACAACCAAGGAATTGGGTACTATGATGAAATCACTTGGTGAGAACACTACTGAGGCTGGGCTTAAAGACATGCTCAAAGAAGTGGATGCTGATGGTAAGTTAAAAATAGAGAAATATTTGGCATTATTATAAAAGATGTTTACCCATTCATGATCATGTGAAGCATACTAGCTGTAAAACTGCAAGATCTTTATTATGTTAAGTATAGTATGGACAATAACGGGAGAAAAATGAACGGCAATTAATCTCCCAAAGTGTCATAAACGTGTGGAATGTTACAAATAAAAAAGAAAGGAATGTTGTCTTTGCACTCAATCATGCCATGTGAAATGTCCTTAAAGTGTTTTTTTCTGTAGAATATTTCAAAAAGAGCTGTAAGGAAAGTGACATTCATGTAGTTTTGAGTATGAAACACCCAATTCATAATGATGATCCACTGAAGAAAAAAAAGAATCTTATCAGAAATTCCTCCTACAAAATATTTACTGAACGAATGAAACATTATATTTTTCAAACTTTCACCTGTCGTCCTTGATTGCCTTCATAAATGGACATGGCAAGAGCTCGACCATTGAATGTATTCCCAATGGAAGTAGGTCTGGAAAAATGTATCCTTAGATGGTTGATAATTAAATTGCAATGACATCTGTTGTTTGGCATGAATCCACCATAATAGCATAATTGTGTTCATATTATAGAGCCTTGATAGTCGTTATTGTATCCAGATGATGCTAATTGAAATAATAGACGATTATACATTACTGCATATACATAGACAATTGTAAAGCATGTCCCATAAAGTGTGCTGTTTAGTGTGTACTCTGCAATAAATCAATACCTCGTACCCGCCCCTCCCCCCAATCAGTGATATTTAGGGTACGCATATGCTTGTTCCCTCTTTTTGAAAGCACCCCCTATCTGAGGACTGCCAACATTTCCGAACCCCCCTTTCGCGGGCTTTTCGCGGGCTTTTCGCGGGCTTTTCGCGGGCTTTTCCTGCCTTGGAGACTCCTTTAAATCATGAAAAATGCTCAATGTACCCCCCTAAATTCGGAATAATTTCTCAGGAGTCCAAAGAGATGAGAGAAAAAAGAAAAAACACCCCCTTTTTAAAGAAATCTCCGGGTGAAAAATTAATACACACCTTTTTTTTACAATTCTCGGGCCGGACTTTGTCGCACGAAAAGTACCCCTTTACCGGACATTTTGGTAACACGCATGGGGTCCGTCCGTTCTCGGAGTGGGGGGGGGGGGGGGCGGGACCTCGTATTATTCAGTAAACTGCCAACTGGCAGATCTTGAGTTCTGAATGGGTACTGCACTGCAGGACAAACTGTATCGTTAGTTATACTGTAGGAGGATAAGTTGCAAGTTCTATTCTGATTTTGTTTCCCTTCTCTAATCAATGTGGTTTTGTTCTCTTGTGTTTCATCATCCTCAATGCCCCAACCCTTCCAAACAATTAGTATTGGTTTTGAAATGTGTTTTCTACCATATTAGCCACTCATGTGGCTGCGATATTTTCTTGTTATTTTTAAAAGGCTGGGTTATTTTCATGCTCTTAGCTGGAGCTAAAGAAGCTCTTTTATTATCTATTGATGAATTGCCTTGTAAATGAAACACACAAGTTCTTAGTTCATATCTTTATCTTACGGTAGTAGTCTATATTAGTAATATTTGTCTGTTTTAGTTCATATTTCAACTGGTTCATGCATGAGTAAATTATTTGATTTATTTGCTACTTTCATTATTTCCTTTATGCGTCTGTAGAAAATGGAACGATGGAATGCCAAGAATTCCTCACAATGATGGCAATGAAATTGAAGGAAAATGAGGAAATCACGAATGAATTCCGGAAATTTGACAAGGACGGCAATGGCTTCATCGGGTAATATTTTTGAGGTTGATAGTGAACCTGTCCTTTATTTCCGAGGGCACCAGTTGGCATGATTAAACCCCGGCCCCCCCCCCCCCCCACTCAGAGGTCGGAATGACCGCATGCGTGTTGCCAAAATGTCCGGTAAAGGGGTACTTTTCGTGCGACAAAGTCCGGCCCGAGATATTATTGTAAAAAAAGGGGTGTATTTGACTTTTTACCCGGAGATTTCTTTAAAAAGGGGGTATTTTTCTTTTTTTCTCTCATCTCTTTGGACTCCTGAGAAATTATTCCGAATTTAGGGGGGTACATTGAGTATTTTTCCTGATTAAGGGGGGTCTCCAAGGCAGGAAAAGCCCGCGAAAAGCCCGCGAAAAGCCCGCGAAAGGGGGGTTCGGAAATGATGGCAGTCCTTTTCTTTTTTTCTCTCATCTCTTTGGACTCCTGAGAAATTATTCCGAATTTAGGGGGGTATATTGAGTATTTTTCCTGATTTAGGGGGGTCTCCAAGGCAGGAAAAGCCCGCGAAAAGCCCGCGAAAGGGGGGTTCGGAAATGATGGCAGTCCTCAGATAGGGGGTGCTTTCAAAAAGAGGGTACGAGCATATGCGTACTCTAAATAACACTGAGTGGGGGGGGGCGGGGATTAAACACTGAAGGAGGGCTATTAACATAAATTATTGAGGTGGGACCAACAGCGACAAATTTGTATGCACATTAACAACAGGGGGGTGATTTTTTTTTTTTGGGGGGGGGGGGGTTGGGTTCTCTTAATACCAAATATTTTACTAAAGAATCATTATAGATGTGAAAGTGAAAGGAGAGAAACCAGAACAAATATGATAAGACAGTGAAATATATGGACTACCCATATACTTCTAAGCTGAATTGTTAATGTGTCAAAATATTGTACAGCAAAGTGAACTAAATACCCTTGTTATGCTAAAATGTTGATAATAAAATATGTCACTTAACTTAACAGTGTAATAGTTTACAGTAATGTTCCTACTAACTTAATCTTCACAAGACTGCAAATTTGAGCTCATATTACCTTCCATTGCTAAGATCTTGACATCCTGCCCTCAATCATAACGTAGTTTTACAAGAGCCTATTATATAACAGACCAAAGTTGTTCACAAGGAGTTCAAAAATCGATTTTAAAGCTATTTTTCACGAAGTCTAGATTTGTATTGAATCGTTGTATGGTGCCTTTATAGAATAGAATTTCAACTAAATGATGAATTGTAGTCGTTTGTTTATAGTGTAGCTATGATAGATAGTAGGTTTTTGTTTATAGTGCAGTTATTCACGTGTATAAAGTTGCACCAATCTATTCACACTGCTGTGAAGGGTGTGTTCATTTGTGTGAATCTTTGTAATGTTGCAGTTAGAGAGAAGCATTATTTTGATCTTCCATAAAGAGACGAACATTGATTTACATGACTAATGTTCTTCCCTCCACATATAGGCTCCTTAATCCCCAAATGTATCACCACATAAAGGCCCTTTATTATTTAGCTGAAATCATTTTCATCTTCCATTTTAAATTATACTTATTCATTTTTCTTTCATTTTACAGTGCTGCAGAACTGAAAACCGTGATGAAGAGTTTTGGAGTGCCGCTGACAGACAAAGAGGTCGCTAAAATATTCAAGGAAGCAGATAAAAATGGCGATGGGAAAGTCAATTATGAAGGTAAGCTTTTATATAGAAATATACTTATTAGGGAATGAAAAGTGTTTGTGAAAGGTGAATGTAGATTTTTTTTTTTTAATATGAGAAAAGAGTTTTTGAGAAAGATAGAACTATCTGACCAAAATGTTTTCTTCCTGTAGTCAACTGGTTGATATATGCAATTATGTATTAAAGCCCAAGTCCACTCCAAAAATAACTTACTTTCAATAGAAGCAGAAAAATCAGACTAACCAATCAAAAAAAGTCTGAGCAAAATCGGATAACTAATAAGAATGTTATGAATTTTTAATGACATTAAAAACTTTGAAAATCACTAGACAAAATTATTGGCGACTCACTCATGAGTCTGTGACGTCATGTCCTCACTATCCACTAATTATTTTCTTTATATTGATGATATAAATTTCCTATTTTCTCCTGAAGATTCTTATTTCTTCACACCAGCATCCAAGTTAGATTGATAGTAATATGTTTTTGTGTGGATGCACTAATATAGAGTAATTTTTTCCAGTTAAATCATGAAAAATGTGAATTTTGATAAACTATTTAAAATAAAAATCAATACCTATGAATATACAATATTCAGAAAATAGTATAAATTCTTCAAAGTTCATAAAGGATTTTGTGAAATGTCATGTACGCAATATGATACAAATCATATAACCTGGGCAAAGGCATGGGGAAATCAAGTTTTGGGGAATAAAAAGGGAAATTAATGGGATTAAACCATAGAGAGCAATTGATAAATAGTGAGGACATGACGTCACAAACTGATAACCATCTTGGCAATTTGTGTTGTGATTCTCATTGTTCCATAGCTTTACATACTTTTTCAAAACACTGTTGCCATTTGGTCTAGTTCTGAAGTAAGTTAGATTATTATTCAGTCAAGTGATTTTGCAATTAAACAATTGCCGTACAAGGGCAGAGGTGTTAAGTTATATTGCATTTGTATTTATTCATCCACAATACCTTATAGGTTTAGAGCCCTTCAAATAACCTTTCAGCTGTAAGCAATCTATCTGATCTCTTATTTTATTTCTTTGCAGAATACAAAAAATGGATGGCGACCTCATAAAAAGAATTGGCGACATAACTCTCTTCGGAAAACTGAGTGATCAAGAGGGTGCGGTGCAAGTGCAGGTGCAGTGAGCAGTTGCATGATAAAGACTAAAATAAGTCACGGTTTTGTTATACTAATTTAAAGAGAGGGGAGCATATGATTGTATTATTTGTCGTTTAAGTGTAGCTTTTAAGGAGTAGATAGTTGAACAAGACTTTATGTTGTCGGGAAAATTATTCCAAATGTTCGGGCCAGAATGTCTAACAGATTTGTGTGTTATTGATAATTTGGGGTTTGTAAGATGGAAGTTTCCAGATATACGAGTAGAGTATGAATGAACGGAACTATAAAAATTAAACCTAAACATGTTATCAAAGGATTGTGAAAGCAGATTATTAATGTATTTAAACATAATAAATGCTACTTGAGTAGTGTTCAGATCGATTTTTTTTAGTGTTTTAAGTTTATAGAATAAAGGATCAGTGTGAGCTAAGAAATGCGAACCTGTACAAATACGTATGGCTTTCTTTTGCAGTTTAAAAATAGTATTAATTTTTGTCGAACCACAATTTGCCCATACACTATTACAATATGTTATATACAGGAGAACTAGCGAATTATATAGTAGGAATAAGGTTGCATGGGGTAGAATAAACTTTAGCTTGGAGATTATTCCAATACTTTTGGAAATGCACATTGTAACTTGGTGTAAATGATCATTCCAAGTTAAGGTTTCATCAATAAGAACTCCCCAAAACTTTTCTTCTCTAGTAGCATACCATCGATTTTAGATGTTTCTGTATTATGAGAATGATGTTTAAAATACATGAAATGAGTCTTTTTTGTATTAAGTGAAAGTTTATTGGATTTAAATCCAATAGTTCTGCAGTTTTGTTACCAATTTTCAAATATAACAAATGTATTATTATGCAGGAACATGTATAATTAGAGGCAGCTCAACAACGCTAATCATATACTATTGACATGTTAAATCTTGTGTTTTTGTTGTCATTTATGATTTGATTGTATTTGTGTTCTCACTGTATGAATGCAGTTCTTTAATTACAGCCAGGCAATTCACCAAACCCCCTTTTTTTGGGGGGGGGGCAAATTTTACTGGCAATTATAGCCGTCCTCCTGTCCCTGTGTGCTTATTCTGTATGGGAATGTATCAATAATGGATTTGATTCTCCCTCTCTTGACTTATGCCAGTTCCCTCTCTTTCTTCTTTGGGGGATGTAGGAGGGTGTTCCCACCCCTTCTCTCAACTGATGTTACAGTGAATTCATGTCGTACTATGAACTGCATTTTACAATGTGAACATGTGTGCGTGCGTGTGTTTTTGAGAGTAAGTTGTGAGAAGCAGAATTGGTGAGAACGCGAATGATAGGGAGACGGAGAGAAAGAGAAAGAATTTTGTTTACGAAATTCATGTACAGTTGTACATGTACGTAAATGTGTGTAAATGTTGAATTATTTCTTATGGGTGGAGGCCAAAATTTGAAATCAATTTGAAATTTAGTGTGCTGAAATTTGAAAATCGTGCCGGTCAATATTTCGCTCAGTGGGGGGGGGGGGGGGGGTGTTACACCCACAAATGTAATAACGCCCACAAATGTAATAACACTTTACCCACAAATGTAATAACACCCACAAATGTAATAACACTTTACCCACAAATGTAATAATTTCACCCACAAATGTAATAATTTTGAATCAACCACAAATGGGGGTGTTACACCCATAAATGTAATAACGCCCACAAATGTAATAACACTTTACCCACAAATGTAATAACACCTACAAATGTAATAACACTTTACCCACAAATGTAATAATTTCGAATCACCCACAAATGTAATAATGACTTTACCCACAAATGTAATAAATTTGAAGTGATATTTTGTCGAATTTGTTCAAAACTAAAACCCTGTAATAAAGCATGGGTATAGCGCAGTCTTTACTCCAGACCCGGTTATTTCAAAAAATTAAAAAATCTTCAAATCTAAGACCCCATAATCCTTTTTTCTGTGGAATAACATGAGAATCGAGCGTAGTCTTTCCTCCAGACACGGTTTATTCAAAAGTTAAAAAAAACAAACAAAACAAAACAAAACAAAACAAAGAAAAAAATCTTTTAAACTAAGACCCCACCATCTTCCAAACTAAGACCCGGTAATAAAGCATGGGGTTAGAGCGTAGTTTTTCTTCCAGACCCGGTTATTCAAAAGTTAAAAAAAACAAAAAAACAAAACAAAACAAAACAAAGAAAAAATCTTTTAAACTAAGACCCCTCCATCTTCCAAATGAAGACCCGGTAATCATTTCAGACTTGTTCTTGTTTATATAGCTGCTTGAGTGTTTCAGAAGTAGGGAAAACTGTAATATAAATGTGTTTTGCTTGTATTTGCCTTTGAATTTGGGGTCCAGGGGGCGGAGCCCCAGGAAGCTCAGGGGTTTTGGGCAACAAATAACGGTCAGATGAGCATATTTTGATACCTTATTTGTGACACTGGCAGGACACACATTGGTGTTGGGTCCATAGGGCGGAGCCCCCAGAAGCTCAGGGGTTTTATACATTAATTAATCGTCAGATGAGCATATTTTATACCTTATTTTGTGACACTGGCAGGTCTCGAATTGGCGTGGGTCCAGGGGGCGGAGCCCCCGGAAGCTCAGGGGTTTTGGGCAATAAAATACTGGCAGATGAGCATATTTTGATACCTTATTTGCGACACTGGCAGGACACAATTTGGTGTTGGGTCCAAGGGGCGAAGCCCTCAGAAGCTCAAAGGTTCATACATCAATTTATCGTCAGATGAGCATAATTTTTGTGACCCTGACAGATCACTAATTGGCGTGGGGTCCAGGGGGCAGAGGCCCCGGAAGCTAAGGGGTTTTGGGCAATAGATTACGGTCAGATGAGCATCCAGGGGCCCGCCTTAGGGCCATTGGTTGGGTTCGGGGGGGGGCAGAGCCCCGGAAGCTCAGGGCTTTAGGCATTTAATTACGTCAGATGAGCATAATTATATACCTTATTTGTGACACTGGCAGGTAACTAATTCGCGTGGGTCCAGGGGGCAAAGCCCCCAGAAGCTCAGGGTTTTAGGAATTTTATAACGGTCAGACAAGCATGCAGGGGCCCGCCTTAGGGCCCCTGGTGGGGTCGAGGCGTGGAGCCCCGGAAACTTATGGGTTTTAGGCATTAAATTACGGTCAGATGAACATATTTTGATACCTTATTTGTGACACTGGCAGGACACAAATTGGTGTTGGGTCCATAAGGCGGAGCCCCCAGAAGCTCAGGGTATTAAGCATTAAATTACCGTCAGATTAGCATCCAGCCGTCTGCCTTAGGGCCCTAGGTGGGGCCCAGGGGGCAGAGCCACCGGAAGTCAAGGGTTTTAAGCATTTAATTACGGTCAGATGAGCATATTTTGATACCTGTGAAGGGAGGAAAACTGAATTCAGATAAGGATTAAGAGTCAACAACGGTACATCGAATCGTATTCTTTCTATAATAATTATTCAATTAAACGTCAAAGCTTCCGCGCTTCGCGCGGGAGGGGGGGGGGAACTGAATTCAGTCAAGAATAAGGGGGGGGGGGGTAAGCGGACACTTTTTTTTGGGGGGTCTCGAAATTTGAAAAATTGACATTTTGTTCCGTTGGGGGGGAGGGTTCACAAGAAACATACACAAAACATACACATAAAAAAACCTCAAGGGGGGATTTAACCCCCCCCCCCCCCTGCGTACGCGCCTGGCTATGATGCTGACTATGTTGACGAAATAATTCGTATATTTTAAGTCGTCGAGGAAAATGACCATTTGCGCATACGCAAGTACTATAGATAGTTTATAGGAAAAACAATTTAGCCTTCGGCCCCGGGTTAAATTTGTAGATATTGGGACATTTAATTTTGTCGGTAATTGGTGGCTACTTTTGTCGGTAATCGTTGGCCTCTACACCCCCCCCCCCCCTCCTTCACTGAAAAAGGTCTAGCGACGCCTCTAGTCTTTGGACATAGTTCTAGAACTCGTACGTCATCTTTTATTTTTAGGGGCTCCACTGGTTACCACAGTCTATACACCGTAACGTGTTCTGTTTTAAAAAGTCTGTTTGTATGCTTTCAAAATACTCAATCACTTTGGCACCTGAATATCTTAATGACGCCCTCCAAATATATACACCTTCTCATAATCTCCGCTCAACAACAAAAACTTGGAACCATAGGCCCCAGTCAAAAAAGTAGGGGGGGGCAAAACGCATTTTTGCCGCCCCAAAACGCCCCCCCCCCCTCCAAAAAAAAAAAAAAAAAAACAGTAAAGGAGTAAACATGGTTTGTATTTTTAATCCAAAAGAACGTAACAATAATAAAAACCTGAATTAAATCACATATACAATTCCATTCAAAGAAAAAGGAAAGTTCACAGGAATTAAATTTCATAAACATTGCGCATGCCACCTATACGGTATTTATCAATGGAGGTCTCTATAATAGCGATATGCACATATCGTGGACATAGTGTGCGAGAATGGGAAAGCGTGTCCGTTTTTTTGTTATAGGGGTGAGAAGATATGAGCCCCTGAACGCTGGCGTACTGATGGGAGGGATGATGTATTTCTTATTCGAAACAAGAGATTTACAAATGTTGATGTTGTGACATGATTTTCCGGGATTTTTTCTCCATTTTTTTGTAAGTCATACCTTTTTATGCGTTTGTTGGAAAATAAGAAATTCCCAAATTACAGTCAGGCGAAATACGCTTATTTAGAAGCCTTTATATCATGGTCTGCAAAGTGTGTTGGACATGAGCCCCTGAACGCTGGCGTACTGATGGGGGGGGGGGTGATGTATTTCTTATTCGAAACAAGAGATTTACAAATGTTGGTGTTGCGACATGATTTTCCGGGATTTTTTCTCCATTTTTTTGTAAGTCATTCCTTCGTACGCGTTTGTTGGAAAATAAGAAATTCCCAAATTACAGTCAGGCGAAATACGCTTATTTAGAAGCCTTTATATCATGGTCTGCAAAGTGGCTGGGCTCGAGCCCCCCCCCCCCCCCCTCTTTTTTGAAAAATTATGTTAAAGAGAAAAAGAAAGAAAGACGGAGAAAAAAATAAGTGACCTGCCAATGTCACAAATAAGGTATAAAAAATGCTCATCTGACCGTAATTAAATGCTTAAAACCCCAGAGCTTACGGGGGCTCCACCCCCAGGCCCCACCAAGGGACCTAAGGTGGGCCCCTGAATGCTCATCTAACCGTAAATCAAATACCTAAAACCCCTGAGCTTCCAGGGGCTCTGCCCCCTGGACCCCAACAAGGGCTCTAAGGCGGGCCCATGGATGCTCATCTGACCGTAGTTAATACCTAAAACCCCTGAGCTTCCGGGGCTCTGCCCCCTGGACCCCACCAAGGACCTTAAGGCGGGCCCCTGGATGCTCATCTGACCGTAATACCTAAAACCCCTGAGCTTCCGGGGCTTTGCCCCCTGGACCCCACCAAGGGCCCTAACGCGGCCCTCTGGATGCCCATCTGACCTTAATTAAATACCTAAAACCCCTGAGCTTCCGGGGCTCTGCCCCCTGGACCCCACCAAGGGCCCTAAGGCGGGCCCCTGGATGCTCATCTGACCATAATTAAATACCTAAAACCCCTGAGCTTTCGGGGCTCTGCCCCCTGGACCACACCAAGGGCCCTAAGACGACCCCTGGATGCTCATCTAACCGTAATTAAATACCTAAAAGTAAAACCCCTGAGCTTCCAGGGGCTCTACCCCCTGGACCCCAACAAGGGCTCTAAGGCGGGCCCCTGGATGCTCATCTGACCGTAATTAATACCTAAAACCCCTGAGCTTCCGGGGCTCTGCCCCCTGGACCCCACCAAGGGCCCTAAGGCGGGCCCCTGGATGCTCATCTGACCATAATTAAATACCTAAAACCCCTGAGCTTTCGGGGCTCTGCCCCCTGGACCACACCAAGGGCCCTAAGGCGGGCCCTTGGATGCTCATCTAACCGTAAATTAAATACCTAAAACCCCTGAGCTTCCAGGGGCTCTACCCCCTGGACCCCAACAAGGGCTCTAAGGCGGGCCCCTGGATGCTCATCTGACCGTAATTAATACCTAAAACCCCTGAGCTTCCGGGGCTCTGCCCCCTGGACCCCACCAAGGACCTTAAGGCGGGCCACTGGATGCTCATCTGACCGTAATACCTAAAACCCCTGAGCTTCCGGGGCTTTGCCCCCTGGACCCCACCAAGGGCCCTAACGCGGCCCCCTGGATGCCCATCTGACCTTAATTAAATACCTAAAACCCCTGAGCTTCCGGGGCTCTGCCCCCTGGACCCCACCAAGGGCCCTAAGGCGGGCCCCTGGATGCTCATCTGACCATAATTAAATACCTAAAACCCCTGAGCTTTCGGGGCTCTGCCCCCTGGACCACACCAAGGGCCCTAAGACGACCCCTGGATGCTCATCTAACCGTAATTAAATACCTAAAACCCCTGAGCTTCAAGGGGCTCTACCCCCTGGACCCCAACAAGGGCTCTAAGGCGGGCCCCTGGATGCTCATATGACCGTAATTAATACCTAAAACCCCTGAGCTTCCGGGGCTCTGCCCCCTGGACCCCACCAAGGGCCCTAAGGCGGGCCCCTGGATGCTCATCTGACCATAATTAAATACCTAAAACCCCTGAGCTTTCGGGGCTCTGCCCCCTGGACCACACCAAGGGCCCTAAGACGACCCCTGGATGCTCATCTAACCGTAATTAAATACCTAAAACCCCTGAGCTTCCAGGGGCTCTACCCCCTGGACCCCAACAAGGGCTCTAAGGCGGGCCCCTGGATGCTCATCTGACCGTAATTAATACCTAAAACCCCTGAGCTTTCGGGGCTCTGCCCCCTGGACCCCACCAAGGGCCTTAAGGCGGGCCCTTGGATGCTCATCTTACCGTAATTAAATACCTAAAACCCCTGAGCTTCCAGGGGCTCTGCCCCCTGGACCCCACCAAGGGCCCTAAGGCGGGCCCTTGGATGCTCATCTGACCGTAATTAAATACCTAAAACCCCTGAGCCTCCGGGGGCTCTGCCCCCTGGACCCCACCAAGGGCCCTAAGGCGGGCCCCTGGATGCTCATCTGACCGTAATTAAATACCTAAAACCCCTGAGCTTCCGGGGGCTCTGCCCCCTGGACCACACCAAGGGCCATTAGACGACCCCTGGATGCTCATCTAACCGTAGTTAAATAACTAAAACCCCTGAGCTTCTGGGGGCTCAGCCCCTTGACCCCCTGCCGAGGCTCATGCCCTGGACCCCACCCCAATTTACGCTTTACCTGATCGATAATACTCCACTTTGAAAAACGTTCCGCAGGACCTGAATGTAACGTGTAAGACTGGTGGTGATGCAGATTTTTCGTCTGCCCCCCCCCCCCTTCCGAACTTTTTTCTTCTCATTACGTCACTGCCCCTGGAATGCTTGCCCCCCCCCCCCCCCATCCCAAACTGCTTCCGGCGCGCCTGCTTGGAACAACATCCCCTCCATTTTAAGGAAAATTACCTGTCTTGCCCCGGGTCTTCCCACCTTCAAAAGATCCCTTAAAATTTACCCTTTTCCTCAGTATGTGAATTACTTCCTGTAAGACTGTACATTTTTGTCCTCTTTTCATATATTTGTATTAATTTTGTAAGCGCTATGGTACCTATTGTTTTTAGTGCTCCAAAATATTTTATAAGTTATTATTAATATCAATCTCATTGTTGCCACTAAAATACCAGATTGATTCCAAGGTCGGATTGGAGAGGCTATAGCTCATACCGAGCCGAGAGAACCGCTTTGATGAACTTTCGTGGAAACTTACATAGTGACTGTGACCTGATTTATTTTTATTTTACATGAAATAAGCGTAAGCCTATTTAAGTGAGACTTGACGGTTTTAAAAAAAATCATGATCTGCTTATTTGTTGAGACCCCTTTCTTCTTCAAAATCGTGAATTGAGTTTCGGCCATCATGTTATTTTGCAACAATTTGCTAAAATACAATGAATAGAAATTAAAAGTGTTGAAAAGATTCTAAAAATTCATTTGTAATTGCATCTTTATGCATACCATACACAACGCGCGCGCCCCCATTGTTACTTGTTGGTTAACTTGTCGAAATTGAGTCGACGTGCTTGGAAATTATCCTTCTGGAATTTTGTACGTTTATCCTGTATGATTTACCAAAATGCCTCCTAAAAAAGCAGCAGCAGGACCTAGTAAGAAAAATGTAGAGAAGAAGAAGGACAAAGTAATAGAGGCAAGTTCAGTTTTAGAATGGGGATTTTTATTCTTTCTTTTTTTTGGTAACGTGCGTGGTTATCGCGCACTTCATTCATTTTCGTCCATCAATGTTCATTCATTCATTTCACCGGCAACGTCAGAATTATGTGAAGGCGAGTAGGCCTATTGGTTATTGCGCCATACTTTGTCAGAATTTATATTGACGATGCACTACAGGGAAGGAATTAATTTTAATAGCTCTCGTACATTCGATTAATTTGTAGGTTCTAGATTCTAGATCTAGATCTACTTGTAGATCTAAAGTTGTAGATGGAGAATATTTTCATCCAAATGTTCACTTTCACAGTTTCAGAAGAATGTCTCGACATCTGGGCAGCGTCTCACGAAACCATCATAAACCTTAAAGGGATTGGATCGCCAGTTTCCATGTGCAGAAGGCCATAATTCGCTGACACCAGACTTGGTGGAAATACCATTAATGGGGGTACAAATTTGCACACAGCAAACCCATAGTCCAGTCAAGAATTACCCCCTAATCTCTCGGAGAGCTCAAGAGTCTTCGGGCAAATCAAAGCATTACACAAGGTCCAATGGTCATAAAACTCGAGGCTAACCCTGGTGATTGACAACACCTGTTATTGGGTAAACACCCGAACGGTGTCGAATTCCCCATGAGAGCTGACTACTCAGTGACTTTAAGTCAAAGACATATGGTTGGGTGACCAAAGTTCGACCAAAGCACATTGGCAATGCAAAAAACAGATTCTGTGATGATTTTCTTGATGCATTTTACATCGACTTTGTACAGAGACCTTCACATTATGAGCAATAAATCCTTGGGAAGACGGACAACCTAAAAAGTAGACAGTGAACTTGGGTTATTTTCCCCTGGGGAACCCATTTTTTGCATCGCCAGCGGGCCGTTTGGTAACCTGAAACCTGCAGAGTGCCGATGAAAAAAAACGTCCGCGAAAATGCAGACGATCCTCATTTTTTAGGACGCATTTTGTCTGCATTATGAGGACGATCCTCATTTTCGGACCAGCGCTCCTACTGGTGATGTGGGAACGAGACAACAAAATCTTTGAGCACCGTCGACAACAGGTCAAAATGCGACCTAAAAATGCGATAACAAATTGTGTTTTTTTTTATGTGAAAATCAGTTTATTAGAGGGATTGAAATTGAAAAAAAATTCCAATTTCTTACGCAAAAAAAAAGTAAACCTGCGCGCCTGCTTCCACTGCACCGTAGGTCTATCTGTGTTTGTGAATTTCAATGAATCTAGATCTATGGGTTTCGTAAGAATACAAAATAATTTAAAAGGGGAAAGTGGAGAGACAAAGACAGAAAAGAGCGAGAGCTCGTGTATGGCCGTCATGTCATATATAAAGGAGACACATGATAAACTTTTTAAACAAACAAATGGCATGCAGATAGGGAATTCTTCTTGGCTTGGCTTCCTCCAGTTTGGAGAACTGCAGTTAGTGCAGGTGTTGGTAGTACACATATAAAAAGGATAGGCAGGTTTACAGTGGCATCACATACATCATGTAGTGGAACGTTTAACGTGGAGGTCAAGTATGACAGTCTACAGAGAGAGATTGTGAATGAGTGAGGGGTTGATCCAGTCGGAAAGGGAGGTGTGAGAGCAGGAGCCAAGTAGCGATTGCTTTGTAAAGCATTCACCCTTCGTTTTCTTTTCGAGTTGGAATAATGGCTCTCCCATCGTCTTGGCCAGTGAGCTATGAAGTTGTCTCTGAGAGTAGTGTAGAGAGGGCACTCACATACCGTGTGGATGATTGTCTCAGTAGTTTCTCCACAGGCGCAGCAGAAGGATTTTTCCTAAACAATGAAAAATATTGTCTTATATTTGCAAAATTTAACAAGGGTATTTTTTTTGGGAAAATTTCAATGAAAAAGAGAAATTATTATCTTTTTCAAAGTTTCAATATAAAAATCGGCTTCTTATTGAAACTATGTCCCTTTTTGGAATGTTTACATATATAAAGCCCATCACAAGAGGGCAGTAAATATCATGCGCGAACTTAGGTCACACTTTTTGACAGACGTCGATAGTGGTAAGCCTTCCGATATTCTCGTCTTATCATTGGTTTGAAGTAAATACAGCCTTGGAATGTTATATAATCTGATTATATGATAAATTACGATTCTTATGACGTATGGAACACGATGTTGATCTGGATGTTTTGTAATGTGCAAGAAAAGAAAAATATCCGCGAACTTTGGTCACCCCTTCATACATGTACTGCATTAAAAGTACAAGTTCACCGACATCCCATAGACAAGCCTTTCAACGGGATGTCGGTGAACTTGTAGTAGTACTGAGTAAAGATCTATGACTGTTACATGAAACACTGCCCTGGCCTAGCCTTATGGTAATGTTTTTATGTCTGATATTGATACCACCAAGCCTTAAACAGCTCCCATACAAGCGTGCAGAGAGCCATGTAAACAAACCCTAAAATGTGTCCAAAATCACACCTTCCCGCACCCGACGAATATTGGACAGTGGCCTCGATGAATTTTATGCCACTTCTACTCCTAATTACCTCCGGATATTCAAAATCAGAGGTAAAACTAACGAAATAATAGCAAATATCTTTCCAGAGCGATACAGCTTAGTTCCCTTTTCACGTGTAGCGTGTGACTTTACGATCTCTACACAATGGTGTTGACCTCTGACTGGCACTTCCGTATAATGCGCTGTATGAGTGTTATTCAGCGCATTATACGTTAGTGGTGTCAATGCTCGAATGGAAAACGTCATTGCTTACATTCAGTTTGAACATGTAAAAATATGAACAAAGGATTTGATTGTTAAAATTTTGTTTTGTTTCTTTTTTCTCGTAGGATAAGACTTTTGGTTTGAAGAATAAAAAAGGAAATAAACAGCAGAGGTTCATCAACACTGTCACTGCTCAAGTCAAGTTTGGAAACCAGAAAGATCAGAAAAAGGTATGAGAATTATTTGTTAGCATTAATATTATGATAAATGTATCAGTAAATGATGGCTTAATATTTGACATATAAGAAAACATGAGGGGAAATTAGTCCTTAGAGTAGGTACAGGGGCCAATGAAGATATATGTACAGTTCAGAAAGCAGCATTGATTGATGATTATATTCTTATCTCGCTTTTATATTCTCTCACTTTGACTCTACATACTATTTCTCTTCTATTTTCCCCTTTAGATATCATTTTAGCTTACCATTTTGAATTTCATGTTTATGTATTATAACTATTATTGCTTTAAACAATTATTCTGTTATATATGCAGGCCTTCTGTTTTATTATAAAAATTAGTAATAGTAATTTGTTTAGCGATAACATTTTAGATCCTGAGAGATTTGTTTATGTGGATCTGATGTTGCCAAATAAGAAATTCCGCATTTATTTTCATATGTTCTTATTCAAGGCTGCTGAACTAGGGCAGAAAATTGCCAAGAAAGATGCAAAGAAAAAGGAAGCAGAGGAGCTCAACATGCTCTTCAGACCAGTCATGGAAGCTCAGAAGCTAGCAAAAGGTAGTATAGACAAATTCGGTTTCCATGATTTCCAGGAGCACCATAGTGCTTCGTCCACCATAGCCTGGGGCCATCCAAGAACATAACAAAAGATGATTCAATATCTTTTGTAATCAGACAGGTCCCTGAACCAAAGTGGGAATGTTTAAACTATTATTTAGCATAGTCTTTAGCATAGTCTTTAGCATAGTCTTTAGCATAGTCTTTAGCATGGTCTTTGTGGCCCCCAGTTAAGGTGGCTGACGTTTCCATGTTCAGCGGGTACGAATCGGTGCATAGAGATCAGGGTATGGGACCAGGCTAACTTGATACAAGGGCTTACTCAGCACTAATTTGACCACAAAATGTCCATAAATTTAATCTTTTATTGAATGTCACTGCATAAATTGTCCAAGTTACTCCATATAGTTACTGTTTTACATATCCTCATCAAACAATCGTGAATTTGTGTCTTGAAAACAACATGCATAATGCAAACATTAATGCAAGTATTTGTGATCAACTCAGCTCTCTTAGACAACTCAGCCATGGTTTCTGCCAAGTCCGGGTTGGCCTTGTGCCGACCTAGCACAGATCCCCTGCCCCTCCCCTCATCACATAGTCCTAGATCCACCCCTGTTAAAAGGATAAAGCT
The DNA here is from genome assembly GCF_000002235.5 of Strongylocentrotus purpuratus. NCBI lineage: Eukaryota > Metazoa > Echinodermata > Echinoidea > Camarodonta > Strongylocentrotidae > Strongylocentrotus > Strongylocentrotus purpuratus. Next base: position 1,169,999 of record NW_022145613.1, on the reverse strand, counting down.
GTGGAAATGATCATAGTGTCTAGTTTATTTTTAAACTATACTTAAATTCAGGTATAAACTCATGACCAACTATGAACACACAGGCTTTGATATGACGTGATGCGAGCGGTAAACTCTAGTTTGCTGCATGTACTAACATGGTCATATGTTACAAATAATATGTAATTTGAAGGTACATTAGATAGATGTATTTTATTGTCGATTGTAACCCCATTGGTGTAAAGATGGTGGAAGTGGATGTCTAGGAGGTAATCATCAAGATCAAAAGTTAATAGTTAGCTGGTTGAATTGGTTATTGAACAGTTAAATGTGGAGAGCTTTCATACAGCTTACAAATTTTCCCTGCTCAAATGCTGATGAGATTTATGAGCATGTATGGATAGACTACAAATTCAACATCAGATTATACATGCCCAGAAAGAAATGGATTGCATATGTTGGATCATGCTATTGATATATGATATTATATTATTATCCTGAGCAAAGAAATGAACTTAGACAGTCAAGACACTCCTGTATGTAATCAGTTATCAGTTTGGATTAGATTCTTTGTAATAATAAGTCCTTACATGTACATGTAGGTGTATAGATTTTTTTATATAAGGAAGCATACATGTGATTTAATCCACTTTGTTTATCAATGGATGTTTTGCATTTCCAGGAGTTGACCCCAAGTCTGTATTGTGCGCCTTCTTCAAGCAAGGGTCGTGTTCCAAAGGAGACCGGTGTAAATTCTCTCATGATCTCAACATAGAGCGTAAGGCAGAGAAACGTAGCGTGTATGGTGATGGAAAAGAGGAGGAACTAGCCAATGGTAAGTTTACCTCTTCTCACTTGTGGAAATTAGTATAGGTAAATGTTTATAGAACTACACAGAATAATAATGATGATGATTAATGATTGTTTTACCTGACTGCTAAGAAAGCATGTTCATGCTTGTTAGTAAGCAACCAGAGGACCAACGGCTTTAAATCTTCTATGATGGACTTGGGAATGAGGATTAATGCCTTACTAAAGGGCATGAGCGCATTGACTTTGTTTTGAATCCGGGGTCTCCCGGTTACAAGACCACTGTTGTACCACCGAGCCATTGCGCCTCCTCTAATAATGATATAGCAAAAGGGATGTACAGATGATAAAAGAATCTTGTGTAAAGGAACGCTGTTCATAGAATCTTGTTCTGGGAAGTTGTTTAAAGCTAAAAACCAGCTATGGTCACGCGATTGCATTGTGAAAGAAACGTTGTGGAATGGATCAGAAAAGGTTGATCATCTGCAAGGTTCTGGAATCATCAAAATGATAAGAAATTTGACCCAGTCTTCGTAAAGTTACAAGCACTGTACACAGAAAGATGTATATGGGACTATACGCACATGTGCGCGACACGTGCGTTTATCTCTCACAGACCATGTAGATAAACTAATTTACCAAATATATCAATGGGTAGGCGGTTTCCCGGCAAAAAATTGTTATCATGTATTAGTCAAAACATATTCTTTCACATAAATGGTAATAAGAGCTTCCATTTCATTTCTTGAAATTGGGGCATTTCCAATACTGGTCTTTACCTTTAAAAGACATTGTGTTTTGATCAGCTCCCACTGTATGTATCGTCAAGTGTACAAAATTCCAGCTGACTAGTCTTTGTTCAACTTTAATAATATATATCTGTAAAGCGCGTTGAGAGGGCCTGCGGTCCTGAAAAGCGCTATATAAGAATGAGCTATTATTATTATTAACTTTAATGTGTCCTCTACTCAAAGTGCCTCTCTCAGTTTTAATACTGTTATCGTGTGATGTGATGATCACACTGTATAGGGACACTGATTTTCCGTTTAAAAAAAAGGCCTTTTCCGTTTCAGAAAATCTGGAATTCCGTTTCAGATGGGCTGAAAAATGGAAATTCCGTTTTGCCATAGACTTTGTACACATGAAAAAACTAAAATTCTGTTTACATAAGATTTTCATTAAAACATGAACTTGTAGGGTACAAAGTTTCTATTAAAGCCGCCATCTTTGACAAGCCACTGATAACCACTCAAAAACATACGGACGGGACTGGATAAACTTGATGCAAAATACTAGTGAAAATATAGACCCCTAGGGTCTAGGCTAGACCTACGAAAAATTATCAAATGTTTATGATTTACCAACTTCAAATTCGAATATAGACAAGCAGACTAAAGTTAGCGGAATGTGTCAGAACACTACATATTCCTGACGGAATGATACAGTAGTACCGACATCGACGAAAACATTTCAGTCTGGGCTGTCATGTCAGCGATCCGCGATCGATCGATTTTAGGCGCACATGCCAGCCCCTTTTTCGAACTGTACAATAGCGTGTGTACAATATCGCTGCACTAAGCGCCCGCTGCTGGCGTGTGTGTGCCTAGTATTACATCTACGTAATAGCGCCCCTAACGATCTTTATTGGTCCAGTGAAACAAAATGGCAGCGCCCTGTCTCCTAAGAATCTGACGAATATCGCTAAATATTCGTAATTATTAACCATGATTTTAGGCCCGATATTTTTTCACTGTATAACGAGTCACAAAAATGGTGTAAGTGTTACGATTTTCTTCTTGAAAAATGAAAAATTTTGAGGTAAAAGGGGTTTTCCACGATTTTAAGTTCGAAATTGCATTTTCCGTTTCCGTCATTTCTGTGAATTCCATCCATTTTCCGTGATCTCGGAAAATCAGTGTCCCTACACACAGGCAATGTACCCCTGATAGTCGAGGTATCATGTGTTCTAGTTGTGTGTCCATCGCGTTGACACAGTTTGTCAACCATGATTAGAGTGTTATAATTCAAAGGTGGTGTCGGTAGGTTCGCCCATCTTTATAATCAGAAGAGATATTCACTGGCAGTCATCAGTTCCAATGTAGTTCGCCAAGGTCATATTAATGTCTGACGAAAAGCTTCAGAATGTCTGTTTTCATTGCTATTCTCCAATTGTCTTTACCTCTATATTTTGTTGCCCTATTCTCAACAACAGCAATGTTTTTCTTTGCTCCTTCACAGACACCATGGATAACTGGGATGACGAGAAATTAATGGAAGTAGTCAGCAAGAAACATGGAGATGCTAATGAGAGCAAAACCAAAACAGAGATTGTAAGTTACAGAATCCTTCAAGTTTTTATACCAGTTCAAGGCACGATCCTAACTAAATGAAGGCAGAGGCATATTGGAGACGCGGTTGCATTTATTCTTTTGTTTGGGAGGGGAGCTATATTACTGGCAATCTCCTGACTTTCTTTTCACATTAATTATATTGAATTACTTTACTTTTTAGATTGATATTGAAAATTACATGAATTGCGATTATTATTTGAAGTGTACATGTACTTTCTTACCATCTGCTTACTTAGCACCTGCTTGTGCCCTTTGATTCATTGTGTAAAGCTTTTGAATAATTAATTCAAGCAATCGGCGATCATGGTCTAGATGTATACATGTAGCCCTTTATATTTCTTATAGTGCCACAGATAGTTAACATATATTGGATTGAAAAGGACCGTTTGCTATTATCCTGTGTCAGACAGGGACCAGTTCTGAAATATGGGGAAGGGGTGAAAGGTCAAATAAAGATTAGGAAAACATTTAAAAAGTGGTACCAACTGTATTTCAAATAATTCACTTATCTTTCATGAAATAGTTTCCAGTTTTGACAAGAACTATTGATATATTTTAATGAAAGAGAGCTTAAAACTTGTAAAAGTCATGGAATTCCTGACTGACCTAAAGGTTTATAATTCTGATTGCAGCATGAGCTAAATCCAGGATTTTGTTTCAGAATCTGAGGAGTGTGTGTGTGTGTGTAATTGGGTTTATGCAGACATGTATCAATCAGATATGATTATTTGCATCTGGGGACCGACCTTTAACGTCACCATCCGAAAGACGATATGTTACCGAGTCACTTTAAGGAGAGTTTCAGGTATACAGTAGGCTTGCGGGTGCACCATGTGAGAGAGGGTTGAGGAGTCCTGGAAAGGACTCTGACTCTGTAATCTTTCTTGGGGGTGTGTAGTCCTGAAAAGGACTGTTTGTTATCTTTCTTAGCTTAGAGTTCTAAGGAGAACTATAGCGCTTGGAGAGGATGAGTGGCTCGACGTTTCGAACAAGTTGACTATCCGTCGTCAGGAGTGGAGAATAGCTGGCATGCGTGACCTTAAGTCACCGGGGTGTGGACATCGGGTAGTATACTATTTTCACGAGTCGGATCCTTGTTTATATTTTTGTGTAACTTCCTTTTTCCTGTTACAGGTTTGCCGATTCTTCATTCAAGCATTGGAGAATATGAAGTATGGATGGTTCTGGTCTTGCCCAAACGGTGAGAAATGTAAATACAAGCATGCCCTTCCTCCTGGCTTTGTACTCAAGAAAGATAAGAAGAAGATGGAGGAACAGGAGGAGGATTCAAAGATATCATTAGAAGAGCTTATAGAGGATGAGGTAAGAAATAAATAGAGCAATTGATAGAATAAACTATTTTCACATTGTTAAGAAAATGAAGCTGCCCATTTTATTTCCAAAGAGTAAGACCTTACTTTTTTTTAACAATATCTTGATGTGCATCTCTCTTTTTATGCCTCCGTTACGAAGTAGCCGGAGGCATTATGTTTTCGGGTTATCCGTCCGTCCGTACGTACATACGTCCCGTTTTCGTGATCGCGTTATCTGAAGAAACTTTGGTCATGTATGTATCTTGCAGAGCCGATGAACTGATTAGATTTTGGGGACACGAGGTCACAAGGCTCATTATGTATGCAAAAACAGCTCGTGATCATGTTATCTCAAGAACCGATTGATGGATTCCTGCCAAACTTAGGTCATGTATGTTACTTGCAGAGCTGATGAACTGATTAGATTTTGGGGTCATGAGGTCAAGGTCAAAGGTCATGCGGCTCATTATGTATGCAAAAGTAGCTTGTGATCGCATTATCAATAGAACAGGTTGATGGATTCCTGCCAAACTTTGGTCATGTATGTATCTTGCTGAGCCGATGAACTGATTAGATTTTGATGTCACGAGGGCAAAGGTCAAAGGTCACAGTGTTCATTATGTATGCAAAAGCAGCTCGTGATCGCGTTATCTCAAGAACCGATTGATGGATTCCTGCCAAACTTTGGTCATGTATGTATCTTGCTGAGCCGATGAACTGATTAGATTTTGATGTCACGAGGGCAAAGGGCAAAGGTCACAGTGTTCATTATGTATGCAAAAGCAGCTCGTGATCGCGTTATCTCAAGAACCGATTAATGGATTCCTGCCAAACTTTGGTCATGTATGTATCTTGCTGAGCCGATGAACTGATTAGATTTTGATGTCACGAGGGCAAAGGGCAAAGGTCACAGTGTTCATTATGTATGCAAAAGCAGCTCGTGATCGCGTTATCTCAAGAACCGATTGATGGATTCCTGCCAAACTTAGGTCATGTATGTTACTTGCAGAGCTGATGAACTGATTAGATTTTGGGGTCATGAGGTCAAGGTCAAAGGTCATGCGGCTCATTATGTATGCAAAAGTAGCTTGTGATCGCATTATCAATAGAACAGGTTGATGGATTCCTGCCAAACTTAGGTCATGTATGTTACTTGCAGAGCTGATGAACTGATTAGATTTTGGGGTCATGAGGTCAAGGTCAAAGGTCATGCGGCTCATTATGTGTGCAAAAATAGCTTGTGATCGCATTATCAATAGAACAGGTTGATGGATTCCTGCCAAATTTAGATCATTTATGTATCTTGCAGACCCAATGAACTGAGTAGATTCTTGGTTCATAAGGTCAAAGGTCATGGGCTCATTATTTATGCAAAAATAGCTTGTGAACGCATTCTCATTAGAACTGACAGATGGATTACTATTTAACTCAGGACATCTTGCAGAGCCAATGAACTCAGTAGATTTTAGGGTCATGAGGTCAAAGATTTGGGATCCTGTATGTCAGTGAGTCGAAGAGGAAGAAGAAAAAATGCAGACTTCACAGAAATGATTATTTGGGTGTTTCCAATTGGATTTGTTAGTAAAATTCTCTCTTCAAATTTTTGCAGAAAGAAGAAGTTTACCCTGCTCTACCACATGGTATCATGTGTATCGTCTTTTGGATCTAAAAGGGCGTGAACTCTCTGCAAAAGTATAGATATTAACACCCTTAAGGGCTGTCAGCCATCAATATTATCTCCTTGGGAAATACTTCAGCATCATTTCCTTTGTAACTTTCAGACTAACAACAAGCAAATCAAGATACCAACCAGTACGATTAAATCGTATTTAGTACGATAATAAGAGTGAAATACGATAATACGATATATCACCTCTTAAAATACAATTTTTCATCATTCAACAACAACAACAAATAAAAAGCCCGTAAAACATACGGAATCGCATAGAAACATGTACAAGTAAACCCCAACCAAAACTTTGCTTAACTATTTTTTCATTAAATTTTAATGAAAGAGCAAACATTTTACTTGACCACTCTTACCAGTATAACATTTTTCTAACATTTTACTGGCCCAGGGCCAACGCGCTAGTGGTAGTGTCGAGTTTTCATGAAAATCTGATTTTTCTCTCCAAATTATGATGATTTTTTTTTAAGGATACTCAGTCTGTTTCTTTGTGTCAAGAGGTTGGCATCTCTGAATATTATGTTACCTCTTGATATTATGTATGTCATTTTTCAGAGGAATAAATTAACTGGTAACCTGACTAAGATCAACCTACAAACCTTCATGCAATGGAAGAAAAGGAAGATAGCTGAGAAGGTGGAAAAGCTGGAGGCAGATCAAAATAAGAAACGAAATGAACTCAAACAAGGCAAATCACTTGGGGTAAGTAAAGCGTAATCATTTCGGTTTTTAAGAAATAGGTCAGCGTATACGTATGGTTTTGCTTCAACTTTCAGCTATTTACGATTTTAGTTTTGATATTGGTCCTAAATAAGGTGGGTTTATGCATATAATAATCGGGCACTGCCAGAAGTACGCCAACATCCCAGTGAAACAGATGTATTAAACTACCACATGTTACAAATTACAATGGGATGACAATGAACTTGTTCTTATAACTGTTTCATGAAAAGATGACTAGTTTGATACAACATTTTGCAGGAGTTTCAGTGATATGGGGAAAACAAGAGTCAATTTATACCTTGGCCAGGTGTTACTAGTAACTTTCTCTTATGAATTTTGATCATTTCACTCTAACAGAGTGAACTAATTTTGCAGCTGTTAATAATTTTGAATGGATTTAAGTGATGAAGGCCATAGTCATAGTCAAATGGTTGACATACTTGACTGGAGATGCGAAGATCATGGGTTTGATCCCTGGCATAGCAGTCATGTCCTTAAGCAGGCTCCTTTCCACCCAGGTGTTAAATGTGTACCAGATGGATGCAAACAGTATTGTGGTTGGAAGAGCCATGTGCAGGCAAGCCTGAATGAATCAGATGAGGAGGATACTATATCTGTAAAACACTTTGAAACATATAAATCCAAACTGTTATTGACTTCGTCTTAAAGCCCATCTGCACTAGTTTGGCCAGGGGGGATTGAACCTCCCTTTAGGTCACTGACAGGTGGTTATCTCATCAAATCAGCTCTCAATTAACATGAGAAAAAGAGGATCATGGGGGACTAACAGGCACCGATTAAGCATTGTTTGCTGTATAGAGGGCGCAAGTAGCTATTAGTAGTGCAGTGGGGCTTTAACATACCTTCTGATTGGAACCCTTAGGTTACAGGACGTGAGCTCTTCTCATTTAAACCTGAGATGGTCGGTGAAGATGACGATGAAGGAGACGTCTTTACTTACAAACGAGAAGAGGAGGATGATGAAGAGGTAAGCATTCCGTCTTCCTTGAAACATTGATTACAAACAAAATGCTGCATTTAATCATAGATACCTTCATAACTTATGACAAATCACATCGAACGACAAGCACAAGTACCCATACTGGATCAGATTCCACATGAAGTTGGGTTACGTCATGCCATTACATTGTAAAAGCAACTGTCTAGAAGCATTTTATAAAGGTTGATTTTGTAGTAAAAAATAATTTGTGTTATTTTCTGGGGTTTGAACTCAACAAGATAAAAAGAATTGAGTCAATTTTGCTGAAAGTCATATGCACTGTGCACAGAAATGACTATATGGGACTACACGTACATGCACCATGAAAGTGTGGTCCAAACTTTTCAGCTATTCTCATTTGTTGTCGATATGAGGCCACTCGTAGCACAATCCTTTTCAGGATACATTTATTCTATTTTCTTCTACCACACTGACATATATAAGGAATAGGAAATCTTACAAATCATTTTCAATCATAACTCAACCTTCTCGATTTTGCTTTACTCATAGATGATATTTATGATAGTATTTTGAAAGAAAGATTTCTAGTTGACTCTTCCTCTCATTGTTATCTGTACACCCAACAGGATCCAGTGAATGTACAAGAAGTGAGTATAGAAGCATTTGCGGCCTTAGCGATGGAGGTTGATACGTCTTCTTCACACATCACCAGTAGACTTGATGCTCCTCAGCCCGCTGTTAATGGCCATGAAGATGGTAAGTGTGTCATCTTCCCTTTCAAGCTTTGCCATTATTCAAATATTTAAAGCTAAGTATGCTATTAATTGTATAAAGTATTCATATCTCCCCGTTCCTGAAATCGCTTGTCTTCTTTGCCCTGTAAGAGGATCATAATGAACATGATTTACCATAAATGCATTATTTAGCACTAAGTTTAAGTCATACTTTTTAAAAAAGGAATGTTTCTGCTAGATCTCATATGCCATGAATCATTATCAAATTCTTGTGATACTTGCCTAGTTTAGGCAGATGTTAGCTACCCCTTTATATTCCAACTCAGTGTGAATAATTGACAGGGCTCTTTATAGGTATGTAATATTCATGAACTCTCTTTCTGTCTGTCCATAGATGAATCGGGTAAACTGGATCAAGCTGCTGCCATACTCCCTGACGAAGAACCAACGTTAGGTGCCATCGCAGCAGCAGAGGGCGCTCTAGCAAACGGAGGTGATATCGACATCGATGAAGACCTGTTTGGTGCGGAATGCGACATTGAATTAGATGAAATTGACCTCGACGATTAAACTTCATGAAATTGACCTCGACGATTAAACTTCATGAATTTGACCTCGACGATTAAACTTCATGAATTTGACATCGTGTAACAATGCCTTTTGAATATCATGAAACCAGCTATAAGGAAGATTCCAGCATCATCGGTGATAGCCATTATGAAAGAAAGGACATGGACGACTCCTACCTTACTGTATCTTGTCAAGTCATCAATGACCCTTGACCTATACTGTATGGTTACAGGCACAAGATCTCAAGAGACATCACTACCTTAAACAGTGAGCCTTAGTCCCAGGGTGACTAGGATAACTCTATTTGTAGTTTGAGCCACATCTCTGCGCATTAATGGGAAATGGGGTCCCGTGATGGGACCAACCCCTGGACCCTTCAAAATTGAATATGAAGACTTCTGTGTGTAATCTGAACTGCTTATCAACTAACAAGACCCCCTCCCATCAATCCAGAATGTTGAGATAGACTGCTCTTGGAAAACAAGGAAAATCAGTCTGACAGATGTGTGGTCTTTGTTTTTTCATGTGGGTTTTTCTCCCCACTGAGAAAGATCGTGATCGTGACTGGCTCATCCGCAGTCATATTGACTGTTATGCATGATAATGAGTTCAAGCTACAGTCACTGATCGGTTGCTACCCTAGTTAATTAGAAGTTAGGCACATAACAAGGTATTATCGCACTTCAAATGATAACTTTCTTTAATCCAATTTTTAATTTCAAATTTGTTGCTGAAAGTGCTCATTTGTCACTATGGAAGGATTTGATTTATTTGCAATGATAATCACATGGAATAGGGAGGGGTTGATATTTCATTAGAAAGAATAAGTGTTGCCAATTTCAACACCTACAGGTAACTCAAAGGTTTCCTCACGGTGCAAATTCTCTGAATAAGCATCTAAGCAGATATCTTATCTTTGTTCAGGAAAAATTTATTTGAACTCTGAAGAGCATTGGAATGTTTTAAATATTATTCAATCTGGTTTGGTATCTTTTATCAAATTTAATATCTTTTATCTTGTATTGAAAATCAAATGAACTGTGAAAAGTTTTACTCATACGTTTATGTATACAAATCAAGAACTTAATAAATGAGCAGAGAAAATATCTATCGAGGTAAAGCTGTAAAGTAAATCCTATTCGCCCTTGCATAATGATTCTTCTTCGTAAATTAATTATTAAATGTAAAACACATGGTATTGTAATACATGTAGGTTTTAGTTGTTTGCTGCAAGACTGGTTACCATATACTTCACCTGACCTAGCACCATGAATATACTCAACTAGAATATTGGATCATGTCCAAGAATATGATACACTGTACATGTAGGTAAAGTTTTGAGAAGAAAATGTTTGTGCATTATATGTACATGTAGATGGCTTTGCACTCTTATGCAGGGTAGTCACATTCTCTTTTCTCAAATAATTACCAAACATTTAGAATTGAATTTGTTAAGCTCCATTTTCCTCATTGAAGTAATTCAGAGCATGGAAAGAATGTAACCTTTTTAGGCCAAAACTTGTTTGTCATAAAACAATTGAGCTGCTTGTGAAATTATACTGAGAAATGATAATCACCAGTCTTCCAATGTGCATTGTTCAAGTACTGGTAAATGTATCTGATTTCTCTGTCCCTTGATAGAAAAGTCTTGATAAGTTGGCAATTTCTACACAGGAAGCATGACATAAGAAAAGAGCTAATAATGTGGTCTTAAAAAATAAGATATGTGTACCTGTAATCTTAAAGAGAAGGTTGAGTTCTGGGGAGAGGTGAAAAACAATTTGTGAGCTTTTTCATTGTTATTATGCAAGTGTGGAAGAACAGCAGAGAAAAAGTGTTCCCTAAAAAGCATGGACTCTTCAAATGCCTTCATATTCTGAATATGGCACGTACACTGTAACAGCTTAAAAATGAGGACCACATTTTTATGCCACATGAAAGTGTAATCCCATATACACCTTTCTGTGAACAGTGCTTGTTACTTTTACCATAACTTGGCCAAATTTCTGATAATTTTGATGATTCCAGAACCTTGCAGAACCTTGCAGTACACGCCAATACATGCTACATGATCAACTTTTTCTGATCGATTCCACACCGTTTCTTTCACAATGCAATCGCATGACCAGAACTCAACTTTAACTTTAAACAAGTGAAGCCACATAATATATGTGCAGAACTTGTATAATTATACCATAAGAGTAATGTCATCTATTGAAAAATTAACTGTTGTATTTGCATGTTATTCTTTGATGCTTCTTTAAGATTCATTAATTATTCAACTTTTCTTCATTTTCTTGTTCTAGATCAGGGCTGTGTCTTATAAGCAGTTTTAATTAATCGCAACTATGTACATAAGAGTAGGAGACTGTAAACTTGCGAATGATTGGAGGACTTGGGATTGATTCAGATCAGTTGCAAGTCTTAATGAGTGACACAGGGCCCTTTTGTCCAATGAGGCATATATTTGTCTTTTGGTAAGCCAAAATGTTAATGAAATCCTGGAAAGATAGCATTGTTATACAATGCCATCAATGATTATTATTATTTAACTCTTTTTATATATTTGTTTTCTCTTTGGCTATAAAGCAGAGTTTGCAAATGTGTTTACCTTAAAGTAATATTTCCCTGTATGATATATCGTGCCCTTGGATGATGTATGCACCGACGCTGCAAATTTTTAATTTCATGTGTATTTTACAATCATAATGATAATATGCAGTGCATGCATCACACAGATTACTCCACCACACATACAGGTTGACCAGTCATGAAAGTCAATGCTTGATTAAATTGAATGTATTGATAATATCTGGCTTCAAGTTGAGTTGACGTGTGGAATTTAAATAAATACAGATATATATGTACATGTAGAAGAGTTTGTTTTGTGCTTTATTAGTATTAGGAGAGATGAAAGTAAATACATGTGCTTAAAATGAAACATGTAGAAAGAAATTAATTTTTAATGCAATCTCCCATGTCTCTACCCCCCCCCCTCTCTGTCTGTGTGTGTGTGTGTGTGTGTGTGTGTGTGCGTGTGTGTGTGTGTGTGTGTGTGTGTATCTCTCCCCCTCTACCTATATGTCTGTCTACCTCTCTCTATCCATCCCTATACCTGTCCCTATCTGTCTCCCTTTCTCACAAACACGCTCACCCACTCACACACTCTGACATTGGTTACTCTTTTTAGTCTGGTCTGTAGGATTGTCTTGTTTGGTTTGTTTTAAATTCTCTTCCACTTATTGGGGACTAATTAGTATTCAGGGTATGCACTTAGTTTGACCATGGACCATGTTTTGACTTGAGCTATAATATGGATTTCCATGTTTTTTATTTCATGTATACAATATTCAATCTATTTTGAATTAATCAATGAATATGCAGAAAGAACAGACGAAAATAAATTAATATCTGATTACAATAATGTGGGCGTTTATCATCGAGGCCGAAGTGATTCCCCTCAGAATTTAGTCTGCATTGTCATCTTTTATTCTCTTACAAAATTTTATTTCTCTTTGCTGAATAAACAAAGAGATATAATCTGTGTCTTTATTCGTACTTCCTCCTTATCTAATGTAAAATATGGAAAGAACGTAGAACATTCTGGGGGCTACGTACGAGTTTTAATCCTCAAGGGGGAAGGAAGATGAACGTGATTGTACCGGGACAAACATTTAGATTGCAGTTCACTGTGGGAAATATAGGATAAGTGGGGGAAATGTGATTTATAAGCAAGAGAAAGAGTTGATGCTCCAGGTCCTGGGAGGTACAGAGAATGTGGGAAATAAAGGGGAAAAGGTTAGGTGGTGAAGAATCGGGGGAGATAAGCGTAATAGAGGGATAAAGAGTGGAGAAAGGGAAGGGGAGAGATAAAGAAAGAGGAGTGAGTGATAGAGAAAGAGCGAACAAAAAAAGAGGTAGGGAAGGAGAGAGATAGAGAGAGAGAGACATACAGGCAGAGAGAGAGGGTTGATTTATGACATTTTACCAAAAGTTGCTCTTGGAGAGCCGAGACCGAGCTCTCAAATCTTACCCGACATTGCAACAGCTCCTGTATATACAGCTATTATTACACATAAGAAATCAATTCAATAATCCTTCACCTAGGGATCTGGGGAGAAACATCCCTAAATCTAAAGATTTCTATTATGAGACATTGACGGATCTGAAAGTACACCGGCTCACTGTTGGTCGTCAAAACTTGGATGACGGCAACGTGATTCTAACATTTCCTGTTCTTGCTCTCTCTGATAAAAATGTTCACAATTATCTTTCTGCACTGTATCAACTGTATTGTGAAACCTGTCAAGATTCAAGGTGTGATGCGGACAACAAAAAAATACAGCTGAACATCAAATAGTAAGTACATTTTAATCCATAATGATGTCACTGACAAATTTTCCTAGACCTATATAAATCAATGTTTCATACTACACTGGCATGTGCATATGCTTTTATTAATAGCATGAACTGATTAGAGACAACGCTTGTATATAACGACAGATCAATAATATAGCACGTCTATTGAGCATTAAGTATACAGTAAATGCGTGAGACCGTATATAATATCCCAGATAATAGCAAATAAACTGCAATGCAACATAATACGTGTATGTATGTGTTCAGGTAGTTTATATCATTTGTATGGATCAATCAATTTAATTTGTCTTACCAATGTAAAGCGATATATTCAGGGTAACCTAATAACTATATTTTATAAGATTTGAATGTTTTTACGACCATCTTGTTCATAATTTTGTAACTGATATTTTCTGCCACATTATATTCTCTCTGTTCTTCCTCCTTTTCCGTCTTTCCATAAATAGTTTTTACTTCTTCCACTTTTGTCTCATCATCAGACCGAACTGATAGGTCATTATACTTTTCCTCTTGATCCTCATTCGTAATCATACTTATAACGGTCTTCCTCAGCATGTGAATTTGTTCTGTAATTAGTAACTGTTATATGTATCATGCCTTTAATTAGTAAATGTATGGAGATACGGATAATTGTCATCTCTCATGGATATTGAGATTAAAATTGAACTCTAACTCGATCTTGTATTATATTGACCTTTGACCTGGTTGAGTGATATATCAATCTAATCGTATAGCTTAGGACTATGGTATCTTTAATACAAAAAATCGGTATAATAATAATAATAATATTGGCATTTATATAGCGCTCTTACAGACATACATGTGTATCACAGCGCTTTACAACATATTATTATTACCCCGGTCATCGGATTCAGGCTTACCCGCACACAAGGTATGCACATTCTCCACTCCCTGGGGAGCATTCCAGCCAGTCGCCATTTTACAAGCGCCACTTGCTAATCAAACCACATTAGCTTTCGCATCCTACCGGGTACCCATTTTAACACCTGGGTGGAGAGTGGCAAATGTAGATCAATGTCTTGCCAAAGGACATTAGTGCCGCGGCGGGACTTGAACCACGGACCTTGTGATCCACAGTCCGGTGACTTATCCACTCGACCACGACACCTCTACGAGAAACCTAGACCACCATGTAACAAATGGCAAAGATTCAATGTACAATGTTTTAAGGTAGTTTTCTAGATCACATGTGACGACTTTGATACCCTAAATCATGAATGCACCCTGAACGAATTAGTATTCCATTTATTTATATAATACTGTCAACAACATTTTCAAAATTAAGTAGGCCTATGTATTGAAATATTGCAGAGGGTTACAGAAAATATATTCTTGTAGCCTCTCCTTTTAGATTTACAGACGTGTAGAATTACCTTTTGAACATTAATACCATAGGCGATAATCAACTCTTAAATGTGTTTCCATTTCTTTTTCTATCGGGAGGGGGTTCTGTTTCTTACATACCCCTCGGCCTACAGATGTCAAATCACTTTTAATAAAGGAAAATGCCCTTGGATGTTTTTATTCATCACCAATCACGGCTAGCTTATTCATTCATCAGCCATATCATCTTAACAGACGTCTAAAGCTAACTCTAATCCTTCTTTCATGTTCCTCAATTCCCGAAGGGGGACATTTCCTAACTGATTCCGATCGCGAGGAAAGGGTTACACGCGATCGTTCAACTTGAAAGAACCTTTTTTTAATGTTTTTGTTATATTTTATTTTCTGTTCTTCGTGAGAAAGAAAGGAGAACGAACGGGGAAACGATGTGTCTTGATTAAAGAAGGCAGAAAGTAAGAGCTGTCGTCAATACACATGTCAGACATTTCAATCCCGTTGATATCTCATATTTGAAAACTGAGCAATGTGGGTCCCACACTATGTGATAGATCTCGTCTGAAACACACCGTATTTTTTCTGTATACATGTACTTTCAAATAAATACCTAAATATGCCAAAGATTTTGTATCTTTGTTTGACAAAGCTGTGACATTGCTGCCTCTTAAAATGATTACAGTGGAAGAATATTTTGTCATCTTTGATAACTGACACTCGGAGTACAAAATTAATGTAAAATCACTTTGAGTAAGGTTAGCTGTTGATGTTAAATCATGATCTGTTTTGGCAACAAGTCAACAGAATACAGAAAAAATTATTTTGATTTATTTTGTATGATAATACAAAGATGTGTCGATTTGTCAAAACATAAGAGCTATTACCCTAATAGAGAGATGTGAAATTTAACATGTTTAACATCCTTGTGTATGACTGATAAGCTTATACAACGCAATATGTGCCTGTGCCGTTCCCTCCCCTCGACACCCCCCCCCCCCCCCCCCAATCTCTTTCTCTTTCTCTCTCTCTCTCTCTCTCTCTCTCTCTCTCTCTCTCTCTCTCCCTCCCTCCCTCTCCTCTCTCTCTCTCTCTCTCTCTCTTGGGTGATGTCGGACAACTTGAATACCCATCTATTACATCAAATTCTAATGTTCCATGATCAGGTGGGAAAAATGTATATATAGGCATTTGGCACTCTGCGAATAACATGACATGGATTATTCCACACATTGATGCTTAGTCATCAAGGTATCATTGGAGAGCAGGTAATTTCGACATATCCATCTGCGTTCTACACAATCATGTCTTATTCATTATTTCCAAGAATGTTATATCGGAAGATTTTCGACGACTGTTCAGATATTATATTCTATAGCTGATTTTTGTTTAATGGATTTAAAGAACAAACGAACAAATACTACTAATAATGATAATAATTAATGATAATGATGATGCAGATATTTATAATGAGCAAGATAGCCACCAGGGCCCCATTTCACAAAACTTGTCATCAGCGACTTTTTGTCATAAGCTAAAGTGAAATCCTTGCTTCTGAATAGTTATCAGAAGATTTCTCAATGATTTTTGTCATTTATCATTGAAAAAAGGCTTTGTGAAACGGGTCCCAGATGGTTCTCAATGTGCGTATTAATAAATAGATTAAAATGTAATAACAAAAGTACTTATAATGAAACATGATAACAGTTACAGTGGAATAGAATGAACATTTTAACCTGTGTAAATTTCCACTTTTCTGTATATACACACATATAGTTATGAGAAAATATCATCATCATCATCATCAAGGTAGCTTTGATTACTTGGCAACTATCGAATTTCATAAAACCGCACATCAAAACAATTACTCATACTTTGGAATTTGAATGTCACTCTAGGGACTTTTTCTTTTGTGGTTAATGCAATAAACGAAAGTAACCATCATTGCATACTTTATGACGCAATTAAATTTAATAAATGAACTAATAAATAAATACTTTTTATGGATATAGTATTTCCCTACGTCTTCTTACCCTTGGAATTCAGAATTCGAGGGTAATTAAAATTAAAATGGATTAATTGTTTAATTGTTTTTTTAACGAATTCCAACGTTGCTGTCAGTGTTTATGCTTGAAGCATGTGAAGGTTATACGATCACGATTAAACCGCATGAAATCTATGAAATTCCATTTCTAATCAAACTATTAAATTCTTTCAAAACAAGGTCTATATCATTTCATGGATGTATTAGATTTCGCGCTCATTTATTCATACGTGTTGTGGTTTCTGCTTTCTATAACAGGAGGTCGTTGTGGTATTTTCACGCATAACCCTTAATTCCGATTAAAAACACTGAATCGAAAAAAGGGGAATATAGGAAGCTATTGCTTATTTCACACGCCAGCAGTTGAAGCTTGAATTAATTTGTTTTATCTCATCTATATTCGTCATTGGCTAAAAGATTGATCGTGACTCAACGACTCAATAGGTTGGATTTGGTTTTCTTTAGAAACAACTTCGGAATTTGATTCAACTTATAAAGCGAGATAGCGTTTTAGTTTTAGGCGTATTTTACAGGTGAGCAACTAAATTTGATCCATTTTATTCTATATTTTATATTTTATATATTAATATGTTTTAATTTGATTGCATGTGCATAATCTCTATGCGTAGACAATGTTGAGTTTTCTTTTCGAAATATCAGACTTGCAAGTGGAAACTGGAAAGGTGTATATTGAATTCACACTTCCCGTTCATTGCGTATTTTTATTCAAAATATGACTCGGTACGTGTTGATGTATCCCCGACTAATATGTTAACATCAACACCAAAGACAAAAACAAAACACTCGTATATTTTTGTACCTTTATTTTATCTTTTTAAAGCAGCACAATGAAACATGGCGTGTCTAACGAGTTTTCTCACAACGAAATTTATATATCTCTGACTTTTGTTACTTTGCTGTCTCTAGCAATCTAGCGACAGTTTGTTGAAATGTTGAAGAGATATAGTGTGTTTACTGTCCAAATACAAGATAAACCTTTTTCACCCGCATTGCTGTAAATTTTGTTTACATCAATTTGAGGAAGTGTTTTGGCGTGTATAATAAAGACTGCCAAGGTCTTAAAGACACTGGTTTTTAGATTAAGTATTCTAGTGAGAAGAAACCACCCGATGGACCAGTTGACCTGCTTGTGAGCACGTGACATAGGTCAAGGGTCAGGACCTTGAGTTTGGGTCTTGTCTATGAAGTGCTTCATTAAGTCGTCAAACCTGTCGTCGTTTGTTTCTATTGTGGTTCATAGTACTTTATCAGATATACTTGCTACAGCTGCCTCGTCTCGTTTTCTCTCGCAACGAATCGAACCTAAAACAATTTAGATTTAATGACGAGTACTTTTTTGCCATTTTTATATTGGTTTGGTTATGTTTTTTTTTTTTTTTTTTTTTTTTTCGTTTTGTCTTGTCATGTCTCTATTTGTTCATTTCTTCCCGTTTCGTTTCGTTTCGTTTTTGTTTGTTTTTGTATTGGGTTTTTTTCGTATTGTCTTTTTAGAACCTACCCCGCCTTGATAATTATACGCTAAAACATTCTTATCACATTGTCAACAAGATATGTTTGAAAGATGACTTTTCACACGAAATCGACCTTTAGGAGAGACCTCAAATTACAACAAACTTAACCACAGCATTTAGCAAAATAGATCAAGAGTTAGTTGGGAAAGACACCACTGACTATATACGGTAAATTTAATTCTAGGTTAAGTGTTTCAGGAAAGACTGAGGAGTCATGCACTTTGTACATCTGATACATATTGAGATGGTGCTATATAAAACACAGACCCGTTCATTCACACTCGATTTGACAGTGGTAACCTGTGAACTCTTTGAACTTTGTAAGTGTTTCTATTTATTTTTATGTTAGTAGATACGTTATGATTTACATCGTTCTATATTTCTTTTTCCTTTTTTTTTGGTATTGCCTGACATCATTTACGAAACTGTTAAGTTAGGGGATACTAATTGTTTGCAAGAAATCTTTTTTTTTTTAAATAAACATTATTGAGTAAGACCATTCGGGAGACCATTAAAAGAAAGAAACGTGTTAAAACAAAATCAAACAAAAACATGAAAAGACTAAGTAAATAACTCCTCTCTCTCTCTCTCTCTCTCTCTCTCTCCTCTCTCTCTCTCTCTCTCTCTCTCTCTCTCTCTCCCCTCTCTCTCTCTCTCTTCCTCTCTCTCTCTCCTCTCCCTCTCTCTCTCTCTCTTTCTCTCTCTCTCTCTCTCCTTCTCTCTCTCTCTCTCTCTCTCTCTCTCTCTCTCTCAGCAGTAGAATTGACCATGAAAGGTATTTATCTTATATTTACAGAAAAAAGACACCCGTCAGGATTGACACCATGTCGTTACTAATATTTATATAGCAATTACCCTTACTATGCTAGGAAAAGTCGGCCAATGCATGAATGGTATATCCAGAGGACTGTATGACCAAACGACCAAACGATGAACTTTTAGGACAAAGTACTTTGTGGCCTTTACAAATTCATTTGCTTTATGAATTCATTTGTGTGTCACATTTTAAATTGTATGAGATTTAGAAAGAATTAATTTCGCTCTAAAATGATATTAATGTAACTGGTTTTGATATCGGTCGTGGTGCTTGTGATAGGGTTCCCCATTTGAACGATTCAAGGCTTTGACTGTGGATGGAAGGAAACGGAAGAGGAAAGAAGGTAAGTGAAACTCAGTTCACCTGGATAGAAAGTATATTTACTCAAAGAAAAACAGAAGAAGACATTTAAAAGTGAAGAGCTGAATGGCCTTGTGAACTTCGAATCTATAAAGTATATTAAATCGTGAATTTGACCGTTTGACCATTTGGTATCTCAGACAGTTAGAATCCCGCTAAAATTAGTCCTCGTGTCAACTATTTTTGTAAATTACCGGATAATACATTACTCTACTAGTATCCTAATGCATGGAGCACCTGTCCCATGTTTAAGTTTCCCAAAGTCGAACAGAAAAAAGAATGTGCAGGAACGGCAAATTTGTATTAGATTATAATATCGCTTTAAACTAATGAATTTACGTTATAGGGGAAGCCCACCCTGATATAAATTTGGAGAAGCAGAAAATAAGAGAGACACAAATTAGTGAATGTTTCAGCAAAATCCGATTAAAGGTAGAAAAGTTATAAATTTTTCAAATTGTCATCAGTGAAACACAAATTGGCAACACTTTGACGTATCATGCGAGCTCATAGAGATATATATATATATATAATACTGTCTTATTAAGTATATATCTCTATGTGCGAGCTCCTCTCCAATTTGCTCTGTACAGACATTTCGATAAACTTTCATGTTGTTAATTATTGATGACGGAATAGATTTGTTTCATACGAGGGTTGTATAAAAAAAAAAACATATTTGCATTCATTTTATTTAGGGTGAATGTATGATTGAATATTTTGTTAAAGGGAATATATAGATATTTGAAGGTTTTTAGTGTAGGCAAAGGGGATGTGAGCTCACAAGATACGTCACATAGTTGCCAATTTGTGTTTGATTGATCGCACCTTTAACAATTCACAACTTTATTATTTGTATTCAGTTTTTACTCAAACTTCCACTGGCCTATTTCTCTCATGTTCTGCTTCTACTAAAACCAGCTTAATGTTAGGGTTAACTCCTCCTTTAAATATTAACTTGAATATTGGGACGTTTGAACATAAACCTTGTATGCAAGTGACATCTTTATACATACTATCATCATGATGGTGCACGTCTAGGTTGTACCTTATGTTGTTTTAATTATTCTCTTCTCAATTTAAAATTGCAGAGTAAATCATGCACTTATATTGACAAGGTTTGCCTCGCTGATATAGTGAGTTTTTGAAAAAACAGTTTTGGAATATTATCCTAAAACAGGTATCCCTACCAAGGAAAAGACTAGTTTTAGTGAGTTAACGGAGTTTTTCCACGATGCTTTTGGCACAAGGGTCGGTTAATTTGTGGTCTGGTCATCCATGCTCTAACCGTCTTATTAAGTGTTGTCTGAATGACAACACATACCTTACAACCAAGAACAATTTTGTGGATCGGCTATATGTTATACCTGAGATTTATATTTTTCTCGTCTGTCTACCAGTATGTTCCACCTAATATTGCACTTTTTTCTTCTTTTTTTGCTTTTCTAAGCAAAACTCATAAACGGTTATAGGATTTCCGGCAAGGGAAAGTGAGATTAAAGAGACCAACCATGATGTTGAATCATTAGTTTGTTTTACTCTGTTTTTCTTGTGATCACATTTCCTCTTTCAGAGTCTCTTCATGCCTCATTGATATCGATCGATCGATTTGATCCTATAACAAATTCATGAATCATACTTAGGTGTTTGCTATCAATCCGGAACAACACGTATCGATCACTCGACCACCACTATGTATATACCTATCATCAACCCTACCTCGTTCTCCTACCATCACCCCACCACCACCACCACCACCACCTACTCCTCCTCCTCCCCCTTCCCCTCTCATTGTCATAACAATTTCCGTTTATATAGCCTACATGATATTTGCGAGCATAATTATATCACTAGCCCCCTCCCCTCCCCCTCATCTTGCCTTCCCTTATGTATGCCCTCAATCATGTAAATTACAATTAAAAGAAACAATCCCCCAAAATTGATAAAATGCATGGAACAAAATCGTGTACTTAGTTTTCGGATTTAGCATATCAATGGTGCATTTCTCAAATCATAAATCCCATGATAATTTCGGGAAACATGTAGTATGGATAGAATAAATACATACTACATTAGTTATTCCCATACTTACCATTATTCGACCTTAGAAAATCTTCCAACTTAGAATTAGGGAAGGTTGTTACTCGGCCTTCCATACTTGATTCATACACAGTTTTACCTGAAACAAGGAGTTATGTCGCCTCCCTGCCTAAAATGAACGCATTCAAATAAACTAAACATGCTAAACAAGCATTTAAGTCTATTTTCTATCTCAATTTCGCTTGGAAATATCACCGAACGACATAAAGATTTTGAATATGGTAGAAGTTATTTTGTTGTAATAAAAATTAAAAAACAAAAACAAAGACATACTGCTGGTGATCGAAATGTCATCATCAATCATAAGATTACCTAGATTTGGTTGAGCCATTACTTTGTTTGCCTACTAAAGTAAGTTCAATCGGAAGGAAATGATGTTTGTGGCAAGGATTTAAGTTTTGAGAAGAAAACACACGTGTGCATAGGAATGTGAATGAACAATTTTTGACATGAGCATGAGAATGAAACACAGTGACCTCGTGCAAACATGTGTGTCACAATGATGTTAAGGAGACCATAACATGGAAAACAATGTACCTAATCGAGAGAGAATACTTATTGTACAAACAACGACGGAGTCAAATCAATTATACAGCCCTAGACAGAATTCTTGATCAGATATTAAGGACAAAAGAATATAGAAGATTGAAACTCGAGTTTTACTTTATTTTGCGTTGTACTCCAAAGAGCGCCAAACATTTTCGTGCGGGTGGCATAAGACGTCTAAAATTCGGTAATTATACCCTATTCACTCTTTTTTTTTCCTTCTGAAATAGCGTATGTACGTTTTTCTTTCCTTTAATCCTTTTAAAGGGATAGTTGAGTTCTGTTGCAGAGGGCGCTACACACATTTTTTGTGTGTGTGAGATAATGAAATACTGAGTGTCAGATTTGAAAGAACATAACATTTTAATGACAAAATCATCTTTGTTTGATCAAAATCGGTTCAGAGACGGCTGAAATATAACGATTTCTAAAACTTATGTACCACCACAAATATTAGATATTTAGAAAAATTTGAAAAAAACCGTTGGAAAAACGAAATAACGCCTTTTACGTTGTATTTCGGCCAATGCCGATGTTGGCTTTTTTGTTGGCATTTCCGTGTTGGTTATATTACGCACAACCAGCCGGCCCATGTATTGTTATTTTTAATCGAATAATTAATTAATGGTCACCGGATTTGTTTAAAGTGGAGCTGAATTGGTATGATCGTATTGGCTAAATTTAACACATTTTGGGGTCTAAAATTACCTTAATAGCAAATTTAGGTTCTAAAAGGGCACTATAAATGTCATAGATAAGAATAAGAGCAATAACCATGCACTTTGAAGGCATTTGCGGTCTGAAAACAGAACTCAACTATCCCTTTACGGGTAGGTCTCTTGAATAGAAGAGGTAATGATGTAGAACGAAAGAACATGTGAAAAGCACCACACCGATGAGGAAAGTTTTGTCTTTTGATCTGTTTAGAGACGGACCAGAACATCTATTGATTAAGTCTTGGTTTATTTAGAGAGAAAGGAAAGTGGCTTTTTGCTAATGCATTAAGCTACTTAAAAAGAAAGGAGATGGTCATTTCATGTCGATATACGCTTGTATGGGCAGATGGATTTATCTCTTTCAACATTTCTAACAAGGGACTGTTTTCCTTATTTTGTCTATACATGTTTTTGCAAGAATTAGAATGTGCAACTGAGGTTTAAAAGGAAAGGGAAAAAAAGAATATCCGCAGTTTTGACAATGATTTGCAATTCGTCAATAGAAAGCGTGCAAATATATTGTCAAGATATACAGTAAACGGTGACATGTAGAAAGAATATAATGATGGTTTCCTCGGAATGAAGTGTCAAAAGGGCGAAGATTACATCTATAGAATATCACAAATATGTAAAGTATTTGCTATAGAATGATTAAAGAAGTTCAAAACTAGAGAATGATATGCGAGCATTTGAAGAAAATTTACGTTTTCTGTTCCAACTATGGCGTGTCGCAGGCGGGCAGTGAATTTGTTTAACCATTGTAAATCAAATATATTGTTTTCTCCTTCGAAAAAATGAACTTTGAACCGAGACAAACTTTAGAACAAACTTAATTGCCTATAATTATATTGCAAGTTGTCGGAAATTAATACCTATTACTCGTGCAAAAAATAGAATTTAGAGAACCAGTTATGTATCGAAATAAACATGTATGTCTTACATTTTGGAGTACAGAAGTGAACACAGAAGAAAGAAGTAAACGAGGAGAATGTTTGTCCAATCCAGAATTCAAATTTGAGATTTTGTCAAAAGTTGAACTCAAATGTTTGTTCTTCATACAAAGTAAAGAATGCCAAACTGAAATTCTATCATTTCAGTGAACGTGCGCGTCGTCTGGTGTGCGATGTGCGTGCGTCGTGTTAGAGCTGGTGTACTCAGGAGCAGGGTGTATTATATCTCACAGTCATTAGACTGAATTAATGATACGGGATGTAAACCTTCTTCGCTGGCTTGGGAGCACCTGGGATTTACATATTATAATTGGATTCATATTTCTGGTGCGTATTGTTGCTGTATACTTCTTTTGCGTGTGAGTATATAGTAGATTTATATTGCAACCTGCTACAAAGATGAGTCGGTGATGATCTCATGAGGCATGTAGTCATGATTAAGCAGAGAAGATGATAGTGAGCACTGAGAATGATAGGGATCGATAGAAATTATAGTAATTTGATACTTTTGTTGATCTTGGAGTGAAGTGCAATAGTAAGAGAGGTTTTTTAATTCCACATCAAATCCATGTTAGAGATATTAATTGCTGTATCTTGGTAAATCGAGTAGAATGCAGATGTGATACAAAAACAAATATTAAAGAAAATTCAAGGGACATTAGGAATAAGACAATTATGAACATTTTTCGCTCCTGTCTAAAACTTTGACTTAATATATATATTTTTTTTTTTTACTGTCATTGTCTCGATCACTAATATTTATTTGAGGTGAGAATTGGGAAAGTCTTTTTTTTATAAAAAATAAGTCAGAAGCTGAAAGAGAGGAAAGTGAGAATAAGAACGCACGAGAAAGAAAGAGGAAAGGAAAGGAAAGAGAATTGTTAGAAAGGGGAGCGGATAAGTGACTTTAAAAAGGATCTGCTATACCATGTCTCATACCTCCATTTGATGTCATTGTATTCATTATACTGCTCTTTATACGCCTATCTTTGTACTAATTTCTTTTAGTCTACACTGCTAAAATCGTGTCAACATGCACTGATGATTTATTTGCATTTTTATTTGCATCGGGTGTGACAAATGTATATTAAACTTTGTTTCAATAGTTTTGTTTATTTTGAATCGATGTCAATAATCATTTATCAGAGGCAGGTCAATTAGTTTCTAACCGTGAAGGATTAGAATGTAATTAATTACTCCCATCGCCCTTTGATCGGATACCACCCACTACAAACATGATTTTTGTTTTAATGGATGAAAAACAATTTTGAGACGGTATCACGCGCTTTCTTCAATCATTATTTGATATGGGCCTTGCACTTTTCAGACTTTACAGGTGTTTCCTTTAATGTGTTTGGTGATTCAGTTTATTTCCTACATCGTTCATGCAAACCGGGTCATTCTCTACTACTGAAAACTTGCACCTTCTAATCTATTTCCTCGGTACTAGTGGGATATTCCAATTCAATTACTTAATCCGCCCACCTTTAGACTAATGACTTTCAATAAGACAGTTAGTGCAAAACGTTTCAACCACCATGCAATGATATACATTTACACTTACACTATAACAGGTTTACTGTAACATATATAAATTCTATTCGTGTGTATATGACAAAATTTACTTTTACTTCACACGTTGAATTGATATGGACTCGTATAAAGACACAACTGCATTTATAGCTAACTTATCGCAGTATAGAACACGGTACTTTTGTTGTTGTTGTCGTTTTCGAATGGGGAAAACACAAGTTCAATTCATGATCTCATTGCCAAGTATCAGAATGTATTTCCTAATTCTATACCCGTATTACCCGAGAAATCTAATCCTTTCAAAACATTGCCATAGTACAAAACATTCACAAACTAAATTTTTCAAACAAATGAAACTTGTGGTAGATCATATTGGTTGGTTGATGTTTTGCACCGAGAAAGTTTCTCTTGCAACGCTTAATTTTCCCGAGCACTTCAGAAGAAGCAGTTCGTCTAAAATTATTTTCGCCGATTCCAAATATACTGTATCGTGTATATTAATGTCAATGATTTCATAGCTTTCTTGTCACAATGCAGCAAACATAATTTATACACAATGTATAGATTGATTTTATTATAACTACCAATGATAATGTTAACATGAAGTAATAGCTTGGTAGATTTTTCATGATGTGGGGCTTATAAGAATCAACGGCATAAAAACAGATACACATTTTTTTTTCTTCAATGTTATATTGCTTATTTTGTAAGTCTTTATCGTATATAAAATATATATCTCTCAATCATAATATGTTGCCATGTCGGCCCATATAGACCTCATTACCGACAGTCTTGTATAGTGGGATATATTCATCATGTATCAAATACAAACGGGAGAAACAGGAAAAGAGGGCAGTAAAATCGACTATGATTTCCTAATGTGTACTGAATTTCTTGGTAATACACAGGATGTGGACTAAGCTATAGTCATGCTAGCCCAGACGACTGTGTTCTCAAAATATAACAAAAGTCATTATTGAAAAGACATTAATAAAGACATGTGACAGTCATTATGGAACCGCCTTCCCAGGCGACAATGTACTGCCTCATGAATTCATTCATGTATTAGTGTACAACGTGATATGGAGTTTATTTCCATCTTTCTATAATGCAGATATTTTGAGAACTATATTGCTGCAGGGAGATGAGATTTTAAATTCTCATCTCCCTGATTGCTTTTTCTTTTTTAGGTTAATTGTAATTCCTCTCCCATCATAATTACGAAATAAGTCATCCCAAAAGTCAGTACTTTTTTATACAGTAACCATGGTTACCCGTTTACTCGTTGTGTAAGATATTGCATTGTACTACGACTAGACATTTATGATAATAAACTGATACCAATTGTATGTGCATATTCTGTCTATCTATACATTACATGTTCTTTTCTGTTTATTTTGTTTCAATCTCTTTCTTTTGTCATTTCTTCTTTTATTTAACGTGCTTGTCCTTTATCCGTGTGCTTACAATATGAGCCCATGCTATATCAAACATGTATAGGCCTATTATTCCAGTTTGTAAACTTTGGTTGTAGACAACTTTGAGAGACGAGGGGTTTATTCAATTCCATAATACCACCGCCCCCTCCCAAAATAAACGTTATGGTCACAGACCTTATCTTATCTTCTTTCAAAGTGTTTACAGAACTCACACAACAAGTTGTAAAACGTCCAAGTTATCTGGATTATCTGGATTTCATTCCAAAGTCTAATTTCAAGATTTTGTTAACGCCTAACTAATCTAACGGCTGATTTAACTTTATCTTAGTTTACAATTTCATTGACACACAAGCCCTTGTAAACTTACAACACAGGAAAAACAAATCGATTCCTTTTCCACCACATCTCCAACCAATACTCTCATCAAAGAAAAACTAGTTTTCGGATCACGAGGTTTAGCTTTATTTTCATTTTTGCGAGTATCAATATTTGTTAAAACTATTACTTTCTCCCTTTTTATTAATAAATCCGTAAGTTGTGCTTTACTGTTTGTACACAGCCGTTGAATATCCAACACTTATTAATGAAAATAG
Source organism: Strongylocentrotus purpuratus (assembly GCF_000002235.5). Classification (NCBI taxonomy): domain Eukaryota; kingdom Metazoa; phylum Echinodermata; class Echinoidea; order Camarodonta; family Strongylocentrotidae; genus Strongylocentrotus; species Strongylocentrotus purpuratus. The sequence continues at coordinate 1,142,505 of NW_022145613.1, read as the reverse complement.
CTTGAGTTTATCTGGACTGCTGCTTGCATGATGTCGTTATTAAACCAAACTATTCTGTTGTACCTCTTGACATGAACTCGAGAAGGTCTATACGTGAATAACTGGTATAAGTTGTGGTGAGTTCGAATTACTGTATATTATAGGCTTATGTCACGGATAGTTATGATTATTTTATCAAATGATTAAATGGTGCTTTAAAACTTCTCAAATGTTATCTGTTACTGATATCCCTGATGAGATAAGCTCAAGTATCAATTAGGGTGAGATTTGAGTAACAATCGGAGGACTAGAATACCAGCACCAAACATTGACACAATTTGACTTCCAACGTGTAATGATAATGTTATCAGACAAGTCTCCCCCCCCCCCTTTCGGCCATCTATTGAGGAGAGGGGAGGAAGACAGAAAATTGGAAGATGAGTTATATCCCTCTTCTATCCTCCCCCGCTAAGTCGCTTTGTTCTCTTGCATTTCGTCCACTTAGTATGCCTAGTGCCCCTCCCAATAACAAAGACGCATCTGTTCCACCCCTAACTTCTACCTCTTTCTATATATTCGCTGATATTTTAGGAGGGAGGGGGGATTCCGTAGGGACACCTGTACCCGTAATTTACCAAAGTGGATGAATATTATTCAGTATTGGTGCAGTCTTTGATGATTTTAATGATAGTGATACTTATACATGAATCTCTAGTAATTTTCTCACCTGTTTCCGGCATCTCGTATCTGTATTTGGGAAGCATCTCTATTTGAGCATGACGCAGAGTTTTGTTTAAGTTCTTTGTGACATGAGTGATGTCATAGTTATTGGATATAGACGTACAAGGATAAAACAAATTACTGATTCACAACAAATGTGAACGGTAAACGATTTTCCACCCGACCTCAAAACGACTTTCATCTGTATACCTCGTTATAAGTGGATTGAATGGGCGAGTAGAGTGGTCTTAATCGCAAACTTTGAATTTGAAGTTCAATGTGAGATTTTAAGGGGAAGCAGCTACGGAGAAGACAACAGCTTGGTGAAAACACCCCAAAATTAGGATCATTGTGTAAGATGCAAGTATTATTTTCATCAACGGTCAATTTTTGTTCCTCTTCTTCACTCATTCTTCTTCTTCTTTTTCTTTTACTTCATCAGCCTCAATATCATCCTCACAATCAGGATCATCTTTTGTATACTTACTTTATTGTTCTTGCTTATCTTATCATTCTTTGAGTAACCATTTCATTGAAACCCTTCAATATGTTGTAAGTTGTACTCTTTTATTGCAAAGATAGAGATGCATTTCGTTAGAATCATTGTATAATATTTATGTGGGATGTACTGAATATTCGCAAGGTTGACAGAAAGTATAGGATTGATGCAGGTGTAATGATTACTTCGATGACATTTGATCGTTTGTGCAGATGAATTCAAAAGAGCAATTACCAACAATCGCTTTGCGGTCAAGCCCATTGCTGTGGTCAGCATATTCTAGTTCTAATTCAATTACAATTATCAATGATATATATCATGTCCATGAAGCACGTGGGAACTAACCGAATCAATTGTAATCACTTAATCGATTTAAGTGCACTTAGCTATGAACAGCGGCAAACATAATACGAGTAAATAGTGAAGACTGTATAGATGATTGTGGTAGTAGATGTATGATTGATATATCTCTCTTCACAGTAAGAACAGTAAGAAGGTCATGTGGGAAGGGATCACACCTCGATAATGTGACATTACGGTGCAGTGTGGGAAGGCAGTACGCTAGTTGGTGGGTGTGATATACAGTTTACCATTTACTCATTAAACTTTTGCTGCCACATCTTAAATGTGCCATGCACGCCATACTGGTGCCATATTTTAATGCTAGAACGCTATTGAATAATGAACTTGAAATTGATAACAAATTTATGTCAAAATCTAATAATGAGGGTTTTGATGATTCGTGAAATGTATATAGATCTGTCAAAGAAATTGATGACGTCGTCTTCCTGTTATTTATCTCATTCCTTTTCCTCATCAAACAAGTTAAATACCGTCAGATCTTGATTTCATTCATCGCACAACCCTCTCTTTATTTCGTTTGTTCTCTATAACCCTTTCACTCCTCTCTTTCATGTTAACACTCCCTCCCACCACTCGTTCCCCATCTCTGCCCCCTGCCCCTTTCCCCTTCCTTACTCCCCATCTCGTCTCTCCTTCCTCCTCTGTTTCCACTTTTCCATTTCTTACCATTCTCAGTCTTCTAACTATACGTCTTCTCCCTCTATTCTACTCTCATTGTTCTGATTAATTTCATATTATTCTTTTCATCTCTCGGGTATAACTCGAGGTGTTTTTCCAACACACAAAAACAACATCACCAACAAAAGACAAGAATGCGGAAAATAATTCGACAAATCTTTCCGATTCATTTCTGCGATTGTTCCACCGAAGAGAGAAAGTCTCCAAGATTTGACTGACGCCGGTCCAATAATCCTTCAAACAAAATCTGTTTTCAGATTTTTAAAATGAACCCGACCACCAGGAGCGTTTATGCAGCCCCTTTTTTGTACAATGATAAAAAGAGATCAAGTATTTAGGGGGTCGACTCCGAACTTCTTCTATTAACGTCACTTGTCGTATGGTTATAATATATTGAAGCACAGTTCTTTTCCTATCCCTATATTCGCGAGGAGCGAGTCTTTTTTTAATAAAATAATGGTATTTTCATTGGTTTTGATTGTTACAGCTTGTAGCAATGGTCTAGATTATTGTGGAATTTGTTCGTAGACTCACAACACATTTTGTTTTCTTTTTCATGTATTATGACAGTGTGCAGCATTTAAACAATCTTTTAAAATTTGAACATTTGTTCACATTGATCAGGGTTTGCTCCTATTAAAGGCATGTGGGAGAAATCATGTGATCATATTTAGATTACATTGTCACATTAGATCTTTTCCTTCATCCCATATCGTGGATGTTCGTTGAAAATGGAGGGGGAGGGTGGGGGCAATCAGCTACGTTTACTGCTTGTAATGGCATACACAGGGTAACATTTCTTTCTATAATCTCATCAATGGTGTAGTAAACCCATCATGACCATGAGCGCCAATTACTTTACATACCTCGTTAATCATCTCTCATGGTGTACATGATTAGAGTCTGTGTCAAAGTAGATGGGGTACCAAGATATAAAAATACGTTATCATTTTGTAATCTTCTTCTTAAAGGGATAGTTGAGTTCTGTTTTCAGACCGCAAATGCCTTCAAAGTGCATAGTTATTGCTCTTATTCTTATCTATGACATTTATAGTGCCCTTTTAGAACCTAAAATTGCTATGAAGGTAATTTTAGACCACAAAATGTGTAAAATTAGCCAATACGATCATACCAATCCAGCTCCACTTTCCCAAAACATGGTGACCGTTAATTAATTATTTAATTAGAAATAACAATACATGAGCCAGCTAATTGTGGGTAATATAAGCAACACGAAAATGCCAACAAAAACGCCAACATCGACATTGGCTGAAATCCGTCGTAAAAAGGCGTTATTTAGTGTTTTTTTTCAACGGTTTTTTCAAATTTTTCAAAATATCTAAAAATTTGTGGTGGTACACAAATATTAGAAATCATTATGTTTCAGCCGTCTCTGAATTGTCATTTAAATATTATGTTCTTTCAAATTTGACACTCAGTTTTTCAGTATCTCACAAAAAAAATATTTTGTGTAGCGCCCTCTGCAACAGAACTCAACTATCCCTTTAAATGATGCGAACATAATTTCTTGAAATTCAGACAATTTACTTTCTATTATTTCTTTCTTCTTCATTATTTTCTTATTGTGCTTGTACTCGAATGACCGGGGTGAACTCTGTTAACATGGACATGAGGTTTGTGAAACGAAAAAAGAAAAAAAAAACTTGTGGGAAGCACGAAAGATTACTCCTGGCGTCCCGGAGTCAAAAGACCCTCCCTAATAACCCCCCAAATCAAGAAATTGAAAAGTGATTATTTCGATGAAAGACTGGACCAATATTTTTGTAAGAAAAGAAAACGGACCGAGGGCTCTTATTCTCTATTCTCATTCAGACTCTTGACAATAGAATAGTAATAATTCAGAACACATGAAATCACTTAAACAAGTCCGTTTTGGACAGTCTCCCTTGGTGTCGCGACACACTTATCTCGTAGTCTATGCCATAAGTCTGTTTGATCATATTTGACCAAACGGGCTATAAGATATAACCTGCACATATATTTGTTTAATGTGCTTATATCGCTGCTCCATTTTGCTTGCACCCATTTAAATTCCTTAATTACTTTTCTTCCAAAATGCGTTATGATAATACATACATATTTCGATGTTATACAATGCTGGCGTTTGCTAAAACCAGAAAGATTATCAACTTGATTTGTTACAGGGGAATATAGGATTTATGGTATTCCTCTATTGAAAATCTACACAAAGTTTCATTCAATCTGTCAAATAATATACATTATACAACACCTACGTGGATCCTTGTCATTTGATCGGACGATTGTTGGTCACATGATATTCAATAGATGGTATATTGCACGGTCGTGCATTTTTGGTTATGCGCCGTGCATTTTTGGTTATATGCAGACTGCGTACCTCTCTGCTGCATGTGCGCGCGCGTATCCCTGCGTGTATCTGACGCGAAGGCAATCTGCATGTAATTAATTGAGAAGGCTTGACTCGAACTGTAATTTATCTTTATAAGGAGTAAAGCATAATTTGTTGATTAACGTTCTATTAGGTCTTCTTCGATGTTGTATAAAACAAATAATGAATGTTTTTCATTCGTTTAATAGTGCAAATATTTTCATTCGTTGAAAGATTAACGTTAATTCTATTCAACTCGGCTGACGCCTCGTTGAATAGAATGTTAATCTTTCAACTCATGAACATATTCGCACTATTGAACTCATAACCATTCATTATTTGTATAATATTTGTGTAAGATTGTGTAAAGATAAATGCTTGTTGAGAAAGAACATGCTTTTAAAGAAGAAGGAAAAAGTGTCTGAATGTTAAGTGAATAGACTAAAGTGACGTATGATTTAATGTGTTAGCATGTGTATACTTGGCATTAACCGAGATTTTGGCGGGCTGACCGGAGGTTATTTTAGTTGAGTATCAGACGACATTCAAAAAGATGTTGCCTTTAGACTTCTTACTTAAATCGCGTGTGACCAGGAGCCCTACTAACTTCTTAAAGCTACAGTCTCTCTTTGAGTAGATCAATTTTACTCAGCCATTATCACTTTAAATATAAATAGTTCATAGTATAGCGACATTATCTAGCGGCTTTTACAATATCTTTGATTATTCAATTTCTTAATTCGTCGTTTTATCCATTGATCATTATTTTGATGTGTTCATTGATTCATTAATACGTAATTCGTTGCGTCGTACATTTTCAGTAATTATTCATTGAATTATATTTTTTATTTTTTATTTACCCGGTTAGTCATCCTCTTTTCCGACTCATTTGCTTCTAAATCTCTTAATCTGTCCATCAAATCATATAAACTTTCATTGCACATCTTACAACAGCGAAAAGTTTAGGATATCTCGAAAATGGAAGCTTTCGTTTTAAGAAAATAATATTTCTAGGGGGTACAGTATATACGTGCCTTATACTTTCATAATATGGGTATCTATAGTATAGAAGTGGGTGACCTCTGTGAACTTTACCAATACTTTGCAATTCATATGAGGTTGCAATTAAAGACATGTTTTTCAGAAGATTGTAAACCTCATTACTGTATTCATTCTATCGTTTGTAAAGGTTCGTATCACACCTTTACCTGTTCTGGTATTGCATAACCCGATCTATACCATTGTATGGAGAAGAAATCAATTGGTGTTTGTTTAAGAAAAACTATTTCGCCTCAAACTCACGCCTCCTTTTATTCCTGTCTTTTTTGCTAAAATACCCTGTGGATTTCATTGAGATTACCGTGTGTGTAATCCTTGTTTAATTGCGTTTCTTTGATGTCATGTAGTCAACGAATAATAATTGTCACGAGCCATGTATTAGTTTTTTGTGAACAAACATTTTCCACTTGGTTTATCTCATTTCTTTTACACTGTCTTATTGATCGGGCTTATTCTGATGTCTTGAATAGATGTTTTTCTTAGTACGTACACAAACGAAGCATTGGGAAATTGTTTTGAAAATTCACTGGGATGGGAGGAGTTATTTAAATGCTTAACAAGGTTGTGTCTAATTATGAAGGTGTTAACATGAATAGAATAGACGGGCTTTAAAGCAGATCCGCAGGGATAGATTCCCATGTACATCTATAGAGCTTAGTTAGCAGAGGACTTACCGTGTGGCATATTATAAGGCGATCAGGATATTTTGGTTTATTTAAGAATTCTAGTAAGTTGGATGCTTAGAAAGCGTGTTCTGGGTTGACTGAATTAGATGAACCAAAGAGAGAACGAAGAGAGAGAGAGAGAGAAAGAGAGATAAAGAGATAGAGTTTGAAAGGCAAGTATACAAACCATAGTGGTAATCACTAGGGGGACATTGAAAGGGAGGGTGTGTTTTACGTGCCTTATCGAAGGGCCCTATCGAAAGGCACTCGCATATACCGACTTGGATTCGAATCCGGGATCTGCTTCGTTTTAAAACCAAAGGGCCAGCTGACTACCACTCAGGGTACTTAGTAAGGGGTATGTATTAGGGGATAATTATCCTAGATGTGTTGTTGTCCGGTATATGGTGTCCAAGGAGGATTGCAAAGACTTTCGAAAAATTAACTTTCAACAGCCTTATCCATCGCCATTTGATACAATGACATTACAATAACTATTCGGCCTATGTAAACCGAACAAGATTTCATATGAAGTACAATGATTAGGGTTTTAAAATTACCCCTAAGTTCATTTAGGGTAGTGTTGAGGTTTTTGCCCTCAATAAAGATGTTTAGGAGTATTTGCCCTGGATGTGTTCAATGTTAGGAGTGGCTGTCCGGAAATAGATATCCGGGGTAGTTGTCCTGGAGCAGTTGCTTTAGAATCATCTAAAGCAATTCATACATTTGCATTCTCTTAAGACCCGTTTCACTCTTACGTGGTTTGCACAAAATGTCAGAATTTATTTATCAACCATCAAATGTGACTTTCCGTCCCGTAACCAATATCTCAACTCCACCATACTCCCAAATGTACCTGTTCGTGAGAATGCGTCATTTTAGCCGTATATTGAACTGTCTATTTCAGCCTCACCTGCCAGCGACCGAGCTCCCTTGCACAAAGGTCAATGACAACACCAACACGTGGAAACTAATTTCCTCTAGGGTGAGGTAAGGTGGTACTTTCATTCACGACTATTTTATTGGAGATCCCTCGAGAAAAGTACACATTTAGACGACATTTGTTGTTTTATGAAAGGAAAAGACTCAGGAAGAGAATGTCTGATTTTTTGTTATTTGGAGCAAGGCCTCAGGAAATTGAGGGGGTTTCTCTTGAGCGGCGACGGCGATGGTTTTTTTTTTTTTTTTTTTTTTGGGGGGGGGGGGGTCGTCAGCATTCTCTAGATTCAAATTTACGGGAAAATAATATTCAGAACTACTTTAACCAAGTTGGCCAATTCAGAAAGATCTGACAACCTAATACTAATTTTTGTTTTTATTTTGTTTTGAGTTGCTTAGACATTGTGGCTTTTCTTGGTGAACTTGACTACAAAACTTGTCTATTAAACCCCCACTTAAATGTGTTTGCACTCGTCGCCTTTGAGGAACCAGACATTCCTCCTAACTCGTCAGTCATTGAACTCTTCAAATTGGTCTACCATAACGGAGCAATGCCATAAGTATTATGTTACTTGATTCAGTGATACATGTATACTGATTGAACCAAGGAGATACTGGGCGACCCCTTTGAAACTCCTTGATTGAACATAATTCAAGAATAGGATGTATTACAGAATGTAATTATTTACCTGAACATACAATGAAACATGAGGATAGGGTATCGTGGTTTTGATTCGTTGATGTTGATCTGTTGATCAAAATGACGTCTTGTAAGAACCTCTTAAAAGAAGAATTAGGAAGGATACGACAATCGATGAAGATTTGATAAATATTGATTGCTGAATCGTCTAGTGGATATGCTATCGGAGCATTAGGATAGAACCATCATGACGACAGATCAACAGTACCTATCTTGGTTCGAATCCCCGGTGAGGCACTATACTCTACGATAAGCAAGACATGTCACTGTACCTCTTCTCACCCAGTGTAGTAGACGCAGAAGCAGACACATGATTGCCAGAAAGGATGGGGGGGGGGTGAGGAAACCGCATAGACAATCCCTTGGATGCGTAGTGAACATGCAAAGACAATTTCTTTTTCTACACAAGTCATGCCTATCAAGGGGGAAAAGGAAATGCTAAAACTTGGCGTCCTGTGATAAATCATGGTAATTAGACCTGAGCACTGCATCTTCAGGAAAACCATGGACATGTCTTAGAACCTAATCATCAAGCATTATAGTTTCTGTTGGCTCAATTGCATTACAAAACGTGGTTCCTAATTCCTAATTGCTTTATTGATCTTAAGAGCTTACAAAGTAACTGTTTTGTTTGCATTATTTTCTTGTATTTCCGCTCTTTGCACTTATACCACCCACTGTGTGAGACAAGTAGTATTGATTAACCTAGTACAATCCTTTCTGATCCATCGGTTTAAAGGAGAAATGTGGTTCGAAATGAAGCTCTAATAGTTAATCTAGTATGTCTACAATGTAAAACACGACATAGTTAGCCCTGAAAAAAAAATCATAGATAGCATGAAGAAACCAATGATGATTAAAGAACATAAAAACACTTCATTAAAACATGTATCTCTGATATTCTGACATGCATTTCGTAATAAAATAATACAGCAATTAAAATGATAAAACTTACTTGTATGTATTTAAAAAAAAATCAATATTTTATAAAAAATATACATGACTGTATAGGCAAACAGAGAATAATATAGTTCAAGTTTTCTTTATTTTTGAAGGAGATATGAAGCACGTCACTTTCCGAGGTAGGAATTATTTTATGAACCTCAAATCGACTCCTTGAGAGTCGTTTGTCTCTTATGTGCTCCGCTTGAAATGGGGCCGTTAACTTCATGAAAAGGGATTTCTCCACAACAATAGGTAGGTTATTGGATTTCTGAACAGGGTAATGCTGTTTGCTATATCAATATTGAGAGTCACTCCAGGGATGAATGAAAGGGGGGGGGGGTGGCAGATCCAGTCACTTTTCCCTTCTCAGTTGTAAAAGACGTGCAGATTCGCAAAGGGACGTATGCCCCGACCGGGAGAAGATAGTCAATTACTGATGCACTTGATCTACATTTAAGTGCGCCCTTTGGATTTTGTAATTATTTTCTCGTTCATTATTAAACGGTACGGTTGACTGCAGAATAAAGTCCAAGTTACAACGTCACATTTTTTGTTTTGCTGGTACTAAACTAATCTTTGAAACATTGCTTGTACCAAACATCCGTTTTGTACATTACTTGATTCCGTCTCCCATACCAGCCTCTTCACGGTAGAAATTAATCGGAATTGCGGCATCAAGCTGGCAGAAGTGGTGAACATCGTTTTAGACGCCCTGAATCGTTGCTGTTCTTGTAAGTTCTTACATTTTCTGGTAAACTTTCTTTGCACATCGTGCGTGGGATTTTCTTGATTCGCGGAGACGTTACTATGGTCGTTGCTGTATTGTTTTGAAGTGTCCATCGCTTGATTCATATCATGATACATTCACCCTACTGTCATAAGGACCTCCGATGTGATTTATTCAGTACGAGTGGGTTGGATATCATTCTTTGAATTGACGTACATCAAGGCAAGATTGAAAAGTGGAGACTCTATAGTAATCAGAAAGAAAGAACAACCGTATGAAGGAATAATTTCTGTAGTTTTCATGATCATTCTCTTGCCAGGAATATTTTATCAATTGTTGAGGCAAGAGTTTTGCAGCGTACTCGTAAGTGTTTAATCTGAATAATATCATCATTGAGATATTATCTTCATAACAGTAGCCGGTAAATATGGCCTAGCTTGTTCTTTAACCTTTTATTTAGCTAAAGTAAGACGGGTGCCCCCCCCCCCAATTGATATTGGCTTAACCCATGCTACACCATCGACTTAAATACACTATCAACGGCTTTGAGTTTTGATATAAAAAATCTTCACGTAATTTTGTATTAAATGCTTTGTTTGATATACATGAGACAGAGAGGGTAAGAGTGTGGGGTGGAATGGGACAGAGAGCTTCATGAAATATATATCATTCATGTTTGTAAAGCGTGCAATTGAATAATTGCTAGCACGTACTACTTTTTCTTATTTATATTGCACACAAAAAGCTGCTACAAACTATTTGTGCATACATTGGCTAGAAGTAGATCAGAAATAAAGGAATGGAGATAGCGGGATAAGATATCCGCCTTCATAATATTTTGATTCATGCATACTGATGAAACCTAGCAAGAGGGAACAAATATCCAAAAATAAAATTTCAAATACTTTTTTTGGTATCCCCTCAGTTGCACCATTTATTGTTCGATCTGATCAAATAAGCTGATTCCTTCTCTAAATTTACACAGTCATTGTTTACATGTAACGGCCTGTAGAGTTTTGACAATGTATAGGGGGCGTTTCCCTCAGACTTAGAACATGTCCAAAGTACACATGTAACTGTTGAATAGATCGTCCATTCGAAGCCATATTTAATATAGTACTAAACATTGTTTAATTAACACAAGTTTTGAATTACAAATCGAGTAGTTTTAGTTGTAGGACAACAACCTAAACCGAGGCTAAGTACATGTTAACATGTCTCATCATACTGGCTTCTGTAATAAAATTTCAAGGGGGGGGGGGGTAGCATATGGTATTTAAATGTAACTTATAATATTTTGCTCTGTATTTTCTATGAAGTACTATATGTGATTTGATAAAGATTTGGGAATGATTCGAAGAGATTATTGAAACGAAAGCAACAATTACATGTACTTGTAACTGTTCCAGATAAAAAAAATATAAATAAGTTTATTTGTATCCATGAAAGTTCCACTGGTTTCGTGATAACAACAAATAAAGGTAGATTTTTATTCCGAATATAAATCCAATCCGCGTGGTAACCTAGGAAACTAATCATGTCATTAAAAATGGAAATCTCGAATATGGCTTATAGCTGTATATCTGTAGTAATGTTTGCTGGATTGATATAGGTAAAACGAGACAGATATAAGCAACACTTGCATGCATGTGAAGGGGTAACTTTTGTTGAAAGACGTGCAAGGGGAGTGGTGTAGTTTAACATGTGGTCGTTGTAAAACTAAATCGTAGATGTCGTAATGATAGTTATACATTCGGAAGCTTTATCATAAACAAAAATGTAATCGCGGTGTTAAAATATCATAGAAGAGTTTGAAATAGTATACTACTAGTAGTAGTAGTAGTAGTAGTAGTAGTAGTAGTAGTAGTAGTAGTAGTAGTAGTAGTAATAGTAGTATTAGCAGTAGTAGTAGCAGTAGCAGTAGTACTACTACTACTACTACTACTACTACTAGTAGTGTACTATTTATCATAGAAGAGTTTGAAATAGTATACTACTAGTAGTAGTAGTAGTAGTAGTAGTAGTAGTAATAGTAGTATTAGCAGTAGTAGTAGCAGTAGCAGTAGTAATACTACTACTACTACTACTACTACTACTACTACTATTAGTGTATTATTTATCATAGAAGAGTTTGAAATAGTATACTACTAGTAGTAGTAGTAGTAGCCAAGTATAGTAGTAGCAGTAGTAGTAGTAGTATAAGTAATAGTAGTAGCCGATTAGTAGTAGCAGTAGTAGTAGTAGTGGTAGTAGTAGTAGTAGTAGTAGTAGTAGTAGTAGTAGTAGTAGTAGTAGTTGTAGTAGTAGTAGCAGCAGCAGTATAGTAGGCGAGTAGTAGTAGTATAACATATACCAACAATATTAAAAAGAACACATTTTCACCTTGAGCACGATCATACTTCCCTATTCAGAATCGAAAACTCTAGCTAAATAACTATAAATATCAGTTTGGCAGTTGACTATAGTTTTAGTTATAAAGCTCAGGCACCTGTCCAAGCCAGCTCTGGTTTTGTACTGAAAGTTTCCCCTTCAAAGAGTAAATGGCAGACGCGACAACCCATCTTTTTCCAGAAATTGATTTGGCCCGAAGTAAAAGAGATGATCAATAATTAGCAGCTGCGACGTAAGGGAGGAATATTGTCTGAAAGTGATTTATCTGTGCCGTCAAAATACAGATCAATGACAGCTTAGAAGAAAGAGAGGTTATGAGACTAGTCGTGTGTATAATTACCACTCTATTGAATATGTTATTGTGTGCATTATCAAATACACCGCAATGAAAAGGCCAGCCATAAGTTCGACTGTCATCAACATTTAGGAAGTTAAAATGAGTTCATGAATCAATGCATTCGCGTGTGTTTCCTCCTAAAAGGCAGGGGTGGGTCTGTGTAAAATATTATCAATCGAATTTAAACTATACAGAATAATATTAATCAAATCAAGTAAGGAATCTGTAAGAAAATGCATCTGTCGGAGGAAAAAAACCTCCCTTAAATAAAAAAGTTTATGTTTAGGAGTTCAGGAGTAATTGTGTCCTTATTTTTCAATTACTCTTTAACTAAATGTGTTGGTGATAGCTGCTGATGTCTGTTTTATCTGCATGATATTCATATCAATACCTGTATAGCCATCAATTATTGTGTATTACGTATTACCTTTTTATTTATCTATTTTATATTATTCATTTTATGAAAGGCCCGATCACCTTTATATGTATTATTTAATTCTTTAGGCTTAATTTGTTCTCCTCCACTCATACAGGTTGGAGCTGGCCTAGATATCCACTCGAGACATCCTAAATGATAATGAAGCATTCACTCTCCTGCTGGCTTGCTCTCCTGTCATTGTTGAGCTCACTGAGATCATCGACGGCCGTGATCGGAGGCCTGATCGACTTCGAGTACCATGACTATACAAGCCTAACCTTAGCGATAAGATCATTGACGGTTGCATACCCTGATCTCACACATCTATATACCATAGGGCAATCAGTCAAGGGTAAGTCATAGATGATGCAATCTTAATTGTTATAAATTTTCACCCAATACTAGGACCAATATACTCATAACACTCCGAACAACTTCATCTGAAGAAAAACAAAAACTTGCCCTAGAACAATAGCATCCCCAAGAAAAAAAAAACCGCCCCTGACATCTACCCCTGATACAGTTATCTTAGAAGTAGTTGACTGAGGGTAACTTGGGCATTGTACACTGTCGCTCATATAGTTAGGGTAGGGGGTAGCCCCTGCTGCGTACAGTCATGGTTCAGTGGCCAAGCAATGGCCTCGTAACTGTGAGGCCCCAGGACCAAAACCGTGTCGATGTGCTATATTAGTGCCCTTTTGTGGGGCATTAATCGTCATTATTTTTTATATTTTTTTTATTATAGTTTTATTTTAACAGGGTGGTCTCATTCAAGTTCATTTCTGAGCCTGCTCTCCCAGAGAGCCCTGTATTCACATAAAAACATGTACAATAATAACATGAATTCAAAACATATATACAAAGGTAAAATATATATGGTATATACAATAATTAAACATAGGTAACGAAAACCACGCATTAACAATAAATTATAAGGGGAAAAAAATACAACTATCAAATTGAGAAAACTAGATGAATAAAATGTAATAAATAAAGGTCAAATTAACGTGAAAATATGTTTACAAGGGAAACTGAAAGGTTTTGACATTCTTTTTAAAACTTTGCAGCGACTTACAATTTTTAATATGATAGGGTAATTTATTGTATATTTAAGCTCCTGAAACCGCTAAGGTTTTCGTTTTAAAATTTGTTTTACATTTTGGAATGAATAATGGACTGTTTAAAGCATAACGAGTATAATATAATATCGGTCTTTTACTTATACATGGATTAAGATATGGTGGTGATAGGTCGTTTATGATTTTAAAAATCAAGATGCATTTCTGATATTTAATTCTTTCCTCTAATGACCGCCATTTCAATTTACTCATTAAAACATTTGGGGTGTAAAATATTCGGCACGAAGAACTAATCGTGCATATCTATTTTGTAATTTTTGCTGTCATTTATTACTTAAGGGCGTAGGTCCCCTAGTTGATAAGCATAGTAGCATACACATCCTTTAGCAGTCACGCAATACAAACACTGGCAAATTGTTTTTCAATAAAATCTGAGAATTTAACCTATTTTCTAGATCTATTAGGAATAAATAATTGTCAAAATAGTTCCATAAATTGGGGTAACAAAAATGATATTCCAACTATATGAGCGACAGTGTAGTATACTGTTTGTCCGGGGAATGGGGTATTGTCATAAGGGGCACTGTCCTATGAGTAGGTGCTCGGGGTAGTCATCCGGGGGTAATTGTCCTACAATTATTAGTTGTCCTAGTGGTAAATGTAATTTATTAGGATAGTAGTCCTGATCACGAGTTCACAAACGCATGCTCCTACCGTATAGACTATAGAGTTAGACCTTCTCAATCTGCATCTATACCCAGGTCGAGAACAGATCTACTGAAAACGTTTCTATCGCCTATAATCTGCACTATTATTGATTGATTTTCAGGTCGAGAATTATGGGTACTCGCCATTGCTGGCATGGACGCTACCAAACACGTAGTAGGGAGACCAGAAGCTAAGTATGTGGGCAACATGCATGGAGATGAGGTGAGAAAACAATGAGACGATAAATTTATTAAATGTTTATCAATTTGTTTAGATTTATGAAAATAACTTATATTTCACTTGTCATAGGTTAGTGATGTTTCTGTAAGATAATTTTTAAACACAAAAATGTTGTTCATTGATGTTATCATTTTGTGAAATCTGAAAAAGATGTCATTTATGTAATTATAGGCCTATGTCATGAATATCTACAGTAATTCTGAATTATATTTTACACTTCTTATGTCTCTTCACAGCTTTATGACTTCGAGTTATTATCGTTAAACTTAAAATACCAAAGACTAATAATATGGCCATATTTACAGGTAATTGGGCGAGAAATGTTGATACACTACGCTGACTGGATGCTACTGAACTATGGTCAGGACATAGAAGTAACACAGTTCCTAGACTCAACCAGACTTCATATTCTAGTCTCTATGAATCCTGATGGCTTTGAAGAAGCCAGAGTCAATGAAAACTGCAGGAGTTTTACTGGAAGGTGAGAGACTTATCTACTTATTCCTGCTCACTCTCATTCAATCACCAGAATGTTATGTGTTGCTCCGCTTTACGATCTCATCTTAGTCTTCTTACTTCTTTGTAACACATTATACGGACTGTCTTCTCGATTATTTTTTGTCTATACGCTTACATGTAAATGAATCTCACTTTTATTCAATACCTCTTTTTGTGAAATGCAAGGACGTGTATCTCAACATTCATGTCTTCTGAAAAGATCACAACTCACTTTCTTCCTCTCTTCTCTCTTCTTTCACAAGTTGTTCACTAATACCTTTGAGAAGAAAAAAAGATTTTTAAAATGATTAATGATTTACATTTTCATTTATATAATGGTATTATAATGCCAATAGGCGTAGCGTGGGACAAGTGATTGAGGGGGGCACTTGCGGGGGTATTTGTTGGGGGGCGCCGAACGCAAAGGGCAATATCAATATCAGGGCCACTGAATAGAGGGAGGGAGGGTGTGGAGGGGTTCCTAGCAGCTTCGTTTCATATCCCCCTCCCCTCTTTTCCCCACATTTTCTTTTTTTTTTTGGGGGGGGGGGGGGCACGTGTACATGTTGTCCTTTGTAGAAACGCCTCTTGTTACGACCGTCAACGTTTTTGCTATAATTATTTATGTTATTATTACTGTTGTTAAACCTATCCGCTTTACGATGTAATACCCTTCTGTTCTCATCAGAATAAATCCTAGCTTTGTTGCCATAGCAACCATCTATAAAATGAATTCCCCTTCTCTCTGCGTAGGACGAACGATCTCGGCTTCGATCTGAATCGGAACTTTCCGGATTACTTCGAGAAGAACATATACGTGACACAAGTGGAAACCCAGGCTATCGTGGACTGGGTGGCAGATATTCAGTTTGTATTGTCAGCTAACCTCCATGGTGGTGCACTGGTTGCTAACTACCCCTTCGATAACATTGACCCAGGTAAGTCATCAAACTATTGGGAAGTGATTATGAAGATACACAACGTGACACACAATCCTATTACTGGTCTTCAAAGGAGGGATAACTCCACAGGTTTTACGAAATAACATGTCTTTAAAAAAAAAGCGTTGATAGAAATGTTGCCATTTTTTGTGAAAAGGAAAAACTGATACATTTTTCACAAGCACAAAAATAGATAGCTTGGGTATCTAAAACAATTTTTTTTTAGAGAATATGTTACAATGTAGAAGTTATCATCTAAAACTCTGAATCATTTCGTATACATTAACTGAAGAAGAGAAAGAAACAGAAGGAATCCAATTCTGCTTGCCTTAATCTGTAATCTGAATTTGATGAATATTGAAACAGACAGATCAACAGCGTCTTAAATTTCATGGTTCTGCGTCAAATAATTTTTCTTCCTTTTTCACAGAAATCAAGAAAGACAACACATCGATATACAGCCCCAGTCCTGATGATGATATTTACCGTTACCTAGCAACTGTATATTCGTATAACCATCGGAAGATGCACATACTCAATGAAACTAAATGTGAAGGGAAATTTACAGGATTCGAGGATGGCATAACCAATGGCGCCGAATGGTATATTGCAGTTGGTAAGTAGAATATTAAAGTAAGCATTAATAAACATGCAAGAAAGAATGATGGAAAATAAAGCTCAACTTGGCACATCGACTATAAGAACGTGTAATTTGAGAGACATGAAGAGCAAGCACCTTAAAGGTTATAAAAAGTTTTGGTATGGGGTCATGATTTGGTTCAAATGAACATATTGGAAGCATATGCGATACTACAATATTCAGGGATCGTTGTCGCGGTTGAAATCGAGTCTAAAGTTATGAAATTTTAAATAATAAACTCATTATGTTGTATAGCTTCCTCTCAAGTTCAAGATATTAATTCAGCTATAAAACAATGTGTCTTGACTAGAATCGACCAATTGGCTAAATTATATATCACAACTACATATTCTGAGATTTTCATGGTCGCAGCTACCATTGGTTGGCCGTAGGTGCTATTTTAAATTTATCAAAATTTACCGGGAGCACCGGTAAATGTTTATACTCAATTTTTCTCGAAAGCAGAAGTGTTTTAGGGGCTTATATTTTTTAGTGCTTATAATACATTCACAGGGGCATCCAAATATATATATATATATAAATTGTAAAGAATCACTATCCACCATAGTTTCAAAATTTCCCAAAACTTTGTATTACCTTTAAGCGCCCTACATAGGCGCATACAGGCGCCCATCATCATCATCATCATCATCATCCTTATCATCATCATCCTCATCATCTTTCTCATCAACATCATCCTCACCAACAATAACACCAGCATCATCATTATTATCCTCATTAATAACATTATTATTATCATCATCGTGTTCGGTATCACTATGACTCCCAGTCATCCTTATCATTGTATCATCACACCCAATACATCATCATCTTACCATCGCCATCTCAATCATAATAATCATCATTATCATCATCATCATCATCATCATCATCATCATCATTATCATCATCATCATCATCCTCATCATCATCATCATCATCATCATCATCATCATCACTACCACCATCTTTATCATAATTATCATCATTATCACTCCCAGTGACATCATCATTATAATAACCATCATCGCCATCATTATCATCATCCCCACAAACCATTGCAGCAACCATGACCATTCAATATACCCTGGCACAGTATAAAGAAATACATTATTGTTTTAGAGATAATAATATTTACCACCATTTTGTTGAAATCACCAGGTGGGATGCAAGACTATAACTACTTGTTTGCTGGATGTATGGAGATCACCTTGGAGATCAGTTGTTGCAAGTATCCTCCTCCTGAGGAGCTACCAGAGTACTGGGAGGATAACCGAGATGCGCTCATGGAATACATCAAACAGGTCCATAGAGGTAACAACAACAACCCATTCATTTTCCCTTTTTTCTTTTTGACTCTCTCAGTCTGTCTGTTTTAATCTCTTTCTTTATCTCTACGGTTATCCTCTTCGCCTCTTCTCACATTCTCTATGTTATCTTTCTACATTCCTTCTACTTTCTGTCCACTTCCAGAACTCAGCTTAAATGACATATCTATTAATATCTGCACCACCTTGCCATTCCTCTAGTCTTTCATAGTTCAATAATGGACTGCATGCAGTATTTTGATGTACCATTTTATGCAGATTCTGGGACTGCACTTTATTTTTTCCTGTGTTTATGTTTCCTCTCTCTCCCTATTTCTCATTTCCTCTTTCCTCTTTTTCTGTTTATCTCTTTCGCTGTCTGTATTTATCTTTTAATCTTTCATTTATCTGATTATCATATGCTCTCCCTTCTTCTCTGTCTCTGTTGTAGTCCTACTCTTACATTTTACAGTCATCTTAAGATTTAGATATTCTAATTTCTGAGTGTACTTTTGACGATGCTTTGTAATGTCTCCCATCTTTCCGATAGGTGTAAAAGGTATCGTTCGTAATGAGCAAGGTACGGCCCTAGAGGGCGCTGAGGTGAAGATAGTTGGTCGTGATATAACCTTCCGCACCACAAAGGAGGGAGAGTATTGGAAACTACTACTGCCTGGCTCCTACGAATTACAGGTAAATACTATACATACACGTACTTGAACTTGAACTTGAATGAAGTACATACTCATTGCATAAGATGAGAAATCATTAAAAAAAATGTATAGATATCAAAATAACTTAAGTACGTTTCTTCAGACTCTTAGAGAACAAAGAAACACGGCAATCTAAATTTCTCCTCTAACATTTTATGATAATCAGTTTGATTCTTTGTATACACAATTAAAAAAAATGCATGTGTGTCAAAGTGTGAATAACAAATTGAGAACACTTTTGTGAACTCGTAGCATCCGCGTAGGTGAAGTCATTATTCTTTTCTCAAGTATTTTCCTTCTGCCGTCGTACTCTTGTTTTGTATTCAATGATTTTCTTTGTTTTTGCCGAATAAATAATAATAATAATAATATTTTTGTTCCCCTCCCCAGGTGAGCATGGAGGGTTATATCACCTGGACGAGTACAGTTCAAATCACCAACTACGTCTACAACGTGGAACAGGTAGATGTCTACATGGCAACAGTAGATGACGGATCAGGAACAGCCCCTCCCAAGACTCAGGTATCACTGGTTGTCATAGTGATGGCTTCGCTTCTTGGGTCGTTATGGCATCTCTGACGTCATTAAGGAATAATCATTGAGGTGATAATATACGTCCTCGAGCGTTAACACGAAACAGATATACCAGCCGGACGCTGCAACTATCACGTACCTTAACAATAAAATATGCATGATTATAGATCTTCGTGATATACACTGACGTAATACCTCCACAAAGTGATTAACATTTGCAGTGATTGAGTCGATAGACAGGCCTTCATGAAATTCTGCCTTTCCGATTTGACAAAATTACCTCCGTATATCGCCTACCGTGAAAAACTTTTTGATGCTGTGAATTATCGAAGAATACTACCACGTAATAATGAGCTTTTATTATTCGTGAAGAATGGGAGCTGAACGCAAAAATGGTTTGGGGCTATTGATGCCAGGCTGATTGATGCATTGGTATGAACATGTATGATCTTCACCATTTTGAACGGTCATGATCGAGGCACCTGACATACTATTTTTGTTCAGAAGGAAAGTCCGAGCAGCAACCGAAAGGGTGGCGTCTAACAATAGTATTATTGTACCCGATTGCTTTATGATTCGCAGCCAGCAGAGTGTGCGATCTTTCCAATCGGGAGCACTGTACAAAGTCATGATTTCGTAATTTCTAGGAACATTCTAAACCTTTGATTAATATGCTTGATACCTATATTGTGATGTACCATAAAATCTGTCGTACAGCGAATATTCAATGACGTCCTGATTTTCGTGGGTTGTAAAGTTGAAGCCTAATACTTAAACAAGACCGAATAAACGATGAACTTGCGACACAAACCTATTTTCTCATCAAAATAATGATTTTATACCTCAGAATTGCTAATGAATCATGAGATGCACAACATCATTGTGTCAATTCTAAAGTTGATTGTATTGATGTACCGTGGTAGTATGTTTGATTGATGTCACTCCTTGCCAATGATTCGAATCATGAAACAAAATTATCATCACATTTTTGTTTATCTAATATCCTTTCACACTCTCTGTCTCTTGTTATTTCTTCCCCCTTTCTTCCCCTTTCTCTCTCTCTCTCTCTCTCTCTCTCTCTCTCTCTCTTCCCCCCCTCTCTCTTTCTTTCACTCTCTCGTTCTTCCTCTTTCTTTTTTTTCCTTTCTCTTACTCTTTCTCACAGTCTCACTTATTTCTTGCTTATAATCTCCCTCTATCCCTCTGTCAACCTATCCATCCACCCATCCATCTATCTGTCTACATTTCTGTCTGTTTATCATTCAATCTTTCTGATCACAGTATATATATATGGTGATTGGAAAGTCAAGAGCCAGAGCTCGTATTCCTTTAGAAAAATTTAGATTTGTAAATGATATATTTTTCTTTGCACTGAATCAATGTTTATACAAAAAATTATCTACATATCTACGTGTCTATCTAAACGATTTTCTTTATATATATCGAACTATATATCTGTTTCTAGTTTCTATAATCTATCTCATTGTAGCTACTGAGTGAATATGACATTTCCCACCAATTATCTAAGTAAATCGTGTTTGTATAACAAAAAAGATTTTGTATGGTTATTATGACGCTTAATGACATTGCTATTATTGTTTATTTTGAGCGTGTTTTTTCTTTTCTTTTTCAGTATGCCGTTTGTTAGATAAAGTTATTCTGTTTACAGAAAGGATTTGAAGTATCATTTATAACCAAAACATGTTGCCATGTTGAGCCAGAGCTCATTGAACGCAACTTACTTCTATTGATGTTGCTCGAAGGGTAAAGCTTGTGCAACGATAATACACAACATTATTCAGATGGTGAATAATGGAAGAAAAAAAGTAAAGCCAGCACTCTCAATTACCTTATTCTAGCTAATTGTGTTTCCATTCGGTTCCCGCCCTTTAACCAGTATACTGAAACATTCCTCATCGTTATGTGTATAATGATCTGACTTGTATGAACTATTGAATAATTATATGAAATAGTACTCGATATGTACTGCCTTCTTGTGAGAATTAATGTACATGTTTATTGTTTCTTTGAATTATTTAAGATCAATGTTTTCGTACATATTATCTATAAATTATGGTATTCTCAGAGTGCGATGTGTAATTTTTTTGGAGATCCGAAATACATTTTGTTGAATTAGCTGTGTAATCAAATGAAATGATTCATATGAAACAGCGATCGAAACATTTAATAAATTATATTTTTGAATCTCAATATCAAATTTGTTCGTTTTGTGTTTATATTTAGTAGGCCAATTAAGTGTTAAAATTTTAGGGAGGAGTGGGGGTAATTAAGTACCACCACCATTCTCACTTTACTCTAAAACTAAAACATATAAAATCCATTTTTTTTGTTTAATATGAAATGGATTGAGAAACGAATCTTCACCATTTGCATATTGCGAAGGAAACCCCCATCAATAATAAATAAATATGCGCACAAAACTGATGTCATTTTGCTTAGATTGACATAAAAGATGAAATTAATAATTATCAACTTGGCCAGCTATTAAACTCATTTTCTGTTTCGTTTTTGTGTACTACGTGTACTTCTGAACTTGTCAGTTTCGGCGGCCATCTTGAACTTACGTGTATATTAATTTCTTTGTGATAATGTCCGTATCAGGACATTTACACCATAGACAATTACCTCTCTAAAAATTCCCCCAAGGACAATTGCCAAAAGACAAGATATCATGTTTCAATCCCCCTAACCCCATACACACACGGACACAGGGGATGATCATTCTAGAGCTTAATTTTCGGAGGGTAATTTTCCGGGGCGATAGTCCTTCTGGGGTGATTGTCCTTGGGGGTGATTGTCCGTTTGGGGTGGTTGTCCTTGTGGGTAATTGTCCTGCTGGTAATTAGCCGGGGTGATTGTCCAGGGGGTAATTGTCCTCGAACCGATGATTTCATTTTTGTTTGATAAATTCATTGCTATAATGATTGATTTTATGATCATAATCATTATCCTTGACCTCGACAAACGCCACAACATAGCAAGTGCAGCATTAATCATCATCACTATCATCATCAGCAGCAGCAGCATCAGCTTCATCAACACCACCATCGTTAACATCGGTGTCTTCGTCATCATAAAATCAAATCTGAGAGTTGTCAAAATCATCTTCACAACCATTATTCTCATCACACTCACCGACGCCCAACCCCCTCCGAGAATTGTAACCCGACAGAATTTATTTAACAACACAATAAGTAAAGGTTGACACCGGAAGATACCGAGTCGAGAGATAATGATCCAAGTTTTGTGCTTTAACATGTTAAGTTTAATACATGTACTCGTAAAAGCAGTTCTAGCTTCAGTACTCAACTTTGGTAATAAATGCATAGTAAATGAAATATCACGAATCGTTATAGATGAAGTTAAAAAAAAAATCTATTGACAAAAATATAATATACAGGTTTATTCGGGTTTAAAATATCTGTTGGCAAAAATATAATATACAAGGTTATTCGTTACACCTGCCATACTTACATGAAGCGATTTACAATGCATGGTTATAAGGAAAGATTAAGTACGAGAAAATAAATGGCAATAAAGCTATTAGCCTATGTCCTAATGGCCCATTTAAATCTAAGATATATATAAATATCATGCACCCATTTTTACTTGGTAGAATAAAGGCTTTATGTTTAGGTACAAACAACAAAATGTTGTATATGCGTTTTAATAGAGAGAACATTATTTTGGTTGAAACTGGAGTGTCATTTACGTCCATAGAAACGTTATCGATGACTTATGGAAAATACGAGTTTAATACATACAGATTTTGAATGAAATATCTTCCATGCTGGACACATGGGACGTGATTGAATGGAAAGAAATCAGACAGTATAAATAGAGAACAATATACCCCAGATGTTATATCGCGAAAAATGTAGAAACACGAATAAAAAGGCGTAGAATCTGAATCACTTACTTGTTTCATTTGTCTTTGGTAATGGGTCGCATTCATGAAGTCTCATCAGAATATAACACTTCAACGTTAATGGTTCATTGTCTGATTGTTGGTTGAATTGCTTCATTTTGAATGCTCAATGTGACTAGGTTAATTGCGTTATTCCTGTTACTGTTTCAACATTTACTGTTTTGATATTTGAAGAACATATTTATCAGAAAGAAATGTTTCAATGAACGTCAGTTTATGTAGTTCTTTGTATATTGAATGTTTTGCAAATAGGTGCTTTACGTAGCGGTGAAAATCAAGATTTAATGTATAACAAATTGTACAAACAGTTCCTAAACAAACATAGAAATTCACCCGTACTTTCGTTGATAAATATAATATTAATTTTCTCTAGCTTCAGCCCTTTCTTCCTTTCATTATTTGAGCTAAGCTTGGGTTATGAAAAGTGCATAATAATATTTGCATAGTTATTATATTTTGTAAAGGCACATTATATTGAACATAAGAAAAAGAATACGAGTTGCATAGAAAATTACGATGTACACTTTTAGAATCAGTTATAAACAGTGACCGGGTTCACATCCAACATCACTCTCTTTGTCTTCTCCAAACCATGAGCAAGGTATAAGTCGGAAAAAATACACATACATTTTGGTTTAAATACCTGTAGATTCATTAAAATTACAAAACCACTATGTGTAATTCATGTATCATCTAAATCGTTCGTTTTATATATATCTCATCGGCCATTACTGTAAATATTCCTTACCTTACACTATTTATAATACACGTACAGTATGTGAATGAAGGTGACATTACTGAAAATAATAATAATTCTTACAGAAATAAGAGTTGTACCAAAGTTATGTGATTAATCAAATTATACAAGAGATGAAGAATACTCCGAACCAAGGCAAGATTACTAGAAGAATACAAGAAGTTCAAGTTAGTTACCCGAATCTATTACAAAAATGTTCCTCATTAAAAAGTTAATGCATTCTAACTTCCATCTGTTATCACAAACTGCGGTCTCATTACAAGGATGATATTATTAATATGTTCTATTCGTTCTGTATTACATTTCGTCATTATTTTGCGAGACACGGCCAGAATAAACGACTTCAAACTTCATTAACTTGAAACTCTAGGGGGCGGGCGGAGAATGCAGGAAGATAACCGAATCGATCAGTGCGTGGAACGTAGACCCACATCCAGTCGTTTTCTCGCTGCATGGCTGAGTTTACAACGACAATCTCTCCACGCTGTGCTTCAACCTCGTCCACTTCGCCTGGGGTATAAGCATGTGTGGTGACGTATACTTCTGTCACACCCGGTGACGTCTGTTTGAAATGTAACGTAGTAACAAATATCAACATCAATCTTCTTTCTGCATCCTATCTGGTACCTAGTTCGTTTACCGTCTTAAAATGAGATTTTCACAATAACAATAATAAAGTGTTTTAACTGGATCCGGGCCTATATAACTTTTTGCTCCCATGACATTGTATGCCTCAGTCTTAATACTGTAGTAATTGAAATTGTCTTTAAGGAAACCTCACCCCAAAACATCAGTGCAGTTATTCTGAAAAATTAGATTTATTCCTGCCCTTTGATGTACAATATTCCCTACGAAAATATACATCTTGCCACATATAAATGACTTCCCTCATGCATGCAATTACCATATCAATTATGTCGATCTGTATTATAATTGTGTTTTAGGTTGTAATGTCCTGTGTACGTCTTGCATTTTGTTATATTGTGACTTTTAATGTTTTGTATCTTCCACATTTGTCAATTATTTTATGGGTTCACCCACTTCCCTCAAGCCATTGGCTTTATTGGGTGCTAATGATCCAGTACACTTCTCAATGTATATATATTGTATGTGATTTTTTTTTAATGAAATAATAACTTATATATTCTTGGCATGGGGGCGTGACATGGGCGCAGCCATTTTCTTGAAAATGTAACGTACCAGGTGAAGTTGTACAGTCATGTATCATGCACCAAACTTTAGTTGGAAAGACTTTTTAAATCAATAACAAAACTTTTACTTTTCAACGAGGAAAACGGAGGCAGGTAAAAATGTCAGAGGTAAAAATGTCAGGGGTAAAAATGTCAGAGGCTTCCAACTGTTTACCAATACCAGTCTGGGGTCCTGTGTCCTGGGAAGTGACGAATACGTGGTAGGGATTCGACGAACAGAACTTTGATTGACTTCAGTACGCAATGTTCTTGGGTCACTCCGGGGATTTCCTGTCCCTTTACTATCTGCAGAATAGAGTGAAAAAATATGTATCATACGTAAAAACAAGAGTAAAATGTTGTATTAGTATTCATGATATGCTTCTGGTAGACAAGAGAGAAAATGCATATATCATATTATGAAGAGCACCTTTTCCAAGTATCATATCTACAGTTAAAGAGGCAAAAATATCAAACTAACCAAAACCTTTTACTGTCTTTGTTTTAATTGACCATTCTCTTTCAAGTAATATCTCTAAACGTCTGTAAATGCGAAAATATCCCAGTTTCTGACTTGAAGAATGCACTTACTTTTCCTAGCTCCTTTGATCCAGTTCACTCTGGCGGTGCCAACTTGACCTCTATCACTGGACACCGGCCGAGGTGGCTTCTGATCGGGTAGCTGGTTTGTAGAAGTTGTGTGAATGTGACCACCTACATAGTGAGTTGATGCGTGTCTTTGAGCGATTCTCTTCGAGCTTTGGTTCCAATCCTCAATGATCCTCTGTACACGTGATATCTCATTCCTGCCCTGCGGTTCACCAGGCAAGGTTTCTCCAGACTCGGAACATCTTTCATTGGTCTTCGTCCCTTCATGTAGCTGTGGAGGTGCCTCAGATTGTTCTTGGACTAACAGTGCCTCAAGGACTTCGTCTCCTTCAATGGTTCGTCGGATTTTACGATTCTGCTTCTGAGAAAGCTTCTCCTCCACTGCGCGTACATTCGTAGTGGACCGACGCTGAGGAGTCGTCTGAGGACGTAGGGTGTTCAGTGTTGATGGGGCTGGCAAGGAACGTCTGTATTCTATATGGGATGACTTCTTAGGCTTGAATTCAGCGTGTCTAGTTGGAGGCTTCGGCTTTGCTGAAATATCCTGCACTTCTCTTGAACTTTCCTCGATGCTGTTTGTCCTTACGATTCGTGCTTTTCTGATCGCATTGTTGACAAAAGATGGAGTTTCTACAAGTCTCTTTGTATCCAAATCTTTAGGAATGTAATACATTCCCTCGTCTAGAATTTGGCGATTGAGAGTAGGGACATTTCCGTTCCTGCCGAGCGGATCATCAGAATTTCTGACATTCCTTTCACTTCGTTTCTTCTGTTGAATCGTCCTTGATGGCCGTTGCTGATGTGACGGTTTGGTTTGAGCACCTTTAGACAAGATTACGGCACACTCTTCACCCTCGGTCGAGTGGCTGTTGGTGGCGCTTTCCCAAGAGGATGTGCTTGACCGGCTTTCTTTCTTGTGTGCACCATCTTTTTCAACGGTTTCTTTTATTCCCATCATATAGCTTTTCAGAGCACCTTGCATATTTTGTTTGTCGAGAGTTGAGTTAGGTGTCATCCGAGGAGATGGGCTCGCTTTAGGCAAATCAGCGAAGAGGTCAGGTTTTGAAGACAGCTTGGAAGATGTTCTTTGTCCTTCCGACCTTCTTTTGTTTTGTGAAAATCTACCATTTTGCTTAGCCGCAATGCTAACGGCTGGAGACATTCCTAACTGACCACTCCTCTCCAATGAATGTCTCATCCTTCTTTGTACAGCCGCGGATTTGGCGGGCGAACTCGACCAAATACTCTCGTAATCGTGAATACTTGCATTCATCTTCTTTGGGCCCTCTTTTGGCGGACTGTTCGTCATTATACCAGCGATGTATTCTAGATTCACATACGTATGTTCGTTTGGTTTATCCAAAGCATTCACCAGACTTTCCCGTGAAGAGGAAGGTTTGATTTTACGGTTATTCGATGTTCGTCCGTTTCGTCTCGAGCGTCTCTCTCGTGCTGATGCGCGTTTGGGAATCTTGTAGAACGCGCTCTGATTGGTCGGCTTAGCTGTCGATTTTGGTCCAGGAGAGTTATCCATATTCGTGAGGTCACCAAGCACTGATCTCTGGTTTTTCGACACATGGTCATCTTTAAGCTTATGTTGAATACGAGATCGAGGTTGAGACACTTCCTCCTTAGATTTGGAATTCATCCAGTTGTTATTCACATTGTTATTAACTGTGAACTTCTGTTCATTTCCCTCGTCGACTGTTTGAAGACGCACACCATTGGTTCGATCAGGGGAGAATAGTTGCTGTTGACTTTCGTTAGTCGGGAGGCTGTGTAGGCTGATGAGATCAATTTGATCAAAGTCTACTTCATCCAGAGTTGGAAGACAGCGCCTCTGTCTCACCCAAGATGGGATAGTACTTTCTTTATTTCTCTTATCCTGTAACCCTGACCAGTTATGTAACGATGCGGTCGTGGTGTCCAGTGTTCTGGACCTGTTCGCAGCGCCACCCGGAGAGCTGGTGGTGAGATGAGAGAACTTGGCACTCATGAAGGTCTCCTCGAAGAAGACAATGGAACCAAGTGTTCCATCAGGGTTCAGGGTGTCGTTGTGATGACTCTGCTCTGCTCTCATTGGATGCAGTAGGTCCACACGCTCCGATGAGAGTTTGGTATCCAACTCGACGACTTTTGTAACATCTATCAAATGACAGAGAAAATATTTATGATTTACCATGGCACTTTCAATTAATTACAATGAGCAGATAGTGATGAATTTGATGTCTTCATTGAATCTAATCTTGACTACGAAGTATTTAGAGAAGTTATTTGTTGAATATTATATGTTTGACGAAGTATATGTACATAATGAAGATAGCCTTGCCAATTTATAACCGCCATCAGACAAGAGACATGTAAGAGAGGCGCCTTCAAAGCCTTATCGTCGATAATATCTAGATCTTCGACATGCTATGCTTTTTAATATATTTGATATCATATAATAAATATTTTTCACCCACCACCGACCACTGGACGATCTGACAGTAATACCCATTTTAGACTAAGAATGACATTTATAAAACCTTTCCAGAGACACCCAGTACATGATAAGAATTAAAGAATATCGTAAACAGCGCCGTCGTTAAATGGTGGAGTTCTTAAAGGTAAAGACCAGTATTGGAAACGCCCCAATTTCAAAAAATGAAATGGAAGCTCTCATTACCAATCATGTGAAAGAATATGTTTTGACTAATACATGATGATAAAAAATTTGCCGGGAAACCGCCTACTAATTCATATATTTGGTAAATTTATTTCTCTCATGGTCTGTGAGAGATATAGGGTAGTCCCATATACATCTTTCTGTGTATAGTGCTTGTAACTTTACGAAGAATGGGCCAAATTTCTTATCATTTTGATGATTCCAGAACCTTGCAGATGCTAGATGCTAGATGATCAACCTTTTCTGATCGATTCCACAACGTTTCTTTCACAATGCAATCGCATGACCATAACTGGTCTTTACCTTTAAGTCAAGGACTGTGGGATCATAAGAGATAGATCTACCTTGTCCAATGAAGACATTTCCATCCGTATAGTAATCCGTCGGAGACCGAATCTCAGCGAGTTTCTTATCCTGGGCAGAAGGAGTAGCGGTGGTGGTAGAAGTGGTAGACGAAACCTTATCTTTCTTCTCTGATGGCCCCAGATACACACCTCCTGAACTACCAGGGGACATTGGGGGACCAACGTCTAACTCTTTCTGAGTGAAGGGGTGCGCCAGCGTACCCCTCGCTTTGACAGGTCGGGAGCCTGATGCAGAATGTCGCGAGTTTGATCTTTGCCCTCCTGTGTTTCGAGAAGAACAGTAATACATGTTAGATGTATTACTATTATTATTCGCAGCGAATTATGTACATGTAGTAAGCAATGTAAATGATTAAGATAATTATATCCGGTATAAAATGTATTTAATGACCAACATTTCAAGGAAATTATCTATTTTTTAACCCACATCCCCCTACACCCCTTGAAAATCTTCTTGTTATTCATTAGGGGAAAAAAATTATACACATTATTTGGACTGCCTGGAGTGCATTCAGACAAACGGTTTTCACATGGAATTGCTTTAAAAGATTTCCCCCATAAGAGCCGGTCTTCTCTCGTTAAATTAGATTTAAGCGGGAATTAAGCAATGACTCCATAATAAGACCATGTCACAAAAGAGCTTAATGTTGAGACCATGTCACAAAAGAGATTAATGATGAAACCTCAGTAACATTATGCGCTTGGTTGACTCCCTTTCAAAATTCACAATGTGTCATTAAAGCGTGTTTTAATCCTTATAACAGCTTTCTAAAGAACACTAGTGGCTTTCACTTAGAGCGAGGATGTTCAGGAGATTTGTATCTCATTAAGAAAAAGACGTCACATTTACATTCACCGATGTCTGTTGATCATACAGTTTTATAATGACCATCACTAGAGGGGCCATTGAGCTATTTACTTCAACGAGATGGGCATCTTTTGAAAGATGAAACGGGAAGGACCCAAACAGGAGAGGTATCTTCATCCAAATTCTAATCGACCCATACATGATTTAGCAGGAAGAAAGGGCAACTTTACAACATCCATTTTATTATATAAATCACTAAAATGATATCATAATTAAGTGAATAAATCTGAGGAACACCATGCTCAAAACCAAACAATTTATTAAAGAAATAGATGCAAACGTTTTCGAGAGATACAACTCTCTTTTAAGGAATACATCTACTGACTAGAAGAAATGTTGGTATACAAGACTGATCGACGCATTACTACGGAAGCGTTGATGCAGCCTGGCCTAATTTCCACCCTTTCGTTCACATTGGATCCTTCTTTTTCATCACGATTATCGGTAATCCAAATTAAAATATTTTTAGTTACCTCATTCATTTTAAATGTTACCATCTTTCATTGGTCATCGATTAAAGAGGTAAAACTAAAAGCACAATCATTATGTGTGGATTGGTAATTCAATCCGAGACCAGGATAATAATAACCCCCCCCCCCCCCGGAAATCTTCTTTCTTTCTTTTTTTACTTAAAAAAATACTTTAATACATTTTCTTCTTCTAAAAAACGGTGTAAAAAACAAAAACTTTAATGTGACTATTATGATTAAGATTATGATTGTATAATTAATTCATTTTCTGTACTCTGAAAAACAACTCATGTATTCATCTTTCATAGAAAAAAAGAAAGAGCTGTACAGATGAGGTACATGTATTTACCATGTCTAGAATGTTTTCCTAGTTTCCAAAGAGAACCAGCACCCGGACATAAAATAGGCATCTTGCTTCGAAAGACCCTTCTCCAGGCACCATTAAAGGTTTATACGGAAACCATGAAGAGGCGAAGTCGCTCCGAAGGAGGTGTCATCTGGTTGCTGCTTTCATGCAAGCCTGTGATGAGAATGAAATCAGTGGTAGGAGAAATTACAAGAATAACAAAACAAACAAAATCAGAAAATCATGATGACAATGATTATAGGCCCTTGTAAAGAGGATTGTTTAGTGATGAATTCCACATGAAAACGGATGTATGTATACGATACAATCGTGTCGTAATTATGCTTGAAGGGTTACACGACTATGTAATTATTTTGTTCTTATATGCATGCATGTATATCTAGAAATAAATAAATAGAGAGGCCCCTCCCAGGGGCGAATCCAGGAATTTCTTCCCGGAAGGGGGGGGGGGGGGGCACACGGGGGGTAATAGGACATATATTTTGATCCCCCCAAAAATCGCAACGACTCAGCCAGCCGCTGAATAAGCGGGGGGGGGGGGGGGGGGGGGGGGGGGGGGGTGGTTAAGAGCACATTTTTTTTTTTTGGTCCCGAATATTTGAAAATCGCGCCGGCTGCAAATTCGCTCAGTGGGGGGGGGGGGGGGGGGGGTGGTGCACACTATTTTTTTTTTTGGCCGGGGGGGGGGGGGGGCACGTCCCTGTTTGTCAGTACATTTTTGGCGAATTTGGGGCTGATTATAACACTTTTTTGGCCGGGGTGCACGTGCCCCCTTTTGCCCCCCCCCCGGATCCGTTCCTGCCTCCCAGGGTGGATCCAGATCCAGCCGGCGGCGAGGGAGCGGGCCCCATTCGTGACAAAATATTTAGCGGCGACTCAGTCGACCGGTCGAATAAGCGGGGGAGGGGGGTGGAGCTGTATTTTTTGTTACTCAACACCCCGCCCCATTTTGGGGGGGGGGGGCAGTGGAGGGGGTGACCCCTGATCTCTCCTCTCTGGCTTCGCTACACATACTATAATAGTCACGTAATATTTTCAACAAACGTTATTTCAAATCTTATCAGAAATGGTTGATGTTTAGTATTGTAGTCAGTACAGTCCTCTTTGTATAGTCGTATTTGGCTGATTGCAATCATAGCATTGTCCACAAAATTGTATGATCTCGGTGTTAGATAACGGTAACTACACATAATTATCATCGGTGTAATCCTTGCACTACGTCAGAAAATAGATGATGAATCAAGAAAAAACCCTGAAGTGATGTGACATTTAATTAAGCTCAGACTGCAATTTTGTGTATTGTTAGTGTATGTATTTTGTTAACTATAGGGCCCCGCTCACAAGCTTGGCTTCTAAAGGGGTCCTAAAACCATTCAGTTTATGATGTAATCAAGTTAGAATATGTTGATTGATGTACTTCTATACCAGTCTCTTTTTTATGTTACAGATTATATAATGTTTTGAATAAAATGAACTGAACTGAAGATTAGCCCGGTCTTATTTCGTTGATTGTACCTTCAATGCTAAGATTTTGCGCTAACGTCATGTGTGGTAGTCCAGTTACAATTGTTGAAGATTCAAAGTGGACAATTTGGTTGGACCTTAGACTGACCAGTATCTTGATTAAACTAACGCATATTATTGGTCAGTTTGACCAATAATCCTGTTCATATTTTTACTCAATGAATTGGATGACACAAGGTAACACACAAACTAGAATAAAGAATATCGGACAGGCCAATGATGGTCTGGATGGAGTGATGCACAAGTGACAAGATGAGGTCACTACTATAATAGAGCATGGAGAGCAGAACAAAGATAAATCAATACCAAGACAAGATGGAGTTGAATAAAAAGAATACAATTCTAAAGATACAAAGGTAGAAGGGATATTTCTAAAGAAATCCCCGTTTTTTACAACGCACGGCACTATTGAAAACATGTCATCTCTGACCAGTGGAGGCCGACGGATGTAAAAATGCATATTTCAAACTGTAAGGTGAACACTACATAGTACACACAAATACACACAAGTACATTATGACACGAAGCATCTTAATGGATATATAGGCCTACCCAGAGTAAATTCTGGTCCGTCCCTTTGGAATAAGCTGCCACTTAGTATTCGTAATTTAACTACCCTTCATGCCTTCAAAGTTGCTCTAAAAACCCATCTCTTTCTAAACAGTGCTATTTAATCATGTCAATGTAGCGTAATAATTTGTGTTGTTTAAGTTTACTTTATTTTAGTTAAGAATGTTATATTTCTGTGATAGTAATACATGTATGTACAGCGCCATGAGCGTCAGAGCCTGGCGGATACCGGCGCTATATAAATATCCATATTATTATTATTATTATAAGGACTGCAATTCTCAAAAATGGATCATCCATCAAAATAAGATTAACCATACACAACAGCTTTGAAACGCGAATACGAGAACAATATTACACATAATAAGTATATTATAATTTATCAAAT
The DNA here is from genome assembly GCF_000002235.5 of Strongylocentrotus purpuratus. Taxonomy (NCBI): domain Eukaryota; kingdom Metazoa; phylum Echinodermata; class Echinoidea; order Camarodonta; family Strongylocentrotidae; genus Strongylocentrotus; species Strongylocentrotus purpuratus. The sequence continues at coordinate 1,109,332 of NW_022145613.1, read as the reverse complement.
TTATATTTAAAAGAACATGGGTTATAGCAACTATATATGGATGGGTATACCCTCATTCTTCGTATGAATTTTCGATTAGCATTAATGTAAAACCAGGGAGGTGAGATCTCCCTGGTAAAACTCAGTTGTATTGAACATTTTAGTAGCGAGGAAACATATTAAAAAGATATCATTAATTCTACATGAGCATTAAAAAAAAAAAACTCGCAGATCATTCTTGTATATTTTATATTGAGGATATATAATATAAATCTTGTTCGCAGGACATGTCTGAATATAATAGCTATAAATCATCTTACCTGCTGCAACTGATTCGCCGCTAGGTGTCAAGTCCTCATTATATTTTTATAACCTCATCTCAAACCGCAGAGCACACGACACGACCACCAGTATATTACACTTGTAAATTTGAAGATGTGAGCCCGCGACCAATTCAATTCAATTTCTAAACGTCAAGTTTAAACAGTTAAGCTCCTCTCCAGACTCCTCATTGAATATCAACGGTTCTCAAACACGGTGGGGAATTCAAATAAAGCACGCATGTGGTAGGCGGTTTTGATGTACATGTAGAAAGGTTGACCCTGAAAACTACTGCAAGAAGGCTAAGTCAATTTGTCAACGGCAGTGATATACACTGAAACCCATCAAGCATTGCATTCCGATGCATAAAATGCCTTACCAATAACATGTATGCAGCTTTGAAAAAGGTTAGCGGGGTCGAGCGAATCTGAGTGAGGCTAGGATTTAAAACCTGTAGTGTTGAATCACGAACCATATTCCATCTTCTAAAGCTTGATACATTATTAATTCGACATTTATGTCATTCTAACATTTTTCTTAATAACTTGCATTTCTGAAGAGTAAAAATTTATAGCAAGTCATGATTTGGATTCGATTATTTACTGATCAATTTTACAATACGAGACAACTTCCTTGTTGAGAGTCTGGATTGTAGACCAAATGACGCCGTTTCTGCACTGTTTTCATGTAGACTTTGCTCTTTTGCTTCATGTTTTGCCTACAAAGGTTGATTCCTAAATCAAATAGACCAGACAATAAGCGGTCGATTTGAAAAGAAGTGTAGTCGATCGTGCGAAGAATGGTGAAAAGTTTGATAATACAAAAGGTTTCCTTCTTTTTGTCGAAGCCTCCTGTCGACTCGATCGACAGAGTGCTTTAGAAAAGAACAACTAATTCGCCACCTCCTTATTCCCTTGCATGACAAGCGCTTTCTTTCTCTCTCTCTCTCTCTCTCTCCCTCCCTCATTCCCTGTAACGTCACAATCAAAATTGAGTAAAAATTATTTGAATCTTTCAAATGGCCCAATAAAATCGTTCAGGTATATGTCCTTCGGATTGCGACCACAATTGTGAGATACTATTAAAATAATTCCCATGGCCTCCAACGTACAGCTGTGACCGTCGCAGGTGTATAACGGCCGGGTCTGGTAAATATAGGCAGATGTATGCTATATGGTTCTTGAATAACTACAGCTGAATAGCAGTTTTATTTACGTTGTCGGATACGTAGATAATCGGAGTAGAGGGAGGGGGGGGGGGGGGGGGGAGGGGGTGGGGCTTTGTTGACGGGAATATATATCAACATTATTCCACTAGATAGTTACTCAGAAAAACTAGTCCAAGCTATTGCATGCCAAATCTATTGCAAAGACTAAGATACATATAGGAGAGTTGGTAAACCATGTTTGAGGTGGCGTATACGGCCAAACAAAATACTAATATACATGTACGTCATGTTGTGACCAACTGAACATGCTGTGATGGAAAGCCTGCTGAAACCAAAGAGATATTACATTTGCTGAAACCGAAGTTGGCCGAACTCGATCCGTGTCTAGTTGGCTCTGTAACCCTTTATATCACCACCCCCTCTACTGCTAATATTATGTCAAGCTGCCGTGATATCGCACTCAATTTTAGCAATAGTTACTCAATACAGAGAGCGATATCACAGTATGTTAATTGAATAATTAATATTATTATCAACTTTACGAATCTCTTTCAGACGGACGAACTCTCGATCTCGGCCAAGTACACGTTTGCTTTTCCTATCTTTCTTTCACCCAACCCCAAATCATCAGTTTCATGATCAAAACAATGAAAATTATCTGTGTCGCCTTCTCACGATAAAAGAGGTAATGAGGTATATGAAATACAAGGCCAAATCTTTTACAGCGACAGCACAGACCTGTTTCTGAAGATCCTATTTTGAACCGTCCCATGAATTACTGAGATAGCCCATATGCTAGATCGACCTATAGCAGACCTGTTAAATTTGCTTCTCCCGCCAAGTACAAATCTGTTTAAATTCCATTTATAGTGTAGTATGTTAAAGATTAAACAGACAGTAAAATGTTCTATGATCTGCCGATCGTGTGTCACTCTTAAATTTTTCTTCACATAATTATACGTACATATGAGTGCATATAACTTATCACAAAATAATACACAAAGCTGCGAATAGAGATGGCACCCCCTTCTCTCTCTCTTTCTCTCTCTCTCTCTCTCCTGATTATATTTTCTCCATTCGATATCTCCTAGTTGTGGCTACCACACTCATGGCAGAGGGGGCACAGCTGTCCCCCATTTTTACTTCAAGTAACTCCAAAGTGCCCCTGTTTACATAGGAAAAGGGCCCCTATTACTTTGTAAAAGTGCCCCTTCCCCTTTTGATCTGTGATAAGTGCTCTTTTCATTTAGACACGTTTCCCTTTTCCTTTGACAAGTTCCCATTTTTCTTTGCAATAAGTGTCCATTTTCCATTCTTATAAGTGTCCTATTTAATCTCTATTAAGTGCCCCTTTTCAGGTACGAGAAGTGCCCCTTTTTCACTTTTGATAAGTGCTCCCTTCACCTTTGATAATTGTCCTATTAATATCTGAGAGGTGCCCGTTTTACTTTGACAAGTGCCCCTTTTCCTTTGCAAGAAGTTCCTTTTCCCCTATTAATAACTACTAATAATAACTACCCCATTTTAACTCAGATAAGCGCGTCTTTTATTTTCACATGTGTCCCTTTTCTTTTCTAATAAGTGCCCCTTTTCCTTATAAGTTCCCCCATTACAAAAAAGAGAATGAAAATGTCCCCTTTTCATTCTCATAAGAACCCTTTACATCTCTGATAAATTACCTTTTTCAGGTACGAGAAGTTACTCATTTTCACTTCAGATAAGTGTCCCATTCACCACCGATAATTGCCCCTACTCAAATCTGAGAGATGCTTGTTATAATTTGACAAGTGGTCCTTTCCCTCTTGATAAGTGCTCTTTTCATCTCTGATAACTGCCCCTTTTATTTTCACACGGTCTGTTTTCCTTCTAATAAATGCTCTTTTCCCTTCTATTAGCGCCCCTTCCCCTTCTCTTAATTATCCCTTTTCATGTCTGATAAGTGCCCCGATTATTCTAACATGTGTCTCGTTTCTTTTGAGCCACTTCCTCTTTTCATATAAACCCTCTCTCACCTCTGATAAATGCCCCTATTAAAATCTGATCGGTCTTCCTTTTTTTTCAACAAATGCACATTTAACTTTATTATAAGTGCCCCTTTTCATGTCCGGTCAGTAGCCATTTTCAGGTGCGATAAGTGCCCCTTTTCACCTCTGATAATTTCCTTTTTAACAAGGATACATGCCCCTATTCCTTTCTAATAAAGGACCTATCCCCTTTACATAAATACCAATTTCATCTCTTATAAATGCCTCTACCAAAATCAAATGGATGCCCCTTTTCCGTCGACAATTGCCCATTTCCCATTCTCATAAGAGCCATTTTCCACTCTGATAATTACCCTTTGTACTTTGACACATGCTCCTTTTATTTTCTAATAATTTTCTTATCTCTTTCGATAAGGTCCCCCTTTCCTCTCATCATTAAACATGCCCAAAGCTCGCTCGCATTTATAGATGATATAATTATGTTACTTATCAAGGGCCTGTTCAGTATTCCGTTATGAAAATGTTCTTGTAATTACATCAGGATTGGGGTTTTTCCCTTATAAGATGTCATTTTTCGCAGTGAGACCTCACAAAAAATGACCTCTTAAAGTTTCCCTCGCTCCCTTCGCTTACTCGCAAATGAATATTTAGATTATCACACCGAACTGCAAAGTATGATGCTTAAGCATCTCTCTCTCTCTCTCTCTCTCTCTCTCTCTCTCATTCTCTCTCTCTCTTCTCCCTTTCTTTCTTTCCATGCCTATTCTACATTCTTTGGGCTCTGTAGTTCTAAAATACTTTCCTTAGATAAAGAACACAAAAATCTTGACAGTGATTTAGAGGGATTGGGTGTTGTAGGATATTGCATCGGATTCCTGCACTGAAAACGCACTGTTTCTCTTATTTTTCTGCTTTCTTACTAATTAACTTATTACAAAGGTTGGGTAACTTGGGTTACAAGGGTAATTCAACCCTTGTAATTAGTTTATTATTATAATAGCAGCTTCAATTAAGAGAATCGTGATGGGGGAAAGTTTGATATAAATCAGACCAATAATAAGAGAACTATCAATGTTTGAAATATGAGATCCATATACAGTCATGTATAGCTACGTGAATCTCAGATGGACGATTTTGCCAGGAGATTGTGATTTAGTCACGGAAACTCTCCCGTTTGTAGTGTATAACAATTTCATTAATTCTCATTTTCTTGGGGCACTACTCAAAATTTATGATGAATAAGATATTATCATAGGTCCTTAAAAAAGAATAGACCCGCCCGAGTTATACACTTTGGGGTACTAAATGAAATTAAAGTCACTTTGTGTGTTGAAAGAAATGAGAAAGTTGTCCGGCACTAAACCACAGTTACATTACCGATTCACCCAATTTGAAATTCACACAAGTGTAGTGGTTAATTTTATTTTTTTTAAATCCTTCTTCTTCTTCTTCTTCTTCTTCCTCCGTTGTTCTCGGAGATCTGCAGTTGTATTCTGCAAGCGTCAGTGTTGGTGTCTTTCGTCTCCAGCTGTTGACACTGTAGTTACAAACATTCAAGTGGGAGAGGAAAGGATAGAGGTACGGGCAATGTGAATTTTATGGAGGAAGAGTAGAATTAGAGTGATCAGTCTATCATATAGATTTGATGGGAGCATGAGGTGGTTGGGAAGAAGTATAGCTTTTGTGAATGCAAAGCCATCATTGAAGTTGAAGTATGAGAGGGTGGTTTCAGAAAAGTGTCTGCTCTGCATTTCTCCGATGAAGTCACTTCGGTGTGACGCTAGGATACTACAGGAGGCCACAAAGTGGATATTATCCTCATCTTCCTGGTGGCAAAGACGGCAAGTGGTTGAGGTTGCTTTCTTAATGGTGACAAGCCTAGTTTGGGTTAGGTATGTGTTGCATGCCAACTGTGATCTTATTATGATCGCTTGCCTCAGAAACTGTGAGCTGCTGGTCTGTGGATACAGGAGCATTGGGTCTGGTATGGGCATGTTCCTCCATAGTGACAGGGACGACTTCTTTTCTATTGCTTGTAGGATGTTGTCATTCACTACGTCCATCACTGCCCTCTTGGATTTCTTCTTCCACAATGTGTACGGAATTGGGTGTTGTATGAGGGTATGGAGATCTGGGAGTCTGTACTTCATTAGGATGGCTTGCCAGGAGTTGATGGAGAGGGTAGATTTGGTCAAGGCATGTAGAAATGTCCGATACTCAAATCTTTCATGAGGCAGGTCTAATGTTTGCCCAATCATCTGAAGCTTCTCAATATCGACTTGGTTGCTTAACGGCATAAGTCCTAAGAGGAGATATATAGCATCATCAGCTGCTGTTCTTGGGAGACCAAGGATTTTCTTGAACAGTTGGTGTTGGGCCTGGTCAAGTCTAGCTGACATCCCTTTGGTGATCTTTTCCACTGCTGATCCATATAGCATTCGCGGGATACAGTATACTTTCCAAAGGGATACACTATGCTGGGGAAGGAGTCCTCCTGTGTATGCTCCTGATCCAGTGAGTGCATAGAAGGTCCGCACTCCTTTGGAGATTATATCTTCTGCTGAATTCCTCTTTATGCTTGATTTTATGATGCCGAGGTGCGGATGTTGCAGCACAGATGGCACTGTGTCATGCCCAAGCTTCCACAACGGAGGTTGAGACATATTTTTCCCTTTGTTGTTGAAGGTAATTACACAGCTTTTGCTTGGGTTGATCTTGTATCTCCATCGTTTCGTATAGCTATCGACGACGTCAAGCATTGCCTGTAGTTCAGAAGGTGACGAGCTCAGCAGGGCTACGTCATCAGCTAGTACCACAAGGCCAGAGTATCTGCCTAGCAACTTGCATCCAAGATCCTTGTTGCGGAGGATTTTCATCAGTTCGTCAATGAAGGTAATATAGAGAAGGGGTGACAGTACACCACCTTGTCTTACTCCCTGTAGAATTGGGAAGGGGTCACTTACAGTTCCATCCCAAAGGACTTGGCTTTGCATGCTGTTGTAGAGGGATCTGACCATGTTGAGGTGTTGAGGATGAATACTTGTCGATGTTAGCTTCTGGAACAGACCAGCGTGCCAAACCTTATCAAAAGCTTTCTCTGCATCCAGTAGGGCTACAAAGGTGGGTTGTTTGTTGGCACAGTTGATCTCTATGATTAGTTCTACGCAGCTGGATGTGAGAAGACACGAATGGTGCTTCCTGAAGCCAAACTGAAGTTCATCCGGGATGTTGTTTTGCAGCAGCGATCTCTCAAGGTGAGGTTTAAGGACCATTTCCATTAGCTTGCAAAGGGTTGAAGTTAGAGTTATTCCTCTGTAGTTCTTTGGTTCCTGAGTGCTCTTGCCTTTACCTTTGTGAATTGGTATTACAAGTCCCTTCTGCAGGCTCAACGGAGTGTGTGCTTTGGTCAGGAGAACGTTGAAGATAAGAAGAATAAGCCTCTTTGCCATTTCACCAAGGTTTTGGATATGTTCTGTTGTGATGTCATCTGGCCCACTTGCTTTACCTTTCTTAAGGCCTCTAATTGCTTCATCCATTTCCTGGGATGTAATAAGCATTGTGGGAGCTGAGGACATTAGGAGTGTGTGATATTGTTGTGACATCTGGGCACTAGGTTGGTCTAACTTGGGTTCTTGTGATGTTAGGGCAAGATCTTCAAAGTAGTGTTTCCATCCTTCTGACATCGCATTCCCTTGAAAAGTCTGTCCTTTGTAATGTATCATATCTGTTTGTAGTTTCTTGCTTCTCTCAGGTCCTTGCTTCTTAATCAGGTGATGGAACAGTTTGGTGTTTGCTGAAGATGCAGATTCAATGCAGGAGAGGAGGTTCCTGTGTTCTTGAGCTCTGGATTGGCGAAGTTTCCTTCTGAATTCCTTCTTGTGTTTGTAGTAATCTGCATGTGTTGAGTTGTTCTTTGGCTTTCCTGCCCTTTTCCAGCGTTTCCATCCCTGGAGTGCATTCTGATATGCTTCTGCAACCTGCTTCGTCCATTCAGGTTTTCCTCTTTTCTTTCTTGATGGGATGCTGTTGGGAAGTTCTTTTGACTGTGTAAGCATTGATAGACTAAAGTCTTGCAGGAGTAGCTCTGCCTCACTTTCATTGAGCTCACAGTCCAGGATTTGTTTGAAGAGCTCGAAAGCTTTGAGTTCTAGAGGACAAGTGTAGAGCTCTCTCATTTCTTTATTGTTTACCTGCTCCCATTTGATTTTGATGCGTGAGGATTTCTTAGCTCTGTGATTTGCCATTTCTGAGTTTTTTGGCAATGGATAGGATTGTGGCAATCTGTATTCAGTTGTGACAAGATAATGGTCTGATGTATTCAGTGGCTCTTCTTCACTTATTGTCAAATTCTCAAACTGGGATATTCCTGCAGCAGGGACCAGAAATCCATCTATATTAGATTTCTTCTTCCGATCGTCTGAACTGAATGTGTATTGTTCTCTACTGCAGACGGCTTCTGTGACACTAAGTAGACTCCAGGAGATCATAAGCTGTCTAAGATATTCTAGGGATTTTTTTGTGTTCTGATTTACAGTATCAACATTCAGGTCACCAGCAATTACACCTGTAGACTGTTCCCCAGGAGGTAGGTGAGTGTCTAGAAGGTGGCCTATGATGCCTAGGCAGATTTGATATTCTGCCAGATCAGATGAGTTAGTGCCACTGGGAAGATAACAGTTAATCAGTAGCATCCTTTTCAGCGTTTGCAAGAATGTGATTTCTACTGCCAGTATTCTGGAAGATTGGCATGTTATCCTCTTGAAGTCCGATATGATGCTCTTTCGAAGGTATATGGCAACACCTCCTTTTCCTCTTCCTCCATGAATGATGTTTAGATTTGTGAGATTATCTGAGGATTTGCTTATAACATGGTGATTTGGGCTTGCATCTTGTAGGATGTGTAGGTTGTGCTCATGGAGCCAGTGCTCCTGAATGCATAAAATATCAATATTGTTTAGTTCTCTTTCTAGCAATGATTTAATACTTTTAAATCCACGGACATTGAAGGTCCCAACAAGGATCGCTTGGTTAACTACTGTGAGAGAAGGAGTTGTAGGCTCGTTTGCGTTAGGTTTATAATTTGATGATGGTAGCTGGCTAGCATTTGGGTCACTGGCATCTGGTTCAGTGTGTTTGGTGTTGCCAGTAGTTGAAATGAACTCATGAGGAAGTGGTAGGCTGCTTCCAGCATCGCTATGTGTGTTGATGTCGAGGCACGACCTGGACGAAAAACCTGCCTTGAAGCAGATTGTGCATTCGGGGTGATATTCGTAGAAGGATGGTAGGAGGGATTGACCTGTTCAGCATGCTTTGGTGGCATGGTTGGTAATTGTCTCTCTGTTCTGCTTGTATTTCTCAGAGTTGGTTGATCAGGCCATGTTGGCCCTCCAGTGTTTATGCTGATGGGAGTTTGTTGTATCCCATGTTCACTACTAGGGAGATAGTTTCTTGCAGATCTCTGGGGTTGTCCACGAGGATACTGGTTGTTCTGGGCTTTAGATGAGTTACCAGGTGCGGCAACAGTGTGTGACCTTGCTCGTGGTTCATTCTTCTTGTCATTCGAATGTATTTGGGTAGGCTTTATTTCTGAGGGTTTGTAGTGATGATCAGTTTTCATCAGGCAGGGGTCACTCATGGTATGCATTCCTAGAGTCGGGAACTGAGTCGTAGACTGTATATTTATTAGACTCTGGGTATTCTGATCCCTGAGTGAATGATAGTCTGTTTGTGGCAAGCGTTGATCCTCCGTGGGTCTGTGCTGAGCATTGTTGTATGCATTTTGGCCTTGAGGACCCCTCTTACCAAAGAAGGTCTGGCTGGGTATGACTATGGGAATGTTTATGTCACTATGACGTCTAGTCTGCAAGTTTGATGGAAAATCTCCTCTAGTGTTTGCATACATGTACTCTTGATTTCCTTGGTGACTCTTGTTTTTTGTTGGTGATCCTTTTCTTCGTTCTTCATTTAGTCTGTGAGGACTTCGTTGAAATAGAGATGGTCCTGCTGATCTCTTCTGATGATTGCTGGGTGGTAGTCTCTTTGCTATCGTCGGTTCGTTGCTTCTATTGGTGTTGTTTCCTGGAATGTGTTGTGTTACATGTTCTTTGTTTCCATTTTCCTGCTCACAGTCACCATCAAGGATTTCAAAGCTATTGTGTGTTGGCACATTGTACATAGAAGTGCTTTGAACATTGCTCCGGGAATTCGTTATGGTCTCCTGGGGCTGTTCTTTTGTTCTCCCATCATTTCTTGACATTGGTAGTTGAGCTGTTGGTTTGCACACCTCTAATCCATTTCTCAAGCATAGTGCATACAGGTAGTCTTTGTCTAGTATTAGGTTTCTTATTTCAGATTCATGCTTCAGAGTTTTTGTTTTGGCATGTATTAGTTCCAGTTCTTTATTTTCCAAGATTTTTATCTTTTCCTGAATCATCTTGTTTTCCATTTGTGCTTGTTTGAGTTCCTGTCCCAGCCTTTCATTCTCTGTGATCAGCAGGTCATTGCTGGTTGACTGTGCCTTGAGATCAGCTCTGAACTTCTTTGTTTCCGAGGATTTCTTTTTGCAGGAATTACATTCCATGCGTTCTTGCTCTGTCTGTGTTTGTGCATCTGATATAGTTCTGCCAGTCTGGGATACAGTTGGTATTGTAGCTGTTTCTTTCAGTTGTACTTGTCTGCAAGACAAGATGTTGTCCTCCTCTGAGTTTGCTTTGTGTCTTTTGTTTGTGATTTTCAAATTTTCATGTGGTGGTATCGCCGACATTGGTGTTGTGTACTCCTGAGTTTCGAGTTCATCGGTATCCCTTTCTTTCCACAAAGCGGTACAGGAGAGACATGTAAAGCAGTCATCTATATGAACATCAGCAGCTCTATTGCAGCAGTGGGTATGAAACCACAATTCACATACCTGGCAGATTATTGGATTTTCTGCAGCACTTTTGTGACAGACTGGGCACATGGTCGCGTCATCAGTATCTGTGTCTGTTGAGATGTTTAAAGTCATTGCCTGCAGTTGACTGCATTTTGTGCAGCTATATGGTTGTAGATCATTTCCTATCATCTCTTCTAGTTCCTTTGCCTGAAGATGCGAGCATGAAAAGTGGTACCATTGACTACAGTCACAACACTCAATTGTATCTTTACATGCATGTTCAAGACATTTTGGGCAGACAGCTGATTTGTCCGAAGGCTCGCAGTGGCATGGGCCCTTTTGTCCCATTTCGTTATAATTTGCAGTAGTCTGCTTCTAGCTGACAGTTCTGATTTCTTTTAGATTTGCTTGGATTTCAAGGCCTCAGCTCTCTAGTTGGCGGATGGCGTTGGACACTACCAGCATCCCCCAAACAAAAATGTGGATACATGTGTAAATCTCATACATTTCAGGTGGTAAACTTGTTTTGGTCGGACACCCCCCCCCCCTTTTTTTAAATTTTTTTTTATATCAAGCTTGCTATAGTGGATTTCATTACCAGTCGTCTTGGAACTCGGAGGATTTTTCAAAATTTTTCTTTACTTCTAGGACACCATAACTGTTGGAATTACGTACACGTTTACATTGGCGATTTCCTCTCGGTCGGCTGGTTTCCCGGTAAGAAAATGCATATTTTGTCAACTTCATGTTTTCATAATACGTTTTAATGTCATTCATTTCAAAAAAATAAATATTCAGAATTGTATTTGTGAACTTATAAAGATATTGGTAAACGTTAAGAAGTGCATCGGCCGACCGGCGTCAACGGAGCCTTCCGAGGCCGAGTAAGGCTGAGCCGCAGTACAACTGTCAACTGCTTCGCCGGTACGACGGATGGCTGCCGACTGGGTGGCTGGCCTGCGTCACTGGGGCCGACATAAAAGCCACACACACAATACCTGCATTACTATCCTGGCTAGCTGGCTGTGTATTAAAACCTGTTCTATTGATTCTCAACATTTGAAACACCACTGTACAAAACTCAACTGATTTCAACTCAAAATCGGTTATTTAGTGACAATTGATCACACATAGACCTCTAAATGGCAGTAAAATACAATTTTTTAAACTCACCGATGTTGTTAGAAAGAGTAATTTCAAAATTAAAATAGTGAGTCATCAACTGTAAAACTTGCTTACATTGCAGCCACATCGGCATAATTTTGTGCATTTGTGTGTTATTTGTGTGTTGACTATTCATGTGTGCAATTGCTGCCTATTAGAACGTAGTGGAGTGCAGCGCTAGAGGTCAATACACATTAGCATTGACTTGCTGGAGTGCATAAAAGCCAAGGTGGACGCGGGCGGCTACAATTTCATATAGTCTGCACATTTTGGCTATTAGTATTTGTATTGTAGTCTGGGAGGCTCTATATAAGAAAGCATAAGGTAACAGTTAGCAAACTTGAAGTTATACTAGACCTACTTGTGATGGTTTGTGAAGTGCTGCCCAGGAAAGAAAGGTAGCTATTAGAAGAATCCCAATCAAGACAATATTTATGTGGATATGTGAATATGTCTCATTTTCTCTTTTTTTCTTCTCAAAGTTTCATCATTAGAGAGCAAATCATTCCACCACCACCAGCACCATGGGGGATCCATCAAGCTCACCATGGATGTCAAGAAAGTCTACCTTCTTGATTGCTCTCACTCTGGTAGCACTGATTGGGATTGTACAGTCAGAGGATTTCTATGAGTTACTTGGTATAGAGAGAGATGCTGATGCCAAGGATATCAGACGAGCCTTCAAACGTCTTGCTTTAACCATGCATCCGGATAAGAATCAGGTAAATTATCTCAAACATGTCTACATCAAATCTTTTGTACCAAATAAGATATCTTTGCTGATTTACCTTGAATACCAAAGCTTCTGGAAGAAAGCCGTCTCCAGCTGCCAAGCTTCCACGTCTAACTTCAAGGGGGTGTGGGGGAGGTATGTCCAAGCTTCCGGGTCTTGCACCATAGGTTCTTCTTTGACCTGGTATAAGGGATGGAATGTTGGAACAGGTATTATTTTTTTTGGTCAAAAAGGACCCAATTCTGTACTTGGGTAGTGTATATTTTGATTTAGATTGTATAACTGCAAATCAAATTAAATGTTTTAGTGCAAGAGTAGAAAGAGCTAATATCACTTTTAGAGTCCATTTTCTTTCTGATGTTGTATTTGATTTTAATGCAATGTAACTCTTTATGTTTGGAAGTGTCAACACTTTTCAATGAAAGATGACTATCAATATTTACAAATTGTTGATTCCCCCAAACTATGTTGTGAAGATGAGTTCATTTTATTTCTTGTAAACCTGACAAAAGAACATCAATTTGTGTTCTTCTTATAAATAGGATGATCCCAAGGCCCATGACAAATTTGTGCGCATCAATCGAGCGTATGAAGTGCTGAAGGACGACGATCTTAGAAAGAAGTATGATCGATTTGGTGAGGAAGGTTTGAAAGAACAGAATCAGCGATATAATAAATATGAAAGCTGGCAGTTCTACAAGACAGAATTTGGTAAGTGACTGATCAACCAATTTGATGTCTGTGTCTCAAATATGTACTTTTATGTGCCTGTAGTCATAGTGATTATGGAAAAAGTTCATCTCTTTACTCTTAACAAAATATATCAAAACAGTGAATTCATTTTTTGGCAGCAGAGACAACGTTATTCATTATTCAGCAAATGCTTAGTTATTATTAAACTTATTAGAACAGGTCATATAAGGATCCCAAGATTTCTTTAAAAGTTTGTAAATCTGTATTATTGATTATGTTTTGATATAAATATTTTCTTTCTTTCTACAGGTTTATATGATGAGGACCCTGAGATTGTTACACTCAGCAAGTCAGATTTTGGTGAGTTACATCAGATGTTTATCCATCAGAAGTTTTCTAGCAAGAGAGTGCTATAAGTGTGTTTGGAATTCACCCGCGTACGCCCTTTTGCTGGGTCGATGACAATTATCTCTTCATCTTTGTTAGTGAGATTAATCTAATGCATGGAGGGAAACCACACCATTTAAATTTTTACCAAAGAAACACACCCCTCCCCTGCTTGAGCCTAAATGTATTATGGATAACGCATCATTTCTTGTCCTTCTACAAAGCTTTTACAAAGAATGTCTTGAAAGCCTTAGAATAATTAGGAAGTTGAATAGAGTATTTGTGAACTTAAGGAAAACAAAGAGAGTAATCAATATTTTTGTTTACATTAATTCAGAACAATCTGTGTTTGGAGAGGATATCTGGATTGTGAATTTCTACTCCCCAAGATGTCATCATTGCCATGATCTAGCTCCAGCTGTAAGTTCAAACTTCAAAACTCTTCAAGTTGGCAATTTTATATAACATCCTTAACCTCCTGTTACCTAATACAGACCCTTAAAACTAATTATATTTCTATTGACCTTTATTCTGTAGCTCCTCTGTCATCTCCAGACTACAATATGCCCCTCAATTTTGTCCTAGATCACAGTACAGTTTCGAGATCACCTTGGTCAAAAGTTTTAACTATGCTCCTCAAGGCAGACAATACTTGTAGACCATTTCAAGAATAATAAGTTGATTTTGTAGGAATCAAAGTGAAAAAAATGAATTCATTGTCAACTTAAAATTCATGTACTATATACATATAGATTTTGGCTATTAATACAAATTTTAGTAAATTCTTAAACCATCTTTCCTTTATTAATAGCTTTGAATTCTGATTTAGAACTGTTTTGTTTTATCATAGTCACTTTCATTTATTTTGTATAGACTTTGCAATGCTTTCACATTATGTCTACAATCAATGTACAGACCATTCCTCATTTGAGCATTCTCTCAAAACAAATCATGTTTACTTTTTTCATTTGAACATTCTCTCAAAACAAATCATGTTTACATCTTTTGTGTGATAACATAAAGAGATCAAATCACTTGTGCAGGATCAGAGTCTATCTGAATATACATGTCAAAGGAGAGCAAATACAAATTGAATGAGTGTGTGCATTAAAGCACCAAGTCAAGTTGATGCATGTATGATTTTACAAAAAGACTCTATGATAGATTATTAACTGTCTCTTGACCGAGGAATGATATAATTTCAAAACGTTTTAGTATTATATATATATTTTTTTTAAAGAACAAAGCAGAAGGCAGTGGTACTTCAAGATGCCTTATTAACTTTCCCCATCTCTCTTTCTTTCTCATATTCTTCAAATGCTTTTATATGTAGCCTGTGTTATAATGTTCATTATTTGATAACTCTATTTATGTTATAGTTAAAGATTTTCATGCGTGGGTATATAGTCGTTCATAAAGTAGGCAACTTGGCGATCACTACATAACACTGAGCCAGCGGATATTACTCTCCTGTGTGTACGTACGTGTGCTGCCCTCTATATACCCATGCATGAGCAACTTTAACATACAATATGTAGGTTGACTGTGTTACTATCCCATCGCTTTCTCCCTCTCTTTTGTTTCTATATCTGTTGTAGTGGAGAGAGTTTGCGAAGGAGGTAGAGGGAGTGATCCGCGTAGGAGCAGTGAACTGTTGGGATGATCGCCCTCTATGTACAGCTCAGAATGTGAAGAGATTCCCTACGCTGTTTGTCTACCCAAAGGTAAGGATTACAGTTGTCAAGTAATGTCCTGCGCTTATTTTTATGTGACTAACAGTACTCAATAGATAATTAAAATAAATTCTGAAATGCCACCAATGACTATTCTTTGATGCTCTCAAGAGTGAATATATTATAGGCCGAAATACTGTCAAGAATATAGGCCTAGATGCTACAGATAGTATAATAAATGTATGTACTGGCTCAAAGTGTAATAACACATTTGATGACTTGCTAATGAACCTGATATTAGCATATTGGATTCTATTTTCAGACAATATCATGAACTAGGTAAATAATCTTACAATGGGTCATTAAATGCTATTTTTCAATGTGTATAAAGGCCTGTAATATCACAGAAATTTTAAAGAAGAGTGCAGTGTTTGTGAAATTCACTAAGTGAGATGATATAATTGCATGTAGACCATTGATATTATGTTTGGCTGTGGAGTAGGAAAGAAGCTCTTACCTTTTTGTGGCATATAGAAAAGAAAAAAGGACCTGTTCACAAGGATTGTGGGCCAAGTTTGGTGAAGTTTTCTCTTTACCTGTTTTAAAATATTATCACGAACACCAAATATCCAATTGGTTAATGTGGTCGAACTGGCCATCGTAATAGAAACCTCATTGAATTATATGCCGTTGTTGCTTTTACTTAATACAAGATCATTCTCAGCTCACTGACCCAAGATGTAATTTGATATATTATATTGTTCCTTCTCATGATTATTTCCTTTCTAACGCGCATTTCTCTTTCCTTATCTTCTTCTCAACCCCACATGCAGCTCATCTTTTAGTATTATTTTCTGTACCCTTGATCTCTCACTTCTTTTTGTCATTGTCTACTCTTTGTATTATGACCGTGTTCTTCTATCTTTGTCGTGTATAGTATTGTCTTGTGCCTTTCTCGTCTCTGTTGGCATTCCCCCCTTTTTTCCCCCTATTTTGTAGTTTTTTTTGTAGTTATAGATTAGTTAATTTAATTACTCATTATTCCTAAGCTTCATTTGAGGTGTTCACACTTGTACAAGCATTGCTTTTTAGTGGACCCCTCTGTTTCCAACATGTATTTCTTAAATTTGTTTTAAATGCTTATAATTGATTTGTAATGTTTTGTTGGAAACATGAATAAATTTGAAATCTTGAAAATCTTGACCATTGCTTCATGTTTTCTCTATGTTTAGCATGAGGAGTACACCGGGACGAGGTCACTAGAACCATTAGTCAAGTTTGCTCTTAATCTTGTTGATGTGACCATCCATCCACTGTGGATAGGTGAGTGACCAGTCCAATCAATCTAGTTTATGTTAAAATACTTTTCAGTCTCAGAATTTATCACATATCCAATCCAAAAGAGGAACATATTTGGAAGATATTTCCATGCTATTGTGACTGTTGTCATAGATACGGTACCCCCTTTCCTTTTGAGTTATCAAAACTGTTTGCTCTCTTCGACATATAACCATAAATATTTTAAATTCAAATCTGGCTTCTCCCATGCAGTTGATTAGTTTATGGTATGCTAGTTGACTGGTGTAGTAATATGTACCTCATAATGCTAGGATGTGAGAATTCAAACATCTGTCAAAAGAAATTTGAGAAAAGAAGTATTTACATAGACTGTTTGACAATGGTCAATAATTTACACCCATGCACTTGCTTTGACATAAGTATATGATGACCAAAGTTATTATGTACAATCATTATTGTACAGTCAGATTTTTAGGAAAGATATCAGCAAACATAACATCTTCCTGAATATTTCAGAACATAAGAGGATATTAAAAAATTTAAAAATATTGTACAAAGCAATACATTGCAGATAAAAGTGTGGTGTTACTATATAAATATTGATTTTGCAACAGGGCAGAATGCATATGATATGGAAAATATATTTTTTTGTTTCATGTAATTTTGAGAAGACAATTGTTGCAGATTTATGATATTGTTTATTGATGTATTACTTTGTTGATACAGGTAACTTTAAGAAGGTTCTGTTAGCTGATGAAGCTAAAGATCATCCCTGGTTGATCTCATACTGTGGCTCTCCTGTAGGTAAGCTCTCTTCATACATGTATGGTAAGCCTTGTTCATACATGTGTGGTTTTCAAATCAATATTCTTACAGCTTCATCGTTGCTTGGATGCCTTAATCTGTTCTCAGAGACATAACATGTACAGTGTGAGCTTTAGTTGCATTAGAACCTTTCTCTTGAAGCTTTTGAGCAAGAGAATGCTCTTTAAATTATCATATGTGTATTCAATCAATTTTGTGAATCATTTAAATTAATAAATTGAGCTGTCATTGATTTTCATTAATTTTACAGCATGCGCATTTCTGCTATCAAAGTATAATTTTGATAGGATTTCTCTGAAAGGCACACTTCAACTATTTTACTTTGGAATGGAATATAAATGTACTACAGCAGAAAATGCCAACCTAATGGGGTTATAATTTGTCTAAATATTTGTAGGAATATAACATCATACATTTCTTTAATGTTTGTTTTACTCCTCAGGAACTGAAGATGAAGATACGCATGATATGGCCAGTGTGGGTTGTTTAGATAGAGATGATCAACTCAAATTAGCAGCCATCTTGGTAAGTGTTGAATTATGAATATTGTAACTCTTTTGAATAAAAAGATTAGTTTGAAACAAAAATCGTTTCATAGTGTAGTAGACAAGTGAAATGGAATTTCATTACTGCTTACATTTTTCTGATCCATACATGTGGTCTCCAATTGATAAATGATTATTATATGGACGCTCTCTTGTTCATGTACAAACAACATTAAAATTATGCTCCTTTTTGGTTCAATTTGTATTGCTGCATTGTTTCGATGTCCATGTGTTTTCAGCCTCTCCTTTGTGTTTTGTGTTTTATGCACAGAATAAGGTAGTGAGTGTTGGGTCAGTAGACTGCTCAGCATCATCCCAGCTCTGTACCAAGCTCAAGATTGAAGAGTCTACAATACGCTTCTATAACAAGGCTAAAGAAGTCACCAAGGGAGGAAAGGTAGGATCAAGAATCTCTTTCTCTGGGATGTGTATCATCATCATTGGTTGTTTTGTGTGTATTCTAGTCCAATAAGATTTTGGTGAGAAATTGAATAATTATGTTACCTCTTTTGTGCTTAATTCTTTTAAATGTATCATTATTTTTTTTCTATTTCATATCCTTAGGCATTGAGATGAAGTTGTTGTTAAATATTATTAAGTAAATCTTGTCTTGAAAAACTAGTAGGTTAAAGGTAATACAAAGTTTTGGGAAATCTTGAAAATTGGCTGGATAGTGATTATTTTCAATTTTGATATATTTGGATGCCCCTGTGGATGTATTATAAGCTCTAGAAAATTTAGCCCCTAAAACACTTCTAATTTTGAGATAAATTGAATATAGAAATTTACTGGTGCTCCCGGTATATTTTGATGAATTTCAAATAGCGCCTACGGCCATACAATGGTAGCTGCGACCATGAAAATCTTCAAATATGTAGTTGTGATATATAATTTCCAAACGGTAATAGCCAATCGGTCGATTTGGGTCAAGAAACATTGTTTTATAGCTAAATTAATATATTGACCTTGAGAGGGAGCTATACAACATAAACAGTTTATTATTACTATTTCATCACTTTACACTCGATTTCAATCACGCCAATGATCACTGAATATTGTACGATCGCATATGCTTTCAATATGTTCATTAAAACCAAATTCATGATCCCATACCAAAACTTTGTATTACCTTTAAGATCCTGTAATACATATTCCAAAGATACATCTTGGGTTGACATTTAGATCCATTTAAGTGAGTTTTTTCTGTATATACTACTGTACATTCTAGAAATGTTCCCTTCTTTTGCTTTTTTTTCTCCATCCTATCGTTTTGTTTGATTCTGATAGGAACTGGAGCTTGAGCAACCTAAGCAGATGGCAGATGAGATTCTCAAACAACTACCAGATCTCTCTTCATTCACAAGTGCTGAATTACAGGTTTGTATTTGGCTCTTTTTAATTAAAATATGTAACATTAAAATAAGGTTTTAACTAACTGTGGGCTCTTACTTGAGCATGTACTGTATGACAGTTGAATGAGACAAATTAAGAGTTGAATGAGACAAATTAAGAGTAGAAGGATTATGTTTTTGTGACCTTTCATTGGAAAGGAAGCCAATCATTTCATATGCATGATAATGTTTTTTTTTTTAAAGAACACACATCATTTGGGTACAAAGTGTCTGCAGATCGTTGGATACATGTACATGTACATTCTTTGCTATCTTACCCATATATTTATTTATTCACATTTTTTATCAAATCTTAAATTTAATTGTTGATGATTATTCCATTGAGATACTACTCTTTGTCAGCTTGTAGCAAGTATATCATTCAGCAGCTAAAACAGTTATACTTTAAAATATACACTCTCTCACAGGAAGCAAGGCAAGCCCTTGAGGTCGGTGGTGAAGCCCCTCCAGTGGTGACCTACTTCATGAAGAAGGCTGGAGATGATGACCTTGAACTCAAGAAACTCCCTCATCTCCTAACAGATATGAAGGTAAGATCTTCTTATAGTGATGACATTACTTTCTAAGTTATCAGGGGGGGGGGGGGGCTAGCTCATGGTAAAGAAAACGTATACACTTTATGCTTTCATGTCTAACTATTGCGTGCCGATCTTTTCGAAGAGTCTTTTTTTACTTTTCTTCACTAATACTTTCATGTAGAAGAAGTATACCAGTTTCAGGTTTAGTAACAATATTTGTTAAATTGATATCTTTACTCTTGAAGTGATAAATCGAAATCGCTATTAATTTTTTTATTCCTAGACCCATGTATGCATACTTTTGTTTGTATTTCTTCATTATATTTATTCAGCAATTTGTTGTTCTAATAATAGTAATGCTGAGCTGGAGTACATGAGTGCTTCTGTTACCTACTATCAACAACTTGAAATAACTGCTATCTGACAATTTTCACAAAATACTTTATCAATGAAAGAGCATTACATCTTGTTATCTTTGCCCAACTCTGAACACATTTAAAAAGAGATACAAACAATTACGTTTTTTGTGAATTGCATGTTATTAGATGTGTATCAGGTTTTAAGTGTTAGGTGTAAGGTGTAAGGTGTTAAGTGTTATAGGTTAAAATTCTTTATTATGTCGCAAGGGACCAGCACCACATCATTGTTCTTTCTTGCCGGTTTCTCATTCGTATATATAAATTTGTATTTTATGGTAATCTTTCGTAAATGTTATTTGTATGTTCTTTACTTATCTGTAAATATCAATGTAATAATTATGTATGTTTTTATATGACGAATGGAATAAAAATGGATTGAATTGTATATTTTCATATTTGTAAACATGTAGGGTAATTTCCCCAATATTAGAGGAATAGGCAAACGATCTCTTCTCGTCCCTTCCAACTTTTTTAAGCCTTTTTAAGCCTTTTTATGCCTTCCTTCTCTCTCTGATCTTGCCAGGTGAGGAAGTTCAATTGCAGTACAGACCAAGCTCTCTGTGACGATCTCTACCTTGGCACACATCTGCCAAAGGTGGCGCTTTTCAGGAAAGGAGGAGGCCATGAGTTTCACCATGGTAAGCTAGCCACCCTCACATGATACTGATATTAATCATTTATTGTGTTGAATGACTGCTAATAGCACTACTATGACTTCTTCATAACATTTCTATTAGGTATTGACTTGGTTATAAAATTGAAAAAATGATTTTAAAAATAGATTTTGTTAAGCATGTTTTCTGGACAGTATTGTGCACCTGATGTCATTACCCTAGCTTCAGCTTTAGTGGAGATTCCATGAGGAGATGCTCACAGCATTAAGAATTTGTTCCTACAAGGCTATCATTAACTAGACCTGGGTAAATTATGGTGGCACATGTTAACTATTTCCTTGCCTAAGGACATCGGTGCTGTTTTCAGGAAGAAACTTGGATTTTGTTCAATTTCCACTTCTCCACTAGACCTATGTACTTGCATACCACTTAGGAATGAGCTTTTATCTCATTCTAAAGACGTTCAACTTGATGTATTTTCTTGCAGGACGTTTGTTTGCGCAGGATATAGCAGCCTTTGCCAGACATGGTCTAACTTCTCGTCTACGAGTTCTTGGTCCTAAGGACTTCCCTGACCCAGTCATTAACAGTGGAGAGCTTTGGTTTGTGGACTTCTTCTCACCGGTAAGTCCAGAGGGGGTGTTTCACAAAGATTCTAAGTTGAACTTATCTCTAAGTTGGACTTAACAATAGTGGAAAGCTGTTAGCATCTTTGAAAATATTTTGTAAAAGCTGTTTTAAAAGGCATAAAATGTTGATTCAAATCATCCATATTTTCTATTATTAAGGAAATTTCATGTTCTTGATGTGGAATTTAAAAAAATAAGTCTAAAATACTTGATTTTTCGCTTTTGAATACATTTTATTTTAAGGCTACAAATGGCCCTCCATAATTTTTAAGTTCAACTTAGAGTTAAGTTCGACTTAGGATCTTTGTGAAACACACCCCTGGTCTCTTGGTTTCAAGGCAAAATATGCCTTTCACTGTTATCATTCTGGGACATGCTTCCTGCACTGAAGATATCTCCTAGGCAGGATGGAAAGACATGCAAAATACCTTCATAATTTGTATATTCCTATCCATAAACAGTTCTTTGTGAGTTTGTACTTTGGAAGAAATTTGTACAGCTTTAAATCTTTCACCTACTAATCATAATTCATATTCAGTTAATGTACACACCAGTTTTTCTTTTTTTATTTTGTTGTAGCATTGCCCTCCATGTAAACAGTTACTCCCTGAGGTTCGTAAAGCAGCGTCTCGTGTGCCTTACGTCAACTTTGGAACGGTAGACTGCACCACTCATCAGGCTTTATGCAGTCAGCAGAACATCAGGTCTTATCCTACGACAGTCTTCTTCAATGATTCTAAACCTCATGTTAGCGTGGGATTCTCAAATTCACATGCTATTCAAGAATTTATTGAGGTACATTGTATATCGCATTTTAATGCTTAAGATCTACATTTAACAACTACATTATTCATACCCTTATATTACCAAGTTTTGTCATTTTTTAAAGTATGTGAAAATTGATTTGTCTCGAGAATGTGACATATTAAAGCTTACTTTTAAAAGTGTTCAGCAAAGTTCCTGATTCAATCAGTCCACCTTTTACCCATGAGTTACAAAAAACACAAAAATATCATATTTACAAGTGATGTGAATAATTCAGTTGTTAACTATATTTAATATGATATCCAAGGGAACACTTGTATTAGAAACTTGTACTTGTACAAATAGTATTTGCCATATTCAGACTTACTTCCCAACACTTTTGTTCAAAATGTCAACTGTGAGTACAGATTGCCAATAATAAACACTTTTGATTGTTGTCTTTACTTTTAGAATTTTATGTCATGGTAGAGAACATGATATCATGGGATGGGATAACATGTCCTTCCATAGCAGAACATTTAGGTGTGATGAGATGAAGCGGACTCATTTTATCCCGTCTTCCTGGGCATTCTTTCACAAATCCGTCCAAGTACAAGTCCACCAAAATCCCATTGAATCATGTGTTAAATGTAATACACGCACTTCAATGCAATATCAGTGAACTTGTACTTACGATGGTTTTGTGAAAAGCTGCTCAGGTTGCCTTCTCAAACTGATTGCATGCAACTCTTCTTCATGTATCTCATTTGAACCTTCCCTCTTATTCATCTCAGGACACACTCAACCCCAAAGTGATAACCCTCTCTCAAGACCTGTTTGATAGCTTGGTTAAGAACCGAGCCAAGGGTGATCTCTGGTTGGTTGACTTCTATGCACCTTGGTGTGGACCGTGTCAAGCTCTTATGCCAGAATGGAGAAAGTTTGCCAAAGTGAGTTCTGTTACAGCTTCTAATTTCATCTTTGACATCGCCTTATCCAAAATAATATTTGCAAGGACTCAAATGGTATTAAATTTTGCCTTATCAGGGAACTCTAGTTCTGATATCTGATTTCTGTTTGATTTTTATTACTATGAAATATGCATTTGCAAGTTGTTTTATGCAATCCAATAAAAAATGAAGATATTATCATTTACTTCATTGTTTATTTGTTCACAGTATAGATTACTTTTTTGGTTATTGTATGATTTGCATTGAGAAATTTTTATGACAATATTAATTTGAAGTTCTAAACTATTCTCATGATAAACAAACAGTCTATATACACGTATGGGTGATATATGTGCATCCTTTCATAAAATGGAAGGACGTTGTGATGTACATGTATTGTGATTATCTCATGTCAGTATAACAAAGGTTATCTGGATTGCTATTTGTGTGAATGCAATATTCAAATAATTTGAGCTTTGTTTATATCCCCATCTCAGAAACTGAATGGTACAGCTCATGTAGGTTCAGTAGACTGTGTAGAGCACTCGTCACTGTGTGTGCAGCTTGGTGTTAATAGCTACCCTACGATCAGAGCTTATCCTATGGGGCGTACAGGCGCAGGTGGATTCAGGTATTAATCACAGACCATGTCAAAGATCAGAATGATCAATAAATGTTGTGTATGGAAGCATTCTTCTTCTTTGAGTTAGAAAATGTTGAACTAAGCTGTTGAAATACAGAAACAAATGTACAGTCTGTAATATTTTGGATTTTACATATATGAATACTCCCAAATTAAATTTCTTGAATTGCCAAATAACTCAAGAAAGTCTTTCTCGTAAAATTTATTTGATTTTCATAAATAAGTTGAAGCAATAATCAATTGATATTTTTTTCCCTCATTAATTTGTGGAGCTTGATTGTTAAGATTGATGGTAGAATTATTGTGATAATGGTACCATTTAGACCAGTTTGGCTTTCAGGGTGGGTGTTCATAGACATAGTCATTATGTATGCTTCATCTAGTCAAACGTTGTGACCAGAGAATGGCAGGTTTAAAGGTATAGACAAGTTTTGTAAATGCCCTTCTCTCAAAAAATGAAATGGAAGCTCTTATTACCAATCATGTGAAAGAATAAGTTTTGCTTAATACATGATGATATAAATTTTGCCGGGAAACCGCCTACTAATTGATATATTTGGTAAATTATAATATCTATCCGGACTGGCTAGATATTGCGTGGTTCCATATACATCTTTCTGTGTACAGTGCTTGTAACTTTACCAAGACTGGGCCAAATTTCTTATCATTTTGATGATTCCAGAACCTTGCAGTACACCAATACTTATATGCTAGATGATCAACCTTTTCTGATCGATTCCACAATGTTTCTTTCACAATGCAATCGCATGACCAGAACTGGTCTATACTTAAAATTTCATGACAAAATAATCTAAAAATAACTTCCCCTGTTCTCCCCAGTGCATACCAAGGCTGGAACCGTGATGTGATGGCTCTGATGGGATGGGTACAGAACTTTCTCCCTACCTCCGTTGAGATCATCACCCAGGGTAACTTCCGAGACCTAGTACTCCGGAGCACTGATCCATGGGTGGTAGACTTCTACGCTCCTTGGTGTGGGCCGTGTATGGCATACATGCCTTCACTTGAAGAAGTAGCAAAGGTAGGAACAAAGCTTCTTCTAAAGGTATACTCACATTTTAATTTTAATGGACTGTAATCCTTCATGACTTTCTAGGTGTGAATGTACTCTGTAACACTAGAGCTTTCGCATTTATGAACCGGTGGCATGTTTTTGCAAGTGGTTTAGATTTTTGGAAGTTCATGCAGAAAAATACTTAATCAAAACTGACATTAAACAAATTTGTGTGATTTGCAATAGTTTCTATGTGTGAAAAGGGCTGTCATGTACAATTCATGAAATATAGATCTGTTGCAAAAGTCTTTGGTTTTATAGTACAGATAGTGATTTTTTTTGTTTTTGGTACCAATATCTGCATACTGTAATTGAAGAATATGACTCTCTAAATGGCATGCATGTTGTACAAACCTTTATGTGAAATCAAATGTGATGTTAATTCCCTCTCTATGATACATGTAGTATTGCAGAAACATGTTTCTCATTTCTTTTATTGTTGATGTGAATATTAAGAGTTATTTTTTTCCTGATATCCATCAAACAATAAAAAGGAAATTTTCATTCTCCCCCACAAACTCAATCAGAAGATAAAGAAGAAATGATGGTTGATGGGTTTCTTCGTAATGTCATTATGTTCAATCCTGATCTTGACCGTCAGTGTTGGTCAAACAGTTGTTGAGCATCAAGTAACGCCTGGCTGGAATGCTCCCCAGGGAGTGGAGATTGTGCACACATTGTGTGCGGGCAAGCAGTGAATCCATTGACCGGGGTAATAGTATATTTGTAAAGCGCTTAGAGACATTGTATTAAGCGCTATATAAAAGCTAAATATTATTATTATTACAGGCTTTGAAAGGTTACGTGCGGGTTGGTAAGATTAACTGTCAGTCCTACCAATCTACCTGTGGGCAAGCATCTATACAAAGCTATCCCTCACTCAGAATATACAAAGGAACAGAAACTAAGGGATATTCACAAGTAAGTATCAAGACTTTGATAGCATTCTTTTAGTTTTAATAATAGATCACATGCAAGACTTAAGTGTGATGTTGATTATTTTTCTTTTCATATTTGGAGTGGAAATATTTCAAAATAAGAATAAGAACAGCTCAGACAATCATTCTTGTGATAGGTAAAGTTATAAATGAAAGAAATCATCTCTTGAGATTTATCTAGTAGCATATACTTGCATGTGGAAGAATATTGTTGCAATGAAATGGTTAAGGTTTGCTTCAAAAACTCTAAAATGCTCAATTTCATATTTCATGATATATTATTTTGGTTTTGTTTCCTAATGTCTACTCTTTGGTTTTATTTTCCATCCACAGAATTGGTTCGGTGAACAAGTTTATCAGAAGGAACCACAGTATCTTATTCCATACCTCAAGCAGAAATTTACTAAAAATTTAGAAGTAAGTACAATAATAATATTTCTTGTTTAACCAGTGTAGCCTCATCAGTATTAATACTGTTTTCCCTGAGGGTATTACCCCAGCTTTATGAAGTTATGAAATAAGTAATCTAGGTTATCATATAGACTCACTAGTTTGCTAAGTGTATAGGATACTCACTTCTACTGACAATTCTTGTTTTATGATGTTATAACAGAACCAAGTTGAAATAGTGTGTGGAAAGTAACCTGACATGCAATCGTGCTCTAGAGATAATACTGATTTGGTTAATAGTTTGAATGAATACTCATTGTGATGAAAAACGGATCATGGATATTTTTAATGGAATTGATGATGACATGTTAGACATTATACACGCCATTCTTTTGAATATCAAATTATGAAATTTGATCTCCTTTCTTATAATAGCTGAAATTGGTTCTAAATTCCCTTCCTATTTCCCATTGAATATTTTTTTCTTCTTCATTTTTCAGAGTACTGGTCAGATAAAGGATGAGCTTTGATGTCAGCCCAGTACATCTTCTCAAAATAAAGCCTTTCCACAACTATGATGCTTTCACCAATGGCTGAGAGAGATTATATTTCTTTTTATACATCTATTAGAAACCTAGGAACTGTTATTTATTATCATACATTGGTATACCGGTACTGTATCTACTTAAAACTGATGTATTTGGAATGTTTGCGATTGTATTCTAGATGATATTTACATGGTGTATATATATAAATACATTATAAAATGTGCCTGCAACTTAGCAAGATGTTCAATTTATTTTTTGCAGTATACCGTTTGTGAAGAGAGAAAATATATATATTATTTGCAAGCATCAAGTATCTCCTTGTCTTACTGACTTTAACTGGCAGATATTGTGATGTATACATTAGTGATAAGATGTACAAGAATCACACTGGAAAGTGCACAAACATAGTAATGGTATTGATATAGCTGTAAGTAATAATTACATGCAAGGAAGTCTTTCATTCTGTTTTTAAGGTTGATAATCCAGCGAGGTGCTTTATAGCTTTCAATGGTATAAAGAGAAGTATATGCAATAGGCTTGCATTGGTTGATATTTATTGAATTAAAGACGATGTGCACATATATCTTATACGTGAAAGAGAGGAGAAATGACACCACATTAAGACCACTATGGGCATGGAAGTGATAGAAAGAAATAATTTCTTTCACTATGTTCTATATTTTAGAGAGCGATTGTTCTTGGTTTTTATTCACATTGTTCTGGATTCTGTCAAAATGGTTTTACTCTACTGGATTTTAATTTAGGGTATTAATTTGTTTTGATTGTTGTTTTACTATAGATTTTAAAATGTTATAGATATCATATATTTCCTCTTATCTTGATCACAGTTGGTATTGTCTTTAATTTGGACTCAATGGCAAACCCTGACCACGTCTTTCCTAAGCATGTCGTTACTAGAGGTTCTTAGAAGGACTTTGCACGGTTGACAAACTACTGATGATTATAATTAGAGTTCTTCCACTCTAGAAAATATTAGATATATTATGTTTATATGGACTGAACTGATTTGTCAGCATGTGTGTTTATTGGTTTTATGTAGGGACTCAAAATGTTTTAAAGTGAATGACTTTAATATTGCTCGGTATGCCAGCTGTATATATCATAAATAGAGTTTATAGATAAACTTGAGTTCTGGTAAATATAGAAAATAATTTTTCACAGATTCCAACAAAACTTACTCTGAATGTGGGAAGATTATAAACAACTTGTGCCAACAAATGTAGGTAGAAAATGTAAAGTGGCCGAGTAATGAGCATAGAAAGATAAGGGAATCCGGATAAGTACGCCCAACACCATGTGCTTAATTATTAACCAGGTCACTGTGCAAATGGGAGTTGTGGTTTTTATCGAAGATGATGCCCAGTAAGGTTTAGTGCATTTGTTTTTATCTCACTGGTTCAATCTACTGCAGGATAAACAAATAAATTGTAGCAATTTTCACTCAAAATACGATTCCCATACCAGAGCTCAAGATTAGCTTTAATGAACCTTGTAGATTACATTGTTTGATTTAATACAATTCAAGCCATTGTCATATAACTTTAGAACTTCAAAAGTTTGTTGCATGGTGATTTGGGACAAGGGCAAAATGATGAACTAATTCCTTAGCAAAGTACCCGTTAGAAATTCTCTGATCAAATTTCCTCATCAACATTTGATGCAGTTCATCTTGTAATTTTTTTTTCTTTTCTTACAAATGGAAATTTGAATTACATATTTTGAAAGTGCCTTTGTCAAAATGTTTATGTTTGTTGCAAATTCAGATTTTTAATTAAATGTCAACAGTAATTCCTATTTCTCTACAACTCAAATGCTGAACATAATATATTTGACACATGCTTCAGGTATGCACAAGTTATATTTATATTTAGCCTTGTTGTCCTGTATATATGTTTTTCATTTATGCATTACATCAATCAATGTATCTTATAAAACAATGAATTCAGTATGTGATTGTTTTAAATAGTGCAGGATCAATGTTCATTGGAATGTTTGGAAGGGCTTTGTAATGATTCTGGTCTAGATTTGTATAGATAAATTCATTGTGATTTTAAGTGTAGACCATTCGGACATAAAGACCGTGGTCACCACTGTTCTAACACCAACGATGATTCTTGAGATGAAAAGAATTATAATCAATATAACCCTAAAATGAAAACATAACAACAAAACGACCCCCCTCACAAAATTAAAAAAAAAAAATTAATTGATACTTAGAATTATCATTTTCAAAGTCGTTCAGCATGAGTAAATATGATTGAATAAGCGCCTTGAGCATTTAATTAAAATGGATAATGGCGCTATATGAATCTTATGTATTATCATTATTAATAATGCAGTGTTCGTTCAACTGTGTGGTTGCTAAAGTCTGGGTGTATAAATTATATTTTAGTGCTTTTGTATATCAGAAAATTTGAAATATTAATTGACAATAACAAGGTTTTATGTGAATATTTTCCTTTAATTAATTCCATTGTTTCCAATATGTAATTTTAATGTGAATTTCTGTAAGGCTATTTGAGGCTGATATTTTGTACCTCGGTTCTCTGTCAATCGTTGTTGCATGTTTATTCATAATAAAACAATCTTCTTTATGGCATTTTCTTGCTTCTTTATCATTTTGTTCAGAGCAAAGAGAAAAGGAGTATTAGAGAACAAATATTTTCATTTGGAAAAACACAAACAAATCAGTCTTAAAAACTTGATTGTATTCCCATTCTGACACCATTTATTTCAAAGTGTTTTTGTTTCTTTATATATTACATTATCATCTACTAACCATTATATATACACAAATGCATGATATATCTCTTGATTCGTCTTTGATAATACAAAAGGCATTATTGTTAATAACACCAACATTCCATATCTACAATTTAACAAATAAAAACGAGATTACATCAAATTAGAAGAACATATATAATTTTTTTTGTTTTGCACTATGCAGCAGATTACACACACACAGACTAATACAATGTGAGAAAACAAACTAAAGAAAACAGCAATAGCATAAGAAAAGTGCGGTAAACATTTAACAGTCACCAATACAGATAAAAACGGACAGGGCTACAAGCTATAAAGGGTATCCTCATACTTTTTTTATCTCTGGGAACTAAAAAAACCCCAAAGCAATGGTTATCTGTTGTGTTCATGATCCAGAGTGTCACTGCTAGAAGCAAAGACTACGCATTCAAATGAATGTATGTAACTTTGTGCTCTTCTGAACTGTGTAAGGAGTAGGCTATGCCTGTCAGCCTTTACTACACATAAAGCTCTAGGTTTGATTCTCATCGCCCATTCAAGTTGTAATGATGCAGGCAACTTAAGTAGGTCATGTGCGTAACTAACACTTAGCAAATGTTTGTGACATTGACACTGATTTTGATCAGAAATGTCCCAATGAGTATAAAAATTAATCACGAAGCAATAAGCAGTGGATTCAAATTTAATTTGATTAATTCTTACTAGAAAACATTCACATGCGCAAATAACAGCCTTATAAATGTGTGTAAAAAACCAAGGCCTCTTTTGTTGATTGTAACCATTTTTGTTTCATACAAATGTACAATTATCTAGACTAAACCCACAATTTTATATATCAATAGATGAACATTGAGTTAAGGTCAGACTAAGAGTGACATTGACATGACAATTTTCCCCATAACATCAAGAGTGTATCAAGGATTGAATTTAATGTGAAATAGTGAATTAAAAATATCTATCTCTTTCACTCTCTCTCTCTATCTCTCACTTGCCCACTTACGTTTATTACTGTCTTTTGTATCACATTGAATATTTGGCAAATTGTATGAAAGTAGACAGAAACATAACTAGGAATGCCTGACAAGCAAATAACACATTAAAATTCCGCTATCAAGTTTATAAAAAACATTGATTGTCATATGTATACCAGTTTCAAACTGATTAATGTTTGGGTTGTATGCATAGACTGTACTTGATATTAGTCTCCTAAATGACACTTGGTAAATTATATGATTGGTCGAAAAGAGCGGGAAAGGAAGATGAGGGTTTCAAAGAATGAAAGATGAAAGAAAAAGTAGAAGGTGGAGAACAACAATTCTTAATAAATTTTCATCTACTCATGATGATATAAAATTAGTCCTATTAATTATACATAATAGAAAAAAAGATGAATTGTATTTAGACATGAAACCATTATTGTGATGACATAATGTGATATAACA
This sequence comes from Strongylocentrotus purpuratus, assembly GCF_000002235.5. Taxonomy (NCBI): domain Eukaryota; kingdom Metazoa; phylum Echinodermata; class Echinoidea; order Camarodonta; family Strongylocentrotidae; genus Strongylocentrotus; species Strongylocentrotus purpuratus. The sequence continues at coordinate 1,078,583 of NW_022145613.1, read as the reverse complement.
AGGTTGCATAAGCTTCTAGAAGTATTCTCTTAAAAATGCAAGATCTCTATCCGAACATGTGAAAGACATGAATAGATGACATAAGTATAAACACAGACACATTTAGTTCCATTGGCATCTCATGCCCCTAACATTCAATGCTACATTTAATTGATAAAGAAAATCACTTACTTACAAGTATTCTTGGAATTACTTGAATGATGGTTTCATCTGCATACATAATACTAGGAATATGAATTTATTATGGGAATGTCAATAATATCTGATTCCAAATTTGAAATACATTTGTTTCCCATCTGTTATTCTTGTTTAATATTTCATCAGCAGAAATATACATACATTGAATCTCATAACAATTAAAAGTAAATAAAATTAATAACACATTCAAGTAAAATAAGCAAAATGAAAATACAAAGATAAAATTCATACAGCCATATTCATAAACATTAAGTTATATTCTTTCTCACATAAGCAGTCAGATAATGGATAAAAAGTTACAAACTCATCTTACAAAGCATATGGTTTTTGTTACATTTCTTGAGAATTAAAAAAATTACAAAATGATTTAGAGTAAATGCATGATTATTTATTACCTGTAAACAAAGTTTTTAAGTACTGAAATAATCTTTCCCATCATTGGCACTAGGTCTAAATAGGCTACAGGAAATAGAACATATCCCTTCAGGTTAGGAGGGAAATGGAGGAAAAACAGATGCAGAATAGCTCTAAAAGTACACCACTATTATACCCATTTAAGATGATTGCTTGATAAAGGTGCATTATTTGAATTACATTTACAGCTTGATAATAAAGTCTATGAAAGTCAAGTCTACAGAGTAATATTGTATCATTGTGACTTTTAATATCATTAATATCACATTTGCTGGTGACAGCATAGACAATGGTTGCTTTATACAAAATATAGTTTTCATCTATTTTTTCTCATGAGCAATACAATGACCAATTTAATTTACAAGATTATTCGAGGTATATTTTCCTTTATGATTTTTTTTTCTTCTTCTAAATACATTTCGGCATATAAAAACATGGGCCAGAGTACCAATCTGCTTAAATACACATTTATAAATTCTCTTTTTTAATGCTATACAAAATCTGGAAGAAAAGTGACATTTTATTTTCGTAGGAGACCCCTCATTCCATCACCATAGAAACAGGTTGGCAGACATCACACAAAGATAAGAAGCATAAGGATATATTAATTTCTTCATTAAAAAAACATTCTGATTTTGGAAATTAAGGGGACTATTTTTATAAGAGCATCATTTCAAACTCCTATAAATACCAATATTTCAGCTCATTTGTTTTTGTCATAAAATATTTCCAAATGGAAATGCATGATACTTTGACAGGTGACATACACCCTTATGCTACTTACCTTTTTGTTCTAGAAGATGGAGATCATTAGATCACATTCTACTTCAGAGCAACAAAGTCTCTTGAACCGATAAAGATTTATGAGAATTCTAAAGCATGGAGTACTATGTGAAGAAATAATCATAGCAAAGACTTTGGGTGCCTGCTGCATGCATGTATTGCTAAAACTCAAATTGTTTGGCACCTATGGAATAACATTCTGTCTAAGGAACTGTTAAGGAACATAGTTTCTGAACAGATTTATGACAAAAAATGAGTTCTTGGCGGCATGTTTGTGGTTCCCATCCAACCTCTTCATCCTCCCTGCAAAGCTATCATATAAGATCCCATGATCTACATGAGGCCTAACATGAGACATAACATTTAAAGTTACCAAAAGATATGTTGTGTGGACACACACTCGTACATATATAAATCTGAATACAATGTCTAAGAAGCAATGTTCAGGAGTAATTACTACAGGTAGGTGATTTTTTTGTAAACCTTAAAGTCCCATAATATTAAGTTCATGATGTTTTATAAAAAGGGGAGAAGCCAAAGAGCTTTTCTTATGCATCCTAGTATAAGAGATAGAAATGTTGACTATAATCTGCAATAAATACTTTGGGATGTGCACTATAAGAATAAATTTGATATACACTGTCATCTATGGGCTTGTTGCAAACATTTTCTTGGCTGCTTTCTTTTGTAGTTTTTCTCTTGCTTTTTGTTCCTTTTGCTGTGCTTTCTTCTCCTTCTCCACGCAGGCCTTCAGCTCCTTGACTTTCTTCTTGAATGTGTTCTTATCGTTTGTGTTCGTCACACCGATCGTCTGATCATCATAAGAGAAATGAAAGAAAGAACAAGAAGAAATCAGTAGAGGCATTGGTCAAAACGAATTGTAGTTATAATTTCTACCCTGATAACCAAATAAGTCCTTACAATTTATTTGACTTTTTGAAACTACCAGTAATAATATTCTTTATGTTCTTTATGTTAAGAATAACATGAAGCTTGTTATATCTTCATTATCTCAATTTTCAAACAATTTATCTCAATGTATACACAATTTTTTGAGGGAGTGTTACATTATGTTGTTTTTTTTACATTTGTTTTTGTTCACTTATAAGGGTGAACATTAAGTGAAGATCGAAGCAGAGAATATATCTCACTACCTTCATTTATAGCTTTCATGTTTTTTTTATTCAATCTTCATAAACTGTTAAACCTTTACAAAATTCCCCTTTTGTAGAGCCACAAAACAAATGAGTGTATTATATACCAAGTCACAGGATACATGATGCATACAATCTGCTGAGAGTCACAAGAGCATTTATTCAATTAAACCATTCCACCAAGAGTTGATGCCCTTCTGACTCTCAATGAATCTTATTGACCTTTGACCTATGACTACTAACCTTTAACCTTGCCCCGTCTAGCTGTAGCAGCATTTGTCCATTGATAGAGTTAGCTGAGAAATCATTGATGTACTGAGCTAGATTGTTAGCCATCAGCCACTGTGATACATGGGTTGTATTCCAGTCCCACACCGGTCGCTCGTCTATATGATGAGGCTTCTGGGTAGGTTCATCCTGAAGGATTATGGGATTGATTTCAGTTAACGATAGAAGACAATGAAGTCTCAATCAGACATTATTATCAAATTCTTATCTTTTAAATTAACAATTGGTTTCAATGTATCTTCCACGAGGCAACACTTCACAGATATAATTCAAGCATAGTCTTGGCCTTTCAATAGATATATATTTTTTTTAAATTAAAAATTGTATTACTGTATAGCATTAAAAACTGAGAAATATCAGCCCAAAGAGGGAGTTTACAAAAAAATGTTTTAAAAAAGAAAGAAGATTTCTGACCGACCGACCCTAAAGGGCAATACAACATTTCTTTTTTTTAGGCCTTATAGTGACACTTGCCATCAATGTTCTATGTGTGGATGTGATGCTACTGACCTGTGGTGGTGCTGAGATGCTGTATTTGCCTTTCTTCTTCTTCTTTCCTCCTCCAAACTCACCAGGCATACCACCAAGGTTATCTTGTGAATATGCTGAGAACATCTGTCTCTTCTCATCTAAGATAAGGCAATGTTATGACTTTTCATTCATCTTATAATCAACATCTTGCTGAAAACGATTGAATATTGATATTTTTAATGTACAGATTATAATTCCAATGCTATTCTTATGAAATTTCATAAATTCCATAGTTCTATTGAAAGATAATTTCACTAAAATTATTCTCAATATATTGTGCAGATTAAAATATTAACATTACATTTACCTTTTGAAGAAACATAATAATTACGGTATCATCTGTTAGGAGCCAGAGAAGGGCATTAACTCAATTAATTTAACACAGAGTTAACACCCTTCTGGCCCCAAACAGACGAAATAACTAGTAATATCATTCCAACCCAGACTAGTTTCATTAAGATCTATGAATGATTAACTTTGCGATTTTACCAATTTCTAAAATGTATCAACAAGACGAGTCATAGATGAACATGGAGAGCTAAGCGACATGATGATGATGAGCTTGCCACATCATAAGCACACAGCAAGCATAGCAGCAATTTAATGCGATCATGTTAATAACAAAGAGGATGGTACAGGCAAGATGAGCAAGAAATGACATACCAGTAATGAAGATGACATGCATGCATGATACTATCCCATGATACAGACAAAGCCAACGCACAAGATGACATGACAATGTGACATGGATTACAGCAAACGCAAACATTGCTGTAAAGCCTTGCTCAGGTATGACACAGTTTTAATGGTAGTGTTTTTTTTTTAATATGAAGATGTGCCCTGTCATTTATATACACATTTTGTTTTAAAGTGCTGCAGTTTAACACTTCAATCCTTAACAAGCTGTAATGGTAGGGTTGGATGGAACTACATTAGGACAATCCTCGTATTATCAAAGAATATACCTAATCCCAACACAAGTGCGCAAACTAATGCTGCTTTTATAGAATGAACCCAAAACTGTCCCAATTTGACCATTTGAGAGGTAAAGCAACACCTCTTACCGGTATATGCATTAAATGAATCCCTCATGTAGACTATAGGGCACCATTTGAATAATTATAAAATCCCTCTGAACAGAGATTCCATGAAATTTGCCTAGCAAGATGAAAGTATGCTATCCATTTATTTCATCATAAGAGGACAAAGCTCTTGAAATCACCAGTGACTAATATTGGTAATGCAAGAAAGAACCCTTACCTAATGGTTCAATCAAGAGATTTCTCATTTTTGGATGAAAGGAATAATAAATGGTCGCATGAGACACATTTCATATGATTATCATAAGATGGTTGTTTGTTTGCTGTTAATGAGAGAGCTTCATTCATACCTTGCTCCCTCTCATCATCAGATGAAAATGATGACAGAGATGAAGAGGAGGATGACCACGATGAGGAGAGTGAGGATGACGAGGAAAGTTTAGGAGCAGAGCAAGACGGAACACCAACAACACCACCTTTTGGGTTTTTACAGGAATGTTAGCGGAAAGACAGAAGACAGACAGATAGACAGACATGACCAAATACACAATGACAGATAGGTTAATAACGGAAAGGCAGAAAGAGTGATTTATAGTCTTCTACAGTGCCATTTATATTAGTATCTTTGGGGCATATCTTCACCAATCGATTGATGGTGAATCAAATTGCCAGTTCTTCCTCTTTTATCAGCTAGTCTTCCTGAATGATGAGTTAAAGTGAAAGAAAATATCCTTTGTCCACTATCCGAGATGAATAGATAAAATTCATTAGTATCATACTCACTAATTGTGTTAAACAATACTAAATATAAATGGCACTGCAGATATGCAACTTTAAGAAACATGCAGACTAATCAAAACATTATCATCCTTTTTTTCTATCACCAAAATTTTTCACTAAAACTAATTTTCTTTTAAAGTTCTATGTACATGAAACACACATAAATACTGCACTTGCAATAATCATGCACTTTGAGAGCAGGAAAGTTTGGCAGCAATGTGAAAACACAAAGCTAGTTGTTGAAATCATTTAAAGCTTTAATATTTGCACAAAATCTAGGCTTCTGGATCAGCATGAGCAGTTAAGGTTTCTTTTGTCAATGGGAGATTTCATATGCCTGTGGATCTTATCCCAATATATTTGTACAGTTGGATAGTATCAGGTGGTCAAATGATTTGTATTTGATGATGATATCTAGTTACATATAGGTCAAGAGAGACAGAAAATACAGTGGAATGGAGTTGAAAAAGTAATATATTAGAGATACATTTGAAAAGAGAAACTAATACCGGTAATGAGAAATTATGACAATTAGAAGGAGGAAATGGATGTTGTAGAGTTAAATTAAGTTTCTTATCATAAAAAGAAGATAACACGAGAGAGAATTCAGTTACAAAAAAAAATAAAAAAGGAAAGGATATAGGGAGAGAGAAAGTGAGAGAGAGGCAGAGAGAGAGAGAGAGAGAGAGAGAAGGGGGTATAATATGTGATTTAAGAAAATAGAAAAAGGATAGACTGTTCATGGCAGATGTGTTGGTTGATAAAACATTTACTGGAAATTAATTAAAAGAAAGAGAGATTTCACATGGAAACTACTAAAATACAGGCTGAGGAAACATAAAAAAGAACCTGCATAATGAAAGTAGCAAGATTGGCAGATCACAAGAAGTACAGATACAAAAGTTAAAGTAGCAAGGTTTTGTAAGATAGAGCACACTGCACACAAAAAGGAGAGGAAACATGGATTTTAAGAAAATTTGCTTTCAACCAGATCAGAGCACAAAGCAATCTTTAAGAGTTTCCAAGTATTCAGCTGATTACCCACTCCTGGATGCAGAGAGTTAAGAGTAGGTGAAATGCCTTGATACATACCTTGAGGAGCGTACATAGGAGGATCCTCAGAGCTACGACTACCCTGACTAGATAACTCAGGACTCAGCTGCTGATCAAAGGGTACATCTACAGCCCTCTCTTCATGTTTATGCCGGTGGTGGGGGCGAGATGAGACCAGGCTTACCCCTACTCCTTCTGGTGAAGACGATGAAGGGGACGATTCTATATGGGCACTTGTGTTTGGTTGCTGTAACCTGAACCAATCAAACAAGGAATAACGAATCAACTTATCATCCAACTACAGATCTAAGGAGACACACTGATTCAGTGGCTAATATCAGTGAGCTTAATAGCAAGCTTTGAAAAGAAGACAGTGTGCTAGAGCTCTTGACTTCATAATATTAACTTCTTGTATAATTCATATCACATATCTATCAATGTGCTTCCAAAGAGCTTTGGATGATCACCCCTGCTCAGCCTAGCTGCCCAGATGAAGGTACTGAAGCTTCAAGAAATCAATTCCTACTGGTCCCCATTTACTTTACTTGGGTCGAGTGTGGATCAATGTATATGTAGATTGATGTCTTGCCAAAGGATGTTAGTGCTTTGGTAAGGAATTGAACCACACACCTTGTGATCTGCAGTCTTGTGACATATCCACTAGACCACAACACCACTGATTTAGGTATCAATACTTGATTACCAAGTCATAGATAATAGTCATGGATAATAGTCATGAATAATAATCATGGCTAATCTATAACTGAGACCCATCTGTCCAGTGGATATAATAATTGGCTTGAGAGACAGAAGGGCTTCCACTCATATACTCTAACATCCTTCTGGCTCTCACCAGACAATACCAGGTGGTGGTCCCAAGTGTAAAGAATCATCTTTGATTGAGAGGATGAGAGACCCTCTAACTCTACCTGGTGATAATAAGAGCACTGACTTACCTCAAGATAGGCATAGCTGGTGGAAGGCCTGATGATGATGATGTTGCCGTAGTGACGGGTACAGGGACAGGAGATGGTGGACTCTGGTAACCTGAGGCTATGTGGTCTGTACTGTTATCTGGTTCTCTGTACACAGTCAAAGAAAAGGGGAAAATATTAAATTAGAACATCTTCTTTAATATACATGATATATATCGCCATGGTTACATAAATGAGGGAACATTGAGCTTGTAAAAGGAACATGGCATATACCTGTGGGACAAACAAAACAACATCTGGAGCAAAGAATTAATTTTAGGAGGGATGCAGAGTTCAGAATTGGTCAAACAAAAACAAATAGCAATGCTTTACTTTAAATGATATATGTTCAGCTTCATATACAATTTCTCAAATAGGTTAATTAGTAAATGAATATGACTACACAAAATGATAAAAGGAATAAATATGTTTGAACACAAACCAAAGTCTATTTCTTTAGAATAAATAATGAGTACTGCTACAACTGGAAGGGATACACTCTAGCATGAAGCATAAATACAAGCAATTAACTGCTCAACATGTATATAACATCTACAAAGTCTTAACAGGATAGATAACAGCAGTTATAACAGGAAAGTATGAAATGTTGATTTCTTCAACATTGTCGTCAAGCCTAGTAAACTATGCTAGAAGCGAGATAACTATTTACAACTAAATCCTTTGTAATATATGCTAAAAAGTATATTAAGTTACAAAATCATTATGAGCTTATAAATTGCATTCACCTGGGAGAACTACTTGATATGATTGTGATAATTCATCTGTCTTTTTTCTCATATTACATTTTTACGTTATTTGTTTTTGTTCCTTTTGAACAAAATAACACTAATCAGAGCAAAGCATCTCCAAGAACTTGAGAAAGCAAAAACCAATATCTCTATCTTGTATAATAAAGTAACCTTTAAGAAACAGAGATGAGTCTAAATCTAATTATACATAACACTGAAACATTACTTCAAATACTTAACATGAAGTATATAAAAAGACTTTGATTTTTTATATATGCATAAAAATATGACAAAAGAGCAAAAAGGGGAAATAAAACAACACAGGATTATAGCTTTGCAACCATATAAAGGTACATGTTTTTACTTTATAAACAGCTGATGATACAGCTCTCTTTGTAGGAGACACTTTTATTCACAGCAGTCATGCATGAATAATATCTTAAATGATCTAGTATCTTTAGGGAATAAATACGCAAATTGGCAAAGCAATGTGGAATAGCGGCAGCAGGATACACTGACTTAATAAAGGTCAACAAACTTACGGGAAATAGTGTCGGCTAAATTCAGAGTGGAGATAAATAGTGGATGCAAAGTTTATTGTTTTGATTAATATATGATGAAAGTGAAGAGGTATATGTTATATATTGTGGCTAATCTTATAACATACACATGACATCTGGGATAAAGGGATCAAGAGATGATAAAATCTGTGTTAATTCCCCTTACAAAATACAATAAATCATTAGTATACAATACTGACATGAGTAACACACAAGTGACTCCTAACTGTAATATAAACACATATAAAAAGACTGCAAATTTATCTATAGTCTACCACATATGATTATAATAACGATTAGATTCTTGAAAAGTGCCTGAACATCAGCCACGCTGTGGCAACCAAGGCGCTTTAAAATTATTCCGGCTTTCCGGCTTTCACTTGTGCAATCACAATCTTCCCTGGGTAAAAAGAGACAATTGCACAAAAAATGCCTTGTCTATCTGATTTGTCTAATTTTTGGCATTATAAAACTTACCCACCATTTACATGACTTCTTAAATTGTTATCGTATATATATATATATATATATATATATATATCATAAATCCTAGTTAGGGGCATGTTTACATATCAAACTTAAAAACAACATTCAAACTCGCACAATACACAAAGACATTATATTATAGAGAAGACACACAGTAATACATGTACATGGACCATCATACATTCTAGAGTTCTAGTTCTGAAAAGTTCAAATATCTACATTATAAGTTGTGCCTTCCCACTCAACTTTCAAATGAAAGAATATTTACTTTTCACGCTAATAAGAGTAATAATTGAATACTTGTGCTTAAAGTTAGATTATATTTAGTATATCATACTACCCCCTTTTGATAAACAAAACTACTACAACAGCAATTACATGTACTATGACAACTACTGTGACTACTACTACTTCTATTACTACTAATACCACTAATACTACTACTACAACTCCTGTTTTTATTGTAATTATCATAAGAGCTACTTACTCTACCTTTTTAAAATTTAATATTTACATTTTCTATCATATTTTTGTTAAGTTTTAATTCATTGATTTATTTGTGTTGTAAAGCGCTTTGATCAGTTCTAAATTGGATATAGCGCTATGAAAAAAACAATTTATTATTAGCATTATTATTATTTCTTCTTATTTTTCTAACTCATTTGTTTCTAGCATCCTGGATCAATCTTTATTTATGTTCTTGACTTTATCATACTACACCCTCTTAGACTATTAATTTCTACTATTTTTCATATTTTATAATTATCCTTTCTTAGCAATATTCATCTTACTACTGTTTTTTAATTCAACCCTAGGTGTGATATCCTAATTTTAATATTACTAACACTATACACTGTATACACCATATACAGCACCATACAAAACACAAAACATACACTGTACTAGATACATCTAGGTACACACTACAAGACAGAGAACATGCATTCCTATAATACTGACATCATATATACATGTAAGTTTATATTTGGTCACTCTGCACTGAACTGCATATTTTCCATGATTTAGAATCAGTTGTTCTTGGGTTAATCAGTGTTGCTGCTCTATCAGAAACACCTTGCTCCAATATTTGAATTATAGTCGTTGATAAGAGAAGGTTCAAAATAAAGAAATGATTTCCTGACCCTTTAAAAGTACTAATCAATAAGACAATGCAGTTTAAAGTAATTCTCTCCATTTTTAAATTCTTTCCATGAGGGTGAATTCAGCACAAATCCATTTTTAAAAACAAAGTTAAAAGAATAATGAAAAGCTTTAAGGAGGAAGAAATTATCATTGTCTTTAACATAAAGATGGAAATGGATGTATAAACACAACCTTTCATTATTTTTCTTTTAACTTGCTTTCTATGTCTATTCAGCGTGATAGGAGGCGCGATAGCTCAGTCGGTATAGCAGTGGTCTCGTATTCCGGGGACCCGGGTTCAAAACCAAGCTGATGCGCTAGTGCCCTTTGGTAAGGCATTCATCCTCATTACCAGGTCCCTCGGAGAGGACCTAAAGCCGTTGACCGTCTGGTTGCTTACTTACAAGCATTTATGCTTTCTTAGCAGTCAGGTAAAATAACCACCACCAAAAATTGTCTAGATATGTCTGGATTATTACTGCCGATAACATTTTTAATTTATCTGAATGATATCTGACCCATTTCTGTCACATCATTTCCATCATTAGAGCAAGGTATTTTGATATTATCTTTGTTTGAGGTAATGCTTATTTCTACAATCTTTTTATTCAGCTTTCACAAGACACAAAGTGCGCACATCCATTTTGCTGATTTTCTTTTACCTTCTTATCCATGGGTTGTAGTAGATTCTGTACAAATTGTTACATAACAGGATCGAAAAAATACACAGATACAAAGAAAGAGCATTTAACAAACAAGAGCTTTAGACATGAACAGAGATTACAGGAGCTAGGTGTTAATTCATATTACCAGAGCATCGATATGTTTATTGAAAGAAAAGTGTTTTACATACAGGGTAGAGAAATGAATGAGCCAAAGAATACATACATGGATATACATTGTGAGTGGCATTGGCAGTGTGATGGGAAATCATTATGCCATAAAGCTTTAAAAGTTTATCTTTAGATCATTTTTGAATAGCAATTATAACGAAAATGAGCATCAAGGCAAAATACCTTTGGGAATATAATTACAAATATTAGAAATAAATGGTTTGAAATTATTGGTAATGCAAAGAGACAGCTATAAAGGAATGTAAGACAAACATAGAAATGAGATTATAAAATAGTGCTATAAAATAACCACAATATTAGTATATGAACCACGTGACAATGAATACAGACTTATAGAAAGAATCTTGAATCTAGAATGAAGAACAAATGAATTGAATCACTGAAATCCTTACAAACATATTTATGAATAACATGGGAAAAGTTTAGAGACATTTCATTGCTACGAGGATAGAATGGACTCACTTTTCTGACACTTGAGGGCGTCCCATCTTTGGTGACCTTGGAGGTGAACTCTGACCTTCGTCTCTGAACCTGCCAAGCTTCGGAGAGGCCGGTTGATTACGTAATACCTCGCTGGGTTTGGTAGTACCAGGGGGCATTGTGGGAAGGACACGTACCATCTGCGTACGTTCCATTGGCTGAGGTTTCTTTGCTATGATTGGTGGGCTTTCTTTCGTAGGTACAAGTTCATCCATTAACTGATTGGATAAAAACACAAATCATATCAAGATAGCATATAGAATATTTGTTTTACACATCACCTCTATACTGGAATGCGCCCTGTCTGTAGAACCGACATTAGTACAATTAACACTAACACTATATCATATCAACACCCAACTCTGCATTTGATAATGCCTTCTCTACAACCATCATTATTGCAATTAACACTAACACCTTATCATGTAAGCACCCACCTCTGAACTGGATTGAGCCCTGTCTCGTAGATGTGAGAGTGAAGGTCTACTTCTCCTGGCCAATTGGCTGTCAGCGCTGGTTACCAAGGAGATCTTCGACCTCTCTACGCTCGTATCGAGACGCGATGAGTCGGGCATCAAGGCATTAAACACCTGGGTGTGGAAGACAAATTAAAAACATCAAATCAAACTCTAACAACCTTCTGAAAAAATGACTTACATCTTTTACTCAGAATCTGCTAACAAAAATTGTTTCACATAACTACAATTCTTCTTTTACTTTGTCATACTATAAATGACAAGACGTCTTTCAATGTGTTAGAGTTTATTCAGATCTTTGAGTCTTGATCTGATATTATATTTTTAAAGAGGACTACAGTTTGCCAGAAACTGAATCTCTCTAGACTTCTAAATTTAATTAATATTATGTATTATGCCACATCGACTTATTAAACCTGTGTGAAATATGTTGACCAAGGCCTTCAATTACATGTGCTGTTAGTAAACTAAGGAGGTAAAGGGTTCACAAAGATGAGATCAAGGATTAGAAAACAGGTCTCAGTAATAGAAGACCAGAAACTGAACCACTTGACCACCAATTCACATCTTCCTTGTTGACTGAAAAACCTTCTTTACTGAATTGATCAACAGCTGTCTTTGTCCACTTAATGGTGCTTTTATCATTACCTCTTATTTTATAAATTAAACAAGGTCTGTGTCTTCTACGCAAACTAACCTCATAGGCCATTTCACTACCTAGTCCTTCCGTCTCCTCCTCCTCCTTTTCTTCTTCCTCTTCTTCATCGTCATCTGGTAACCCTGAGATATGATACGTTCCCTCCGTCCCTGAAAGATCACTGTCCGATTCATTATCTGATTGATCATCGTCATCGTCGTGTTCCTGAACACGAGACGAGGGTGGAGCTGACTGGAGGGGAGCTGATCAGAGAGAGAGAGGTAAGAAGAGAACAGACCTTAGATCATCAGGAGGGTACGTAACCATGGTAATGAGTTCAATGGATGAGACAGGCAACATACACTACATAATTCCACATATGGTTTAATAAAGGAACCCGTACCTGGCTGAATTCATGAGAATATTGAAAACATCTGGAAAAAGAAGTTACAAGCAAGTGAAAATTCTAATAGCAAAAATAGAAACAGTCCAAGTTAACAGGCCAGATGAGGGGGGGGGGGGTGGATCTCAAAATATTGAATACTTTTCCTGGCATTTCATGAAACCTTATGAAAAGTTTCCAACTATAAGTTAAGTAACAGTTTTACATGATATTATGTGAATCCTTTTCCATTTTTGAAACTACATAGCTAAATGTGATTTAGAGAAGGTAGTTAAACTCTCTTTCTACATATATTCTAAACAACTCTAAGACAATATATGGTCTGCTGAGAAATAAAAGGGTTTAATTTTGATCCTTTTACACAGAGTCAGCATCCTTCATGCTCTCTACAGATATAAGATAATTTATCTGATAAGAGATTGACTTTAATTAAAATCAACAATGTACCTGTGTGCCCTGCATACTACCTCTGAACATATTTTCCTTTAAAGGAGCTACACAAAGAAAATTCACTAACAACTCATAATTAGAACAAATTACATATGGATGTAAAGATTTTCTCTTGAAAAACACGAATAATTTGCTGAGAAATCATTAGATATTATGGAAAGGAGGCGTAAAATGCAATTTTTCAAGACTCTTCTTAGACCCCCAAACGCCCCTGAACGTAAGCCAAACACACAAGCATAGCGAGCTCTGAATAGTGACGTCACACACTGGACAAACAAGCTCAGTGCCGTGTAGCAGTATGCAGCTAGCCAGCCGTGTCCCGTATGTGACGTCACAAATATTGACGCTCTACAAAGGACCGCTGAAGGCAGAAAACCTGGATCTCAAAACTAACATTTTTGAGAGTTGATTACTGCGGGCCCCAAACATATTTTGAAGAGAAGAGTTGTTGTATTTGATCGGTAAGGCTTTCCCTTCACAATGATACGAGTTTTGCATCAATTCAAAACACTTTTGATTCTTCGTGTGACTACTTTAAAACCCATTATGTCAACAAAATACATGTGAACTTTCCTATTAAACCAATGAAACTAGATATCCACCTCCTGTGTTATAATAACACTGCAAAACTACTTGACATCAGGGGAGGTTTCTCAATACTAACTGTAAATATAACAGGTTATCTTCACACACTATCAACAAGAAATACCGTGTCTTCTGTTACCTATTTGTTAATTTCACAAACAACATACTGGTAGATGGGTTATTTTCTACTCCATATCTACGTGTTTTCAAATTCTCTTTAAGTGTCATTTCTTCTGTGGTCTAAATATATAATTACAAAGTTGTCATATTCAATAATATTTTGATCTCTACCTACTGGCTAAGTAGTATTAATTAATCAAATAATTCCAAGACAGCCCCAATTATTTTTCTTTCTTGAGTGATGAAAAAAAAGCAACAAGACAAATGAAGCAAAGTTGAAAGAATATCCTTGCTGAACAGCCCTGTATATGACTTTGAAACTAACAAAAGTAAAGCATTGAGCTGTGATTTATGTCCATAAATATTCTGCAAATTCAACATAAAACACATACCTATAGTGTGTGACATGCTACATGTAACAAGATAACAACTGATGAATACATGAATATATCAAAATTAAAATAAACATAAATGATTGGACTGGGTCACTGGGGTATGTGGGTACATGGGAGGCAAATAGGAGTCTGGTAGGAGAATATTGTACGTTGATTTTCTGTTTAAAAAAAAAACTTGTAACACATCTTTCAACCCAACCCTTTTGATGGAACTAGTAAATTAGTATTAACTTATCACTTACTCTGATAAAAGGCTACATCAATAAGTAGGCCTTTAAAAGTTTAGTTAAATGATGCATCTCTGACTTACTAATCAAATCTTTGACATCCAGAAATTGTGCAATAACTTAAATCCCTAGATTTTGTAAATGGGTATTGATGTATTCATTCTAACCTATTCCACATTTTTTCAATATTATACAACAAGGCCCTGTTACTGTGAAGGGATTTTAGACTCAGAGTGTATACCATTTATATAATTTAATATGTTTGTTATAGAAAAATGTATGACATCTAACAATTTGTTGGAAAAAGGATTTGATGTACAAATAGGGCAATGTGCAATGGAGGTTGAAAGATTCCTACAAACATGCAAACTAAACATCAACCAAGTCAAGTCATTCCACGATCATTCCACCTTCATAGGTCCAAATCAAGACACACATGCCATGCATTGGAACTGGTTGGATCAAGTCAATAGCTTATGACTCGATCAGCTAGTCATCTTGACTCGTCTATTACACTTTTAGCTTCTTACCACAAATAAGATGGCCCATGTCGAAGTCCCATTCAAAGTCTGTTTATTTATGAATTACATAACAAGTGTTAATCAGGAGGAGGATGATGATGATGAGATATATATCATGATTCAAAATGGAGGAGAAATATGGTGAAATGAGAGAGAGAGAGAGAGAGAGAGAGAGAGAGAGAGAGAGAGAGAGAGAGAGAGTCAGAGAGAGACAGAGAGAGAGAGACAGAGATAGAGAGAGTCAGAGAGAGACAGAGAAAGAGAGAGAAAGAGAGAGGGAAGATGAACTTATAATAATTAACTTGCAGAAGAAGAAGAAAAGAGATTAGAGGAATGTTTTCAGAACATCCGAGGAAAAAGATTCAATTAAACAAAAGGATGAAAAAGAAATAGAGATGAAAATAATTAATCATTATAAGAATGAAAGAAAAAAAATAAAATGAGATAGATGTAGATATAGAATGATATAAGAATATGAAATAGCAATATACAAGCAATGTGGCATTATCAGGTGAAGACAAATGTAACTATTTTAACATTTTAAAGTTTTTCATTAACAAATGTTGAATCACCCATGTATTTGTTTCATAATGTTATATATTAGCAAGACATTTTGAAAGTTTTAAAGCAAAGGTTTATTATTGGTGTGTTAAAGCAAAATTTTGCTACTTTTTAAATTTTGTTTGGTAAAAAATTGTTGTGCAATTGTTTAACATGAGTGGAAAAAGCAACATGAAACTGATATATACTACACTTCATGTTTAGATCCCTTGTTGACCATACATTGCGAGACAAACGAATGTCACTAGCGATATTATTTTCGATACTATATCAGCAATGAATAATATATTTAGCATTCCTGTATATTCTTTGCTATTTACTGCATATCCCAAGTGAATACTTGAGGAATGATTTGGCTTCATTGCATTTTAAATCTCTAATAGTACCGTTAAAATAGAAAGAAATAAAAGAAAGCATATGTATGAAGTAGTTTGCAGTATGTAAGAGTTAGATTTGCTTTATCAATGTAAAAAACAGTAGAAACAATAGGATGTGTTATGAAAAAGCCATTAAAACAATGAGTCAAAAGCTATTTAGTACAGAACAAAATACATGAATTGAAAAGACAAATTCAGAAGGAAGAGCGTTGTACATGAATTGACAAAGTAAACAACGGCATAGGACAGAGATATATTGCAATTGAGAAAATAGATATAGAGATAGATGAAAAGTAGATGAATGAGGTTTGTGATAAGTGGACATATATTCAACAATAAGATATTAAATATATTAATATGAATGTCATCAAAACATAAAGTTACATGTATTTCACCAATATATCAACCAAACAAAAAAATAATGTATTCTTGACTATAAGCATGTATGTTATGTTAACTGTATTTAAATTATATATCAGTATTGTGACTATCGTTTCTTCAAGATATTTGACTCTTGAAAAAATTGAGAAAAATTAGTCTCTTGTTTCACATGGTAATAGTCATGATTGCTTATTAAATAATGTATTTAAAAATCTGAAAATGATTCTGATATGAAATGTATTAATAACACGACATTAAACATGATACTGTATACATGGTAGAGTATACATAAGGATACTGGACAGCAACAAACATCTTCCTTCAAATACAATGAACAAGGCGATACAAAATAAACATATAACAAACATTGTTTAATAAAATCAACATTATGATGGAAGCAGTTTAAAGAAAAGCAAAGCAGAGCAGAGGTAGAAAACAGCTTTTGTTTGACAGACAGATGGCGATGGAATAATTAAATAATAAATAGTTGATTTAATGACATGTTAGTTGAAAGAGAGAAAGCTTTTTGTTGTCATTTTTGTTCTGTTATAGTCCCTTTGCTATTGCTGTCATGTTGCATTCTGTGTCTTTAGATTCTCTACATGTTCTTTCATCTTTATATCTTGAATGTTTTTTATTATTTTAAGAAGGGGAAGGGATACATTTCGGAAGACTAAAATTATCAAAACAAACTCTAAGCACTTATCTGGTATCAATGTTGTAGTACAAATCTCAAATGACAGGTATCAACCAAAAACAAAAACAAAAAAGTTTTAAAAGATTTCCTTCACCTCAATTTTAAGTTGACTTAAACCTCTCTAGATTCTTCTTAGTCATGATGGTGCATTGTAACACACAAAAAACTTTTCAATCATCATTTATACAATTTATGATAGCAGGAACTGCTAATGTTTGTGCATGTATCCTCACTGATATTGAAGTAATATTGAGTCTAGGGCATGCAAAAAGGTACATGAACTGAACTCGATATTACTCTAATTGGTTTTTTAATAATTCATTTAATACGTAAATTGTTCAGTTCCTTTATCCACCTCAATCCTATTTTCGTTAACTCTATAAAAGGTATTCAATAACAAAGTAATGACTTAGGAATTCAGGACTGTGCAGGGGAATTAAGTTCATTTATAAGAGCAAGAAAGAAGTTAGTCAAGCAAGGAGCAGTTATATAGTGCAAGAAGAGCTTAAATGCATCAGGCTTGAAATAAGGAAAATGCGAATGCAGGGAAGTAAACTAATTCTATGTTTAGACATTCCCTCACAAGTAGGAATCTTTCCTAGTTTATTAGTAGCATCAAGAAATCTTTTTATCCTCTACATCTCTAAAATCCATGTCTAATTCACCTAAATTTAAGTAACCATGTTATCAACCATTTTAATCAAAAACTCATATTTTAACTATCCGATTTCCACAGTACCAAAAGTACCATTTGTATCAAACTATTTTTTAGAAAACTTTAAAGAATGTCATTGACTATAAACTGTGTTCATTACAGAAGAGAGGATAATGCATTTTTCAATAGCTGAACTATATTTAAAAATAGTAGTATTTTAAGGAGCAAAGATTAGAGAAAGATGCGCTTTGGTTAAAAAGAGTTAGACAAGAGTTCAAGAGCAGTTAGTAGGAGAATACACTGGCTGATTCACATTAATTTGATTCTAAGTATTAATTTTCAAATTTTCCAAGGTTGGTCATTTA
The DNA here is from genome assembly GCF_000002235.5 of Strongylocentrotus purpuratus. Lineage (NCBI taxonomy): Eukaryota > Metazoa > Echinodermata > Echinoidea > Camarodonta > Strongylocentrotidae > Strongylocentrotus > Strongylocentrotus purpuratus. Next base: position 1,060,246 of record NW_022145613.1, on the reverse strand, counting down.
AAGTCCACACCAATTCTCCTTTCCCATTGCCTTTAAAGTGAAGAGCATTAATACATGAATTTGATGAGCTAAACTGGGTCACAGCTCGGTGTCGACCCTGAGCTAGATATGTGTGAATACAGCCAAGATTCAAGGTTAGTAGTTTAGAATCAGAGTTGGTTAGTTCGTGATCAGAGCTGAAAATGAAGAAGCTTGCTCAGTTAGGAGAGTTTATTTCCATGGCATACCTTCTGATGTTTCATCTAC